>NC_133377.1:37843313-37913313 GCF_049309525.1 Garra rufa
TATACCTTGCAATTCTGACTATAACTCGCAATTGCGAGTTTATATCTTACAATTCTGATAACTAAAAGTCTGAATTGAGAAATGTAACTCGCAGTTGCGAGAAAAGAGAATTATGAGATAAAAAGTCACAATTACCTTTCTTTATTTTTTAATTAGTAGT
The DNA here is from genome assembly GCF_049309525.1 of Garra rufa. Lineage (NCBI taxonomy): Eukaryota > Metazoa > Chordata > Actinopteri > Cypriniformes > Cyprinidae > Garra > Garra rufa. The sequence continues at coordinate 37,843,474 of NC_133377.1, forward strand.
GGAAACAGGCTTTCATATAAAATCCTATTGTACATAACTGATAAGAAAAAAAGTGTTACTTCAACGATACAGCATTAAAGTGTCATGCAGGATATTTTCTCACTATAAATTATGCAGTGACTTCTTTGTTTTCACTTCCAAAAACTAAACTGTAACAGTATTTTAATGTAAAACAACATTAAATGTAAGATTAGATCCATTACATTTATTTACCATGTATAGTAAGGAAAATTACTTGTAACCGGCTTTTACAGTAGCAGTCTTTTGTGTGTATGAAGGTCCTCAATCATGTGTTTTTTTTTTCCACAACTCAAATTTTAAATGTTTTTTTACTGCCATTCCTGTCAAAACGTAATTATGCCGAAACCCTGACTGCGCTCTATTACCCCATCTAAAAACACATTTTTCTCTATTGATGCCTATTCAAAAGACGCAATAGAAGCCCGTTGCCATGCGATTTATTTGAGGCAAAATTCAGAATAAGAAAAAAGTCCAATTTATTAGTCACATTGTGAGACATTTTCCACCATTTGCTGCTTTTACCACTGCTTTTAGATGAACACGAATGCTTGCTCCATTAAAGGCCTTCATGCTGGACACTCAGAAGTATTTCTACTTATATAAGAAGGTTAAACTCAGATTTTAGTTTCTCTTAAACCTTTATATCCCACCTGAAGCCTTTCTCTCTCTTTCTCTTCCGCCCTACTCACCCAGAGGCATGCCGATGCCGTAGCCCTTGGTGTCCAGCAGGCCTCCGATCTGCGTGAGGTTGCAGTTGAGGCGTCGGTGGTACTCGTTCATAGTGCTTTCCAGAAGAAAGGCGTACTTTGAGTTTAACACCCGCGCTATGCCCTCCTCCGTGCTTTTCACAAACACGCTGGGCTGCTTGGAGTACATGTAATTCCACATGCGCTGGTACGTCTGGTAGCGCGAGTTCTGGGTTTGTCGCCGACAACGAAAGTCATCGGAAAAAAAAGATGGAGAGAGAAAAAAGAGGTGAAACAGATATAGTATTGGAAGACGGAGAAAAATCAAAGACGAAATTATATTTGCGGTGACATGGCGACAGGTGAATGAATAAAGAGACATTTTATTGGCAGACATTGAGAGTGAACAAGATTAAGGTAACGGATTGAAAGAAAGTGAAAATGTATGTGAAAGAAAGATGGATAATACATTATTAATGTAAGAGGGGAAGGTAAACTTGGCCTCCAGTGTGAATATGGATGTGGCTATGAGTCACTAGGCCAAATGCTTTTTGCCATAAACAGGACATGATGCATTATGACATGAGTCAAAGCACATGCACACACTACTCGATTAGTTTTACGTCTGTTTTGACTATTTGTGTATTACATGATTTTATCTGTGCTTGTTTTATATGTGGTGACAACAGTTCGGTTTGGCTTTGGTTTGTCAGCCCATACTTTAAATTATTTACATCAGGTAAACATTGACCTGCATACTGATCACCTACTTTTCTGGGCAACTAATCAAAATAAGTAATTGAAAAAGCTGTATTGTGAACACATGTATCTATGAGCAGGTCTGGAAGAAATGCACTGACCAGTCTTAAGCAGCACAGGTATATTTGTAGCAATAGCCAAAAATACATTGTATGGGTCAAAATTCTCGATTTTTCTTTTATGGCAAAAAAATCATCAGGGTATTAAATATATGTTCCACAAAGATATTTGGTAAATTTCCTGCCGTAAATATATCAAAACTTAATTGTTGATTAGTAATATGCATTTCTAAGAACTTCATTTGGACAACATTAAAGGCGAAATCCTCAGATTCCAGATTTTCAAATAGTTGTATCTTGGCCAAATATTGTCCTGAGAAACCATACATCAATGGAAAGCTTATTCATTCAGCATTCAGATGATATAAATCTCAATTTAAAAAAAAAATCATATTTATTCATATTTTTTAATATTGATATTTGTGGTCCAAGGTCACAAATATCAATATTAAAAAAATATGAATTAATTTCTGTATTACTAATAATTATTAATTTTTAAAAATGTTTATTAAGTGTTAATATTTATTATTTAATATTTATTTTTATTTATTCATATTACTAAAATTAATGTATTAATGAATACATTTATGTAGCAAGGATGCATTATATCAATCAAAAGTGACAGTAAAGACATTTATACTGTTCCCAACATTTCTATTTTAAATAAATGCTGTTATTTTAAACATTCTATTGATCATAAAATCAGCTTCCAAAATGCAACTGTTTTCAATGTTAATATTCTAAAATAATAGAAATATTCTAAAACAGAAAATCAGCATATTAAACTTATTTCTGAAGGATCATGTGATAATAAAGACTGGAATAAATTCAGATTTGCCATCAGAGGAATAAATTACTCTTTAAAACTAATTCAAACAGAAAACTATGAAAGCCAATTTGCACCACTAAAAAAAACCCCCACATTACTACATCTCTAAATTCTGACATTTTTTCACAGAATTGTGAAGTGTGAGTCATAAAGTCAGAATTGTGTGATATAAACCTGCAATTGCGAGTTATAAAGCCAGAATAGTGGGATATAAAGTCACAATTGCAAGGTATAGAGTCAAAATAGTGGGATATAAACTCACAATTGTAAGGTATGAAGTCAGAATAGTGGGATATAAACTCGAGAGAGAAATAAAGTTTGCTACTGTAGATAATCACAATTCTTACTTTTTTTCTCACAATTGCATGTTATAAAGTCAGAATTGCAAGATATAAACTCGCAATTGCAAGAATAAAAGGCACAGTGTTTTTATATCTCACTGTTGCAAGAAAAAAGCTGTGAGATAAAAAGTTGCAATTATCTTCTTTTTTATTTTATTTTATTCAGTAGTGGAAACAGGCTTCCATAGAAAACAGTGATTAATATAACAGTTGTAGTTCAAAAATATTTCACAGTATTATGGATTATGGAGTTTTATGAATGAACAGTGTTTCGGAAATCTAAAGCTTTCTTTGAAATTTAGCCGGCACAGATTCCGTGTGGGCTTGAATATGATTCACTTGTCCAACTGCCGCCATAAACAGGAAGTGATGCATTATGACATCACATGTGCACATATGGTAGGCCAGTGAATCCAATCACACACACGCATATTTCACACCAACAAGTACATACGTACCATGAAGAAGGTCATAGTACTTCCTCCTTGAATAGTCCCATACTGGATGTTCGTCTGATCGGCCAAGTCATCAGCAGACTCAATTGGCACCTCCATCCTCTGGACTGTCAGAAAAGCTGCAAGGTTCGCTGTGTAGGAGGATATGATGATCAGCGTGAATGCCCACCTGTTTCAGACAGACAGAAACACATTTTTTTTTTTGATTACACATCATGTATATTAAAGACAGATGTTTACATTAGACACATCTGTGTGCAGATTTGTTGACACACACAAACATCTTTCAGTGGAATACTGAAAACACCCCAGCTGCAATGTCGACAAGATGAACCTGCTTTCCTGAAATGCAAAACAGCTATATAAAATAAATGTATAAATAGTGTTTGCAAACTCTCTGTTGAATTATCTGTAATTAATTAAAGGCATGGTGACACCTTTAAAAAATACAACAAATAAAAAAAGCCAAATACACATTAACCAATGTTTATGACAAATGTTCCAACCAATGTTATCTGCAAAAATTAGATCATTCCAATTTTGTAAACTATAGACAGACAGACAGACAGACAGACAGACAGACAGACAGACAGAAAAACAGACAGATAGATAGATACATAGACAGACAGACAGACAGACAGACAGATAGATAGACAGACAGACATATATATAGACAGACAGACAGACAGACAGACAGACAGGCAGACAGACAGGCAGACAGACATATATATAGACAGACAGATAGACAGATAGACAGACAGACAGACAGACAGACAGACAGACAGATAGACAGACAGACAGATATATACATAGACAGACAGATATATAGACAGACAGACAGACAGACAGACAGACAGACAGACAGACAGACAGTTAGATACATAGACAGATATATGGACAGACAGACATATATATAGACATACAGATAGACAGATAGATAGACAGACAGACAGACAGACAGACAGACAGACAGTTAGATACATAGACAGATATATGGACAGACAGACAGACAGACATATAGACAGACAGACAGACAGACAGACAGACAGACAGACAGACAGACAGACAGACAGACAGACAGACAGACAGATGACAGACAGACAGACAGACAGACAGACAGACAGACAGACAGACAGACAGACAGACAGACAGACAGACAGACAGACAGACAGATAGATGATAGACAGACAGACAGACAGACAGACAGACAGACAGACAGACAGACAGACAGACAGACAGACAGATAGATGATAGACAGACAGACAGACAGACAGACAGACAGACAGATAGATAGATGATAGACAGACAGACAGACAGACAGACAGACAGACAGACAGATAGATGATAGACAGACAGACAGACAGACAGACAGACAGACAGACAGACAGACAGACAGATAAATAGATGATAGACAGACAGACAGACAGACAGACAGACAGACAGACAGACAGACAGACAGACAGACAGACAGACAGACAGATGATAGACAGACAGACAGACAGACAGACAGACAGACAGACAGACAGACAGACAGATAGATAGAAACTAATAATATTTATTTCTTAATTCTTTTTGAAAATGAAAAGGAACAGCTTTTATTTCAAATAGAATCTTTCAGAATATTATACATGTCTTTATTGTCACTTTTGATCACTTTAATGCATCCTTGCTGAATAAAAGTATTGATTTCTTGAAAAAAAAAAAAACTTGTCTAAGGCATTTCCAGAAGGAAGTTGAAGAGCCCTTCCAAACACAAGCATGGAGCTCCTCAGCGCAGTGAATCATGGCCAGATGAAAGAAAACTCCTGACGTCCGCAGAGAGAGAGAGCTTTCATGAGACCGGTGATGCATTTTAAACTTTTCTAAAGAGACTGCCCTCCAAAAATACACAAACAGCCAGATTAGTTACTTGTCATTTAGTAAAAGCTCTTTATCAAAATGAAAGTACACCAAATTGCAGACACACGTCCCCCAGAGCATCACGGAGTTAGAGCCGTGCTGAGGGACGCAGCAGAGATAGACGCCAGCTCTCTGCTTTCTGGGTCAGCCCAGTGTGGGATTAAAGTCACTTCTATTGTGTTTATTCACACCACAGATGATTAAACATTTGGCTTCCACTGCATGCACAGATCCAATCATTTCAACTCCATTGTTACTCTTCCTAAAAGTGGTTGTTCAACTTAAATGACCTCAAGACAGAAATTGAAGAGATGGAACAGAAGACAGCTGGACTTGATAGCAGAAGAGCAAAATGAACTAAGAGTAACACGATTCGAGGTGGGAGACTAATCTAGAAATGAGTGAGGCACACAATATACAGTATGTCGGCACACAAAACAAACATGCCCAAACAAACTTTCAATAAGTGAGAAAAAGAAACACTCTTAATGGTCTCTTTACACAGAGAACAGATTTTCAGTTCATGATAAATTGCAATAATATATCGCCATGTGTGAAAATCTGCCCTGCAGAAAAATTTCACACCAAGTAGGTCATTTTTTTAGTCGCTTGGGCAAAAAATAAATAAAAACAACTCAAACAAATAAGTGGATATTCAGTGAGAGGCACCTAATATGAAATCTTACAAAATTAACCTTCCTCCAACTGTATTTAATTTATGTTTAAACATGTCTTGAAATAAAGAGCTGATCTTAATCAACCTTTAAGTAGATTTTGGTCAAATGTATGTGTTGATTTTACCAGACTGCAGTCAATTAAATATATAAATATTTATACAAATTAAATTAATTATTTATTTCTTAATTACTTATTTCTTAATCACAAAAATGAATGACATTTCTGACCTTTTAACTATTTTCTCTCTCTGTTGTCACATCTCATTTTCTAAGGCAAAATATAGATTTTTTTTTCTTTGGTAAAACTTTTAAAATATTTTGTGTAATGGTAATATTGCTTATAGAAATTCACTAAATTTGAAAAAAAAAAAACTACAAATTACATTTTCATGATTTTTGAACACTTTAAATATATTAATTATAAAAGAGATGTTAAAAATCTGGGTTGGGACAAAACCACAAAACTGAGCAATTCTGGAAATGTCTGGAAAATCTAACCATTTAAGAATCATATTCTAACAATTTTTTTATTTAGTGATAGAAGTCTCGTGTTTGTCCTAAACAGTTAAACTGCCCGCTGATCTTCAGAAAAATCCTTCAGTACCCACAATTTCTTTGGTTTTTCATTTTTGTGTATTTGAACCTTTGGAAAGGGTATGATTTTGAGATCCATCTTTTCACACAGAGGACAACTGAGGGACTCATATGCAACTATTACAGAAGGTTCAAACGCTCACTGATGCTTCAGAAGAAAACTCAATGCATTAAGAGTCAGGGGGTGAAAACATTTTGAATTTGAAGATCAGGGTAAATTTACTTTTTGTCTTCTGGGTAACATGTAAGTATCTTCTGTAGCTTCTGAAGGGCAGTACTAAATGAAAAAAAAAAAAGATATTTAGGCAAAATAAGAAAAATGTACACATCTTCATTATGTTCAAAAGTTTTCACCCCCGGCTCTTAATACATTGTATTTCCATCTGAAGCATTAGTGAGCGTTTGAACCTTTTGTAAAATTTGTAGTTTCATATGAGTCCCTCAGTTGTCCTCAGTGTGAAAATATGGATCTCAAAAATGCACAAAAAATCACAAAAAAGCTGAAAAAACTAAAGAAATTGTGGTAAGAATTTTTCTGAAGAACAGTGGGCAGTTTAACTGTTCAGGACAAACAAAGGACTCATGAACAACTGTCACTACAAAAAAGTCTATGTAAACTTTTAAATGGGGTCATTTTTATAAATTCTGCTATTATTTTCTCTTATGGACTATATGTAAACGTATTTTATGTGAAATACCCTATTCAGGTCAGTGCTAAATAAAAAATAACATGCATTTTGTATGATCCCTCTTATATATATAGTACATAGAAACTATATATATACTATATATTTATATATAGTATATAGAAAAATCTACATGTAAAGTGCATCTGTTTTATTTTTTATATATTTATAAATACTTTAATTACAACATTTCTCATTTTTTAAATCTAAAGTTAGGGATAGTCCAAAATGAAAACGACCCCATGATTTACTCACCCTCAAAACCAAGTGTATATGAACTTCTGAGTTATGTAAAAAAGTGTCCTGGCTCTTTCAAGCTTTATAATGACAGTGAACTGGTGTTGAGATTTTGAAGTCCAATAAAGCACACCCATCCATCATAAAAAGTGTTCCACACAGCTCCAGGGAGGTTAATAAAGGCCTTCAGAAGCAAATTGGATGTTTGTCTAAGAAAAAATATCCACATTTAAAACTTTATAAGCCGTAAACCCTAGCTTCCACTAGCTTTTGTACGTGCATTCATGAGAGAGTGGCATTCCAGCGGATGAAATACTGGCGTAAGTATAAGGGGTGGGGGAAAAAATAGGATTCTCTGATACATCGTGATTCTCTCGTCAACAATTCTGAGCTTGTTTTTTTTCCCACGCATATGGCACATGTGCACGCTAGAGACGCAGTGGGCTTCATTGCACAGAATTTGCACCGTGTGCATTGCTTGACAGTGTGTGCCTCCACCCAATATGTTTTACTTTAGATATGTTTTCATTTATGCTGTTTAGAATACAGTACTAAAGATGCACGGAACTCTCGTTCGTCCTAAAGCTTGATTGGGGCTGCGGTTAAATGCACTTGCATTTTTGAATACTTTTATATGAAATTGATGTACTTACAGTCAGTTATGTTTTCAGAGCAGGACAAAACATCTGCTATATTGAAATAGATCTGTGCATTAGTTTGAATGCAGCCTGTTAAAGCTACCACTGTCTCATCAGTAATAATCAAACGGCAATAATGCTGAGGAAAAAAGAAAAAACAAAAACTATTGTCTGTAACTTTCGGATACTTAAAGAACACTTATTTTAAATAATACATTAAAATATACATTTTGTATAATTTTGGGGAAAGAATGTAGATCAAGAAACTTTTTGGAATCGGATCATGACTCCCAGAATCAGAATCAGATCGGATTGTGAAGTGCCTGAAGATTCCCACTCCTAGTAGGCATAGCGTAATCTCCAATGAAAAGTGACGAAAACGCAGTGAAGAGAGCAAAACAAAACATCAGTCATTAGAAGTACAAAACAAAGAAAATTGCAAAGCATTTCGATATAAGCCAAGAGGAAACTGGTTTTCCTTTGCTATAAACAAAACTAGCAGACTCTACATATCCACGGACTAGACTGAATCATAGTCTGAAGCTAAAAAAATCTTAGTCTGTGACTATCATTCACTATGTGATTTTCTATGAAACCTGTCAGCTCTAAATCTAAATATTGGCTCTGACTTTTGGCAACTAGCATCAACTTCTCCAGACTGTAAATTGTGACAAAAATTGTGTAGTGTATTCCAGCCATAAAAGCTTTTGGATCATGTGTGCAGAACCAGCTCGTGTCAATACTGATATTCCACTCGGCGTAAAGGAGTGTCTTTACACATGCATACACTTCCTGCATGGTTTCTTACGCCTCAAAGGAAGTGTGAAACACCACCACACTCACCAAACACCGCTGACACAGCGTGTGGACAGAGCCCGGGGCATGATCTCTGAGCCCTGCTGCATGAAACCACCGATCGGGAACCACAGGCTGTTCCCCAGCGTGTACTGATTCTCCAGCAGGTCCCTGCGGTCCCGCAAACACGGAAAAGGGTTGTACCACTCGTACGGACTCAGCCTGATGGAGGGAGGGAAAGAAACAAACAAAGAAGCCGAAGACAGACTACTGTTACTTCAGGAAGAACACTGGACTGTGAATATAATGATATTCAAAATAGATCTGTGTGTATTGAGTGACAATGTGCTACCTGGCAGCCAGGAAGAGCACACAGCTAACGGCCAGATAGGCTAAAAGCATAAATAGCCAGACAGCTGGCGAAAAGGGATCCAAGAAGGAGAAATAACCTGGCTTCCTGCCCTGTAGAAACACATAAACAATACAAACAATGCTGTTACCACTTCAACAGGCAGAGGCTCTCCACAGTTGAAAGCTTTTCCTGATACAATTGCTGTTTGTTGTTGTTCTGTTTAGTGCAAGCTTTCATATGAAGATTGGGTAAAAGTTTGTTTTTGATACGGACAAAACATTACGCACAAGTTTTCATATATGCATTTATGCATTATGCATCAGACAGGTGCTTTTATCCGAAGCGACGTACAATGCATTAAAGGTGTACATTTGATCAATTCATGTCTTCTCTTGGAACTGACGCCATTGTACTCACACTAGGCTTTACTCTTTGAGCTACAGAAATGCATTTTCATGCAAGAAATGAATAATAATTCAAATAAATCTTCTGAAAATTCTTCACTAAGCACTATGGTTGTTACTAATTCAGACAAGTGGTTCAGCACGCCCCATAGGAATGAACTGGAGATTTCCACAAATGTTATTTTCAGTATGTTTTCAGATTTTACTATGGTCAAAAGTGGTAAAAATATATGTAAAACAGTTTAATTTGCCTTTTTTCTTTTTTCTCAAGAAATTGTTAAATTACATAGTAATGATTAAAAAATAGACACTGGAAATAATAACTGAGGGGAAAAAAATGAATCATAACAATAATTATAATAAAATCAAGATTTGTAACTTTTTTTTCTGTGATGCAAAGCTGAATTTTCATCAGTCATTTAGAAATCATCCTAATATGCTGATTTATTATTAGAATTATCAATGTTGGCAACAGTTGTGCTGCCAAATATGTTTTTGGAACCTGTGATACTTTTTTTCTGAAATCTTTGAAAAAAATAGTTAAAAAATATACATCTTTTCTGACAATATAAGTCTTTGCTATCACTTTTTTTTATCAATATAACACATCCTTGCTGAACAAAAATCAAAAAAAGAAAGAATAAAAATGTACCGACCCCAAACTTTTGAAAAGTCATGTATATTGTTAGAAAAGATTTCTATTTTAAAAAATGCTACTCTTTTTAACTTTTTATTCATCAAAGAATCCTAAAAAAAGATCTCAGGTTCCAAAAAATATTAAGAAACACAACTGTTTCCACCAGTGATAATAAATCAGCATATTAGAATCAATTCTGAAGGTTAATGTGACACTTAATACAGGAGTAGTGATGCTGAAAAATTCATCTTTGATCACAGAAATAAATTCGACTTTTATTGCATATTAAAATAGAAGAATGTTGTTTTATATTATAATAATATTTAACCATATTAATTTATTTTCTATATTTTTAATTAAATAAACAGCCTTGATGAGCATTAAACATATTTAAAATACATTAAAAATTGTACTGATCCCCTTATTCAATTCAAACTATTCAAAAGCATCTAATCATAATAATAATATAGTTTTGTATTTTTTTTACTTGTTGGAACCCAGAAACAAAAGCCAAGCATAATATATTGAGTGTTTAAACATTTCATTTACTTTTATTAAATTGAACTTCACTGTTGGAGCTATTAGTTGCATATTAAATAACTTCCAGTATATAAAAATCAATATCGTACAGTCACAGATCAGTATATTACAAATGTGTCTTACTATGTGTACGCGGTACAGGATACTAATGCCAAGGTTCATGAAAGGTTTGGAGAAATCGATGACCTTCTCCCTCTCCGATGTGATAGTAAACCCAGCCACCGCCAAATCCGCTTTCTGCAAAGAGAAAAGGAGAGAATTAGCAATGCCAGTTTGATATAATGCTCTAAACAGGAGTTTTTGTTTATTTGGTATTTTTGGTAACCAATACTATTGCGGAAATTACATTCACAGAAGTATGTGTCCCCATGCTGTCTAATAACAGAGTTAATTGGTATAAAGTTGCACATAAATGACGTCAAACGGACTTGAACTACAGCGAAAGACACAAAAGCCTATTTCGATTTCTTTAACACAAAAATAAGTGCTCTAATATTAGATAAGCTTATACAAAAACCTTAGACGAAATGCCTGAAGTCTTACTGAGTAAATTCAGGCATACGTGAACTTCCTCTACAATTTGAAACCAATTAAAACATCTGAAAGGCGCAGAAGAAAAAGTATTTTAAAAATGACCCCCAATAAACCTGATGCATTTCCGGTACACCTACAGTATGTTTCAGGGCTTTTATATTGTAACTTTTACTGAATACTACAAACTACGAACCCTGTCTGTTGTGGTGATAACTTAAGCACTCATTAACATACAGCTGTGTCAGTTGTAAAATGCTCGAGTGGAAGCAGGCCTGTGATTTGGTTTCATGTTGTGCTCCACATGTGTTCCCACGCTAAACATTGACCTTGGTTTCAAGAAGCACTCGAGAAGAAAAGCCTCTGACATTATCTGAGCCTCATTGATGAAGACAAGGAGTGGCAGAGAAAAGAAAAAGGATATTTAGCACAAGGAGAAGGAGCACAGAGAAGGGGCGAAGAATTGAAAAGGGGAAAGTCAAGGCTGGACAGCTGGATGGATGAATGGACAGATAATAAAGGGATGTAAGTGCACTGGAAGAAGCCTGGGTTGATGGAAGAATTCGATATGAGAGTCCTTGGGTAAAAAGAAAGAGATTTATTTATTACGGGGAAGGAGAGAGAGATAGAGAAACAGGGCTAAAGAGTGCAATACAGCCCTATGAAAACGGAAAGAGCGAGGGGGAGAAATAAAGCGACGGTCCTTGAGAGAAGAAACAGATACAGAAAGGGGGCGACGAGGAATGGTTAAGAACAGAGAGACAGTAAAGACAGGCTTCCAGCGAGGACACAGGGAATATTGTGCCCTTGAGAGATTAAGGGAACGAGGGATACGCATGAAAAATGAAGGGGAGAGAATAAAAAAAGCTCTAGAGTGAAAGTTCCTGAGGAAGGAAAAGAACAATAATGAATAAAAAAACCCCACTGTGGCATTATTTTGCCCTTTTTCTTTCCTTCCTCCAGGAGGAGGGGGTGAATGTTACAGCAACTAACGGAAAGTAGTGAGGCTACTAACTTAACTGCATTTTTTAGTAGTGTGACAGTAGCTGAACTACCAAACAAACTTGCTTTTACATGCTGTTATTTGTGCAGTGTTGAACCTTATAATAATTAGGGTTGCATTGACCCGATACTCTGGATCGGTATCGACGCCGATCCAAGCTTTTTGAATGGATCGGATATCGGTGATGCGTGACCGATCCAAATTCGATACGTTACCAGAGTTTGATTAAATAAATAGCAAGAAATAATGGTCTACTGTAAAAACTATAATAATTCATACAAGAACACAATTATTTTAAAACATTGCCTTAAAAATAAAATACATTTACAATACGTTGCGCTGCTTACACAACCACATGTGACGTGAGTGTGACAGGCGAGTTCAGAGGGAACTTTTACATGCAAAGTCTACTGTACCTCAGCGCGGTAAACATGTCCCTGATCTGGAAATATTTTACTCTTGATACAGCATCTAGTAGCACTGCAAATTGTAATATTTGCAAGGCCAAAGTTTCAAGAGGTTGAAGTAGTGTTTCGAATTACAACACCACAAATTTAATCAAGCATCTTCAAAAGCATCACGCAAAAGAACACAAGGACTTCGAACCGAGTGACAGCTTTTAATACTTTCTTTGTAAATACTTTGTAAATGAGATATTATTTAATACAGCAGTTAAGTAAATAAGAAGTTATTATTAAATGACTTTCATTGTCTGACTATAACACTATTGCCTGATTTTGCTCTATTTCGTCGTCAAAAGTAGTCTGAAACACAGCGGTGTTTCGTTTATCAATGAACCTGCGTTTTTAAACGAATCTAGTGAAATGATTCAATTTCCCATTCAAACAGAGAGTCGCTTGCTTTATTTCTGAATGAACCATCTGTTCGAATAAATCAAATCAATGAAATGATTCAGTAATTAAATCAGTGTCTTGCTGCATCTGCTGGCAGATCTGTTCAGTTATTTATATCTGTAATATTTCTGTTTTCAAAATGTTATTTTTAAAACATTAATCTTAATATGAATTTATGAATTTGATTGCACTCATGCATGTCTCCCTTTTCCCCCTTTTTTATCCAACAATGTGCAAGCAGATTTGGTATTTCTTTCTTTACCTAGAACAAATAAATCTTAATGACAAAGTGAATTGTATACATTCTTTAGTTTTGAAGGAGCTGGAGCTGTTGTTGAGTGTGCATGTATATCTGACCGTGGACCACAAGTCATAAGGGTCAAATGTGAAATCTGAAAGCTGAATAAATAAGGTTTCCATTGATGTATGGTTTGTTAGGATAGGACAATATTTGGCTGAGATGCTATTTGAAAATCTGGAATCTGAGGGTGCAAATAAATCAAAATATTGAGAAAATCGCCTTTAAAGTTGTCCAAATTGGTAACACTTTACAATAAGGTTCATTTGTTAAACATTAGTTAATGTACTAACTAACATGAACTAACCATGAGCAATACATTTGTTAATCTTCATTAACGTTAGTTAACGAAAATACAGTTGTTCAGTGTTTGTTCATGTTAGTTCACGCTGCATTAACTAATGTTAACAAGATTTTAATGATGTATTAGTAAATGTTGAAATTAACATTATCAAAGATTAATAAATGCTGTATAAGTGCAGTTCATTATTAGTTCATGTTAACTAATGTGGTTAACTAATGTTAACTAAGGAACCTTATTGTAAAGTGTTACCCAAAATATATATATATATCATTCACACTGCTGCTCAAAAGTTTGGGATCAGTACGATTTTTTATGTTTTTTAAAGATTTGCTCATCAAGGCTGCATTTATTTGATCAAAAATACAAAAACAAAAAATTATAATATTGTGAAATATTATTACAGTTTAAAATAATGGTGTTCTATATTAATATATTTTAAAAATAGAATTTATTCCTGTGAATTTTTATCAGCCATTTTCAGTGTCACATGATTCTTCAAAAATAATATATTTTTTGGAACCTGTAATTCTTTTTTCAGGATTCTTGATGAATAAATGGTTAAAAAGAACAGCATGTATTCAAAATATTTAATTTAATCTTAGCTATCACTTTTTATCAACTTAACACATCCTTGCTAAATAAAAGTATTAATTTCTTAAATTGAACTGTCCCCAAACTTTTAGATGGTAGTTTATACTATTACAAAAGATTTTTATTTTAAATAAAGTTCTTTTCGACTTTTTATTTGTTAAAGAATCCTGTTAAAATAAAAAAATCACATGTTCCAAAGAAATATTAAGCAGCACAACTGTTTTCAAAATTGATAATAAATCAGCATATTAGAATGATTTCTGAAGGATCATGTGACACTAAAGACTGGAGTAATGGTGTAGAAAATGTAGCTTTGTATCACAGGAATAAATTACATTTTAAAATATTTTCATATAGAAAAAAAAATTATTTTAAATGAAATAATATTTCACAACGTGCAGCCTTGATGAATATAAGAAACCATTAAAAATCTTACTGATTCCAAAATATGAACAGCAGTATATATATATATATATATATATATATATATATATATATATATATATATATATATATATATATATATAAGAAATAGGGAAGTGTGTCAAAACCTCTGACTGGTAGTGTGTGTGTGTATATATATATATATATATATATATATATATATATATATATATATATAAAATTTTACAAAGACACAATAATTGGACTAATTTATTTATATAAACTTTGATGTTTTATGATGTTTTATGTTTATATACATATAGGCCTATATATATTGTAAAATGATCTACTGAAATCCAAAATTATTTTTGAGCCAATTTATTTTTAAACCATCGCTTCTGGCCAAAATATGAGTCCATAATTCATAATAACGCTTCCTCCAGTGAAAAAGTCCCCTGTTGTCCTCTTACATCAAAATCCACCAACATATTTGCTTACAATATTTTGATTGTTTTAATTGTAATCAGTGTTTGATCTGTGCATGTTTTTCTCCTGATTCAAACAAGATGACTTTTTCCACTCGAAAATGCAATGTTATGGATTATGGACTCAAATTTTAGCCTGAAGCAATGGTTTGAAGTTAAAAACATCTTAATGATGGATTCATTTCTTCACAAGATGTTAGTAAATGGACTGGAGTGGTATGGATTACTTGTGATGTTTTTAATCAGCTGTTTGAACTCTCGTTCTGATGACACCCATTCACTGAGTATCCATTAGTGAGCAAGTAATCTAATGCTACATTTCTTCAAATCTGTTCTGATGAACAAACAAACCCATCTACATTCAGGCTGGCCTGAGGGTGAGCAAATTATCAGCAGATTTTCATTTCTGGCTTAACTATTCCTTTAAACTGCTTTGATATCCCTCCGAATAGCTTTAATGCAAATAGCAGCTTTTATCAGAACCTAGTAGTCTACCTTTGTCAACCTGAACTATTTTAAAGCATGAGTAGCTTGTAGTTTGTCAAGCAAAGTAGTTTCCCCAACAGTAGGGGTGATCAATAGCAGTTTATCCTGCGTAAAAAAACCAAGTGTACCCCAGATATCTCTCAATCTGCTTAATTACCTCCTAATTGATTACTGAGAGATAGCTTTGTAAACCATCAAACGCTGGTGTCAGGCAAGAGCCAAAGTGCGTGTCCATGGAGAAAGATGGGCGGTATGTGTGCGCACACGGTTTACACACATAGTACATCAACATGTGCCAACTGTACACTGGTGTTAGCAGCTGTAATGGTATAGTGCCACGGAATAATTAGACACAGAAGGAACTGATTAGTATGTGTGTGTGTGTGTGTGTGTGTGTGTGTGTGTGTGTGTGTGTGTGTGTGTGTGTGTGTGTTGGCGTATTTCAAAGGGCTTTGCTGAGACCTGCCCACAATGGGGTTAATAGAATGACATTACCGTTCTTATTACCGCCGCCATTATTTTTAGCATTAGTGCGAATAGCGCTAATATCGGTAATAGATACTCTAATGGAAACATCAGCTGGCAAAGCTCCAGTACAGAAATAGTGCTAGTTGCATTCAAATATGCGGACGAAAAGAAATTTTAATAGAAACAGATTTGTGTTTTTAAAATTAGGCATATGATATTACTGAACATTTATATATTATATAAACAAACAAAAGAATTGCAAATATTATATTATTACAGTCAAACCAAAAATTATTCAGGCACCAGGTATAATTGTTTTTACTAGTGGGTGCAGGACACTATAGTTTATTTATGTAAGTGAGGATAGCAAAATAAAGTAAACTCTGACATATTACACCCAAAAATTCTTCATACAGTGGACTACCAGAAAAATTGATAAAAATATTGGACTAAAAATTATTTAGACACTTTGACCTTACTATTTTTTGCTTAGGTGTTTTTTCTTTAATTGCTAATGCATTTTTTTTACACCATAGACTGAACAAAATTAAGTATTGCTTGATAATTGGTCAACAAAATATTGATAGTTGTGTAAATATTGTCATAACAGTTGTCTGAATTTTGCCTTTCTATCAAAGTTATCTGACATTATCAAGATGAATTTGTTCATCTGACACAGTTTAACTCTGAGTTCTTGTCATATTTTATTACCATTTTCTAAACTATAGCGAATAAACTGATAATGTGAGAAATGTTGAATATGTCTGAATTAATTTTGGTTTGACTGTATATAAAATATTAAATATAATGTTTATAAATTTGATAAATGAACACAGTTACACTAAACAAACAGTAAATGTAAATTCAGATTGGACAAGCTCTCTCAAAGTCCTTGGAGACAAAAAAATGATTTTCAGGTCTATATAAAATTGCTAAATATGATTAAATTTATATATATAGTGCCTAACATATATAATATATGATATTAGGTAGAAATGACTGGAGGTTATTTCAGACTTTGATGAATATCCATACAATTACATTAAACAATTTGTTTTTAACACTGAATTCAGATCAAGCTGCAGTAAAAAAGAAAATGTAATTTGGCAACTATAAATACAGGTCCTTCTCAAAAAATTAGCATATTGTGATAAAGTTCATTATTTTCTGTAATGCACTGATAAACATTAGACTTTCATATATTTTAGATTCATTACACACAACTGAAGTAGTTCAAGCCTTTTATTGTTTTAATATTGATGATTTTGGCATACAGCTCATGAAAACCCAAAATTCCTATCTCAAAAAATTAGCATATCATGACAAGGTTCTCTAAACGAGCTATTAACCTAATCATCTGAATCAACTAATTAACTCTAAACACCTGCAAAAGATTCCTGAGGCTTTTAAAAACTCCCAGCCTGGTTCATTACTCAAAACCGCAATCATGGGTAAGACTGCCGACCAGAAGGCCATCATTGACACCCTCAAGCAAGAGGGTAAGACACAGAAAGAAATTTATGAACGAATAGGCTGTTCCCAGAGTGCTGTATCAAGGCACCTCAGTGGGAAGTCTGTGGGAAGGAAAAAGTGTGGCAGAAAACGCTGCACAACGAGAAGAGGTGACCGGACCCTGAGGAAGATTGTGGAGAAGGGCCGATTCCAGACCTTGGGGACCTGCGGAAGCAGTGGACTGAGTCTGGAGTAGAAACATCCAGAGCCACCGTGTACAGGCGTGTGCAGGAAATGGGCTACAGGTGCCGCAGGGCTACAGAGAAGCAGCACTGGACTGTTGCTCAGTGGTCCAAAGTACTTTTTTCGGATGAAAGCAAATTTTGCATGTCATTCGGAAATCAAGGTGCCAGAGTCTGGAGGAAGACTGGGGAGAGGGAAATGCCAAAATGCCTGAAGTCCAGTGTCAAGTACCCACAGTCAGTGATGGACTGGGGTGCCATGTCAGCTGCTGGTGTTGGTCCACTGTGTTTTATCAAGGGCAGGGTCAATGCAGCTAGCTATCAGGAGATTTTGGAGCATTTCATGCTTCCATCTGCTGAAAAGCTTTATGGAGATGAAGATTTCATTTTTCAGCACGACCTGGCACCTGCTCACAGTGCCAAAACCACTGGTAAATGGTTTACTGACCATGGTATTACTGTGCTCAATTGGCCTGCCAACTCTCCCGACCTGAACCCCATTGAGAATCTGTGGGATATTGTGAAGAGAAAGTTGAGAAACGCAAGACCCAACACTCTGGATGAGCTTAAGGCCGCTATCGAAGCATCCTGGGCCTCCATAACACCTCAGCAGTGCCACAGGCTGATTGCCTCCATGCCACGCCGCATTGAAGCAGTCATTTCTGCAAAAGGATTCCCGACCAAGTATTGAGTGCATAACTGAACATAATTATTTGAAGGTTGACTTTTTTTGTATTAAAAATACTTTTCTTTTATTGGTCGGATGAAATATGCAAATTTTTTGAGATAGGAATTTTGGGTTTTCATGAGCTGTATGCCAAAATCATCAATATTAAACCAATAAAAGGCTAGAACTACTTCAGTTGTGTGTAATGACTCTAAAATATATGAAAGTCTAATGTTTATCAGTACATTACAAAAATAATGAACTTTATCACAATATGCTAATTTTTTGAGAAGGACCTGTGTTTATTCATATTAATAATAGTAATACATTTTCTTACTTATTGAACATTGTGCATTTTATCATATTCCTGTTGCTGGAGTTTTATTAAAGCAATAAGCCACAAGGCATGTGCATTTTTAATGCATATAAAAGCAAATAAATCCCATAATGTAAAAGCCCAAGAGTTTCATTCAGGGTCAGGCTGACTGGAAAGTGTCTCTGTTTTCACATAATGTGTCTACAGAGTTTAATTATGGACGTGCGCCCAGACATGCATACCCTGTTGATGAGTTCCCCCACCATGCCAGTCCATGACCCATTAGGCTCTGGAGCTCCATACAGCCCGTCATCCACCAGCTTGATCCGGAAGGAAAACTTCAGTATGTCTGCCAGCTCCCGCAGCATATCCACACAGAATCCCTCGTACTGATCGTTTCCCTGAAAGTCCTGGTAGTTTGCCTTGCGCTTCACGTATGGATCTTCCTATAAAACAGGACGAAGGCAACATTTAAACGCTCTAATATTCCACTCTCAATTTCTATACAGTGAAGCGCCATAAACTCAATGAAAGTCAATAGCCATACAGTGGAAGTGGCATTTTGATTGGTGTTAAGCCATGAAATGGCAGTAAAATCTAGTGAAACGGTGCTTCCTTGGCCTTGACATGTGAAGGTTCCTTTTTGGCCGCTGCTTCCTGGTTTGAATGTATTACATCTACAGCATGATGTTGCCTATGGATAGCAAACCTGTTTTCTTCATTTTGCAAACAAATTATGCAAATAAGATGATTAATAAGAAAGCGATGACTTGCCACATGAGAAAAAAACAGAACAAATGCAAACCGTAAAACATTTTTAAACAATTAGAGTCAGATACATTTTATGTTATTAGGATTTGCATAAATGTGTTTGTTGCCTGGAAGCAACATTGTATGATAGTGGAACGAATAATGATGCAGTGAATATGGATGCAATCAATAAAGGTAGTATAGAAATGATTGCAGCTATCATATATTGTTTTTAATTTACATTTAGATTTTTTTTATGTATTATTCACTCTACTTTCATAACGGGATATTAAATGAGAAAAAATGCAATGCAGTCCTGTGTTATCCATCTGAATTTGATTGAATGCTGAGACATGGGTGTTATATACCAGAATGGAATGAGGCCGGAAGCTGGTATAGCAATTGTTGCCTAAAACAATGTTTGTTAAAGGATTAGTTTATTTCCAGAATAAAATGTCCTGATAATTTACTCATCTCCATGTCTTCCAAGAAAAGAAATGAAGGTTTTTGAGGAAAAAAATCCAGGATTTTTCTCCATATAGTAGACTTCAATGGGAGTCAATGGTTTGAAAGTCAAAATTACAGTTTCAATGCAGCTTCAAGGGGCTCTACACAATCCCAGCTGACAAATAAGAGTCTTATCTAGCGAAATGATCTGCCATTTTCTAAAAAAAAATAAATAAAATAAAATGATGGGATGTGCATATATGACTTCACAAATTATATAATCATGTTGGAAAGGTCACGCATGGTAGGGTAGGACGAAAGACTAATTTTCTCCTCCAACTTTAAAATCGTCAAACATTGTTGTTTTAGCTTTTTTTTTTTTTTTTTTTGAAAAGGGCATTTGACAAATCGCTTTGCTATATAAGCAGTGTTAGGCACGTTACTTTCAAAAAGTAATCAGTTATAGTTAGTAGTTACTTCTCACAAATAGTTAGTCACTGAGTTACATTATTTTAAAAAGGGAAAGTAACTGTTACTTTTTGTTTTTTAAATTTCAAATACACCCTTAAAAATAAAGGTGCTTCACGATGCCATAGAAGAACCTTTTTTTGTCTAAATGGTTCTATAAAGAACCTTAAACATCTGAAGAACCTTTCTGTTTATAAAAAGGTAAGAAAGAAATGGTTCTTCAAATAACCTTTGACTGAATGGTTCTTTGTGGAACCAAAAATGGCATCGCTTGAAGAACCTTTTAAAGCACCTTTATTTTTAAGAGTTTATGTCAAATTATTTGGATGCCGCCAATATTAAATATGGCAAATTAATAAAACATTGTACACTAATCTACACTATTTTAATGTTGCTGTAGGACAACGTGAGAGACACCTTCCATAGGCTAAATATCTCGTTATAAGGTTTGCTTCAACTTGCGGCGCGGACATGAAAAACATCCCATTGCAACATTGTTGTCGCACCAGTGCGGTCTGTCTCCTTTTTTCCTAATCACCACAAAAAGAACTAAAAATACTTTGTCATTTTAAAACTACTCATTTTTATTTTGAGTCATAATAACCATAAAACAATGTGCTTTTGTAAAATAAATAAAATAAACAGGGTGCACTCTCTGCAGTCTTGCTCTCTTCACAGACACATTAGTAAAACAACCCGAATCTCCACGAATACTTGCCTCACAGACATGAGAAATATATGTATAGAAAGCTTGAAATGTCTGTTTAAATGGCGTAAGTCACATTAAATATCCTCTGATAAAGTTATCCGTATGATACCAACACATTCTCCAGTATTTCCCTTCTAAACTCATCTTTAAAAACCCTTGAGCGGCTCTGTTTTTCAAAATTTTACGTGAGAAACGTACGACATGTAGGTAAGCGCCCACCTCCATAAACAAATGTGAACATTCATCAAGTTCATCTTTGCTACTTTTCGTTTCTGGAAGAAGACGCGCTGAGAGGAATAAAGCCAGAATTTACCTCAGACAAACACAATGCAAAAATTATAGTAATGCCACATTGTCAGTAACAGTAACAGCATTGTAACGGGGGAAACAGTCATTAGTTTACTTGCTTACTAGTTTACTTGTTACTGAAAAAAGTAATGCCGTTAGTAACGTCTTTATTCCCATCACTGTTGATAAGACCCTTACTCCTTGGCTGGGATTGTGTAGAATCATTTAAAGCTGCATGGAAAATGTAATTTGAATCTTCAACCTATATCTATATGGAGCAAAATCCTGGAATGTTTTCTCCAAAACCTTTTTTTATTTAAATAAATAAATAAAGACACAAACATCCTGTATAACATAGGGGTGAGTAAATTATCATGGAATTTTAATTCTGGAGTAAACTAATCCTTTAAAATCAACTTGGGTAATGTCATCCAACCACATGAGCTAGAAAACTGTGCACTGATGAATTTTCCACAATAAGACTGGACAAGTGCAATAAGACAGTAAATAAAATCTATTTTGATTTGATGTTGACTGTAACATTACTTTCATAATTTATTCGGCAGAACAGTGTAAGTTTGCTTAAATTGTAGGTTTGCTTAAACACCCATTTTGTGACCGCATGAATGAATCTAGTCTTAAATGGATATTTCACCCAACATTTAAAACTGTCACTTCACTTCACTTGTTCCAAATCCGAATTTCTTTCTTCTGTTTAACACAAAAGAAGATATTCTGAAGAATATTGGTAACCAGTGGCTGGTAGTCATAGTACTGTGGAAGTCAATGGCTATCGTCAACTGTTTGGTTACATTCTTCAAAATACCTACTTTGATGTTCCTTTAATTTACGTTTTGAGAATTTCGATTTGGAATCTAGTAAGCTCTTCATACAATCATAAACTCAAGAAACAACATTATCATACTGCATAAGCTCTGTGTAAGCAAGCGAGGCTTCTAAATTCTCTTCCATCCTCCCTGCTTTAAATAAAGCATTACTTTTACAAACATTTCTAAAGTCCATAATAACATTTAAGACACCTTAATGCAGAACTAAGTTTGGAGAGGTGCTCTAAAAAGACTTTGCCTGTTCATGTGCAAGATTTGAATCTGGAACGCTTGTAAAAGTGAGTGCCAAATTTGTAAAACCCCTATAATTCACAATTATCTCTGGTTTGAAATGCTCTGCCAATGTGCTGCCAAACCAACAAAGCCCATGGCGTCATATCTGGAGAAGTTCTTACCAGTATTGTAGTGATGATGAGCGTCTTGTTGGCTAAGGTCTCAGACGTGTTGATGTCTAAAGATGTGGAGTTCATAGCCAACGTGTTATTAGAGTACCACACACCGATCTGCACATGAGAAGTAAAAAATAATAACAGAGACTAAGCACAGTTAGAGCTACTTTCATGAACAAATCTGCACTGAAAGACCTGAATCATATGAAATCATTTGCGACCCATTTAAAAACACGTTTGATCTCGCATGGGGGAAACCGGCAGGAATAAACGAGTTGAGCGAATAAGACGAGGGGATGAAGGAGAGATAAAAGAGCATGAAGCGAGGGATCAATACTATGATCAATAAGAGAGGAGTGAAGTGGTGATTACTCCAGCTACCACCCATTCATTAGACCTCACAACCTCTCCCGTGATTCCGGATAAAATAAGGAGTTAGTGTTCATGAGAATGAGTTTGTGTGTGTGCGTGTTACCTCTTTGTGACCCCCCTTGAATTTCTCAAGAATACGCAGCGTGTAATTGGTCCTCTGGCCTTTGCTGTTAAACTCCACGCGGCCTGTTAGGCCGTCATACTCCACCTAAAATAAAAGAGAGAGAGAGGAGGGATTTTAAACCAAGGGTAACAAACAAGAATGACGAATAGCATTAATTTTGACCTACAATATTAAGGTAGAAATTATAGCGCGGGCGGAGAAAGAGAGAGAGACAGCCAGAGGACAAGTGAGAGGAAAACTTTGAGATGATTAAGAAAGTTAAGGTGGAGTGTCACTTCTGCTCCACCGGCGTCACCAAATGCAATCGCAAAAATAATGACTGTTTTCATTATTATTGGCGAGGGAGGTAAACACTGGGAGTTATGGAGACAAACCGAGAATGGCGGACGAGAGGAGGCGCGGAGATGGTGCCAAATGGACTGCTGAAATGATGGAGTGATGGACAAACTGCAAAACAGATGGAGGGACACAATGAATGAAAGAGCGCACTTGTGCCTAGACAACACAAACACTGTCTAGGATCCCACAGTGTGTAATAGCTGCATTAAAATGATCAAATACAAGCAGACCTTCAGACAGGTTGTAATAAACAATGCACATCTGGTGTTAAGGGCACAGTTATAATTGCTTTGAAACTAATGTCAGTTGTAAAATTACTGTGGCTGGGTATAATCATCACAGAGGACATAAAAGTCATACTGCATTGGTCATCATCAGAGCTGTCAATGGACGGGACAACCAGGAACATTGTCCTGGGCTCTGTGACAAGGGCGGCCCATTAAGCACTCCAGCTACTTGTGAAAAAAAAATGCATTTATTTTAAAATGATCATTAATTTGTTGTTTAAATTAAAAAATGTTTTGGGGTTGTAGTAGCATAGTCTATAATAAGTCCTGAGGCCTGTGAATTCAAAACAGTAAGTTTCTAATTGAATTTGCATTATTTAAAGTATTTATTAAAATAATTTTATTATAACTTTGTGTCACCTATATACATAGATTTTATTTATTTTGCGCACACTTATTTGTTTAATCAAAGTTCTGGGTTCAGCTTGTTGGGTCATTTTATTTGGTTGTTTTTAATATTTTTACCCAGGTTCTAGGTAGTTTTTCTGCCCTCTAAAATTGCTGGGTTATTTTTTTTTAACCCAAATGCTGGGTTTAGCTTGCTGGGTCATTTTATTTGGTTCATTTTAATATTTTTACCTAGGTTCTGGGTAGTTTTTCTGCCCTCAAAAAAATGCTGGGTTATTTTTTTAACCCAAATGCTGGGTTTAGCTTCTTGGTTCATTTTATTGGGTTGTTTTTCATTTTTTTTCCCAAGTGCTGGGTAGTTTTTCTCTAAGACTAAGTATTTTTCTCTATAATTCTGTGTGTGATTTTTAATTTCCAGACTGTTTTAAGACAGAAATATAATGCTTTTTAAACAATAGTTGACTTAAATAAAACAACCCAGCATGTTGGGTAAAAACACTTAACCCAACCTGCTGGGTCAAAATCAGGGGCGCCGCTCGCAATTTTGGGCCCTATGACAAAATATGAGATTGGGCCCCCCCTACCACACCAAAGCAGATCTCTGGGGGCCCCTAAAGTGCGTGGGCCCTTAGAATTGTCCTAACTTTCCCCCCCTTAGCGGCGCCCCTGGTCAAAATAACCCGACACGTGTTCTGTCAAATATTTACCCAGCGCTGGGTTGCCAAATAACCCAAGTTGGGTTGTTTTTAATATTTTTACCCAGGGTCTGGGTAGTTTTTCTACCCTCTAAAAATGCTGGGTTGTTTTTTAAAAAACCCAAATGGTAGGTTCAGCTTGTTGGGTCATTTTATTAGGCTGTTTTTCATATTTCTTACCAAGGTACTGGGTAGTTTTTCTGTAACTATGCTGCATTCACCCAAATTAAATTTGTCTTGTATTTGTGTCTATGGGTGTTCTTGCTTAATAATAAATGTTCACCTTTTGATTATTGCTGTTGCCTCTATAATTATGTGTGTGGTTTTTAATTTCCAGCCCATTTTAAGCCAGCAATATTCTAATTCTTTTTTAAACAATAGCTGACTTAACAATGTTGGGGAAAAAAAAAAAATTTAATCCAACCTGCTGGGTCAAAATAGCCCAGCATGTGTTTTGTCCAATATTTACCCAGCTCTGGGTTGCCAAATAACCCAAGTTGGGTTGTTTTTAACCCAGCATTTTTTAGAGTGCAATTTATGTGTAATTTAATTTTATGTAATTACATATATATCTATATATTTTATATTTAACTTAGTTCATTTGCTGCTTTTATTGCTGTTTTCTGCGTAGTTTCACAGTGCTGAACTGTGCTAAATGTTTCCTGATGATGTTCAATGATGCTCAGCGACACTCGATGCACAATAATGCCAAGGTTTAGATTTACTGCAGAGTAAATTGAAAAGCAACCGTCATAAACTCTCTGCATCTTGTTTATCGACGCCAAGGGGCCGCTGCAGAGATTACAAAGAATTTTTTTTCATAACATGCACCGATGAACTGTGAGCAACGAGACTGGGAACGTATGTTGAGAAAGTAAATAAGGTCAATTTCAATTTCATGTTGACTTTAACAGAGCCTATAAAAGCCAACAAGCAGCGGCACGTAGAATCACATCAACATAAAAACCAGATTAACTCAAGGACTCTGATTAGGCTTCTACAGCTCATCAGAGACGACACAAGCATCAAAGTGACATACAGTAACAACAGCCAGTAAAGACTAAACACTAAAGTCATCAAACGCAGCAGTCAGAAAATGGCTGCCAACAAGGTAGCCATGGTGACACATACCATGCGCAGGTAGTTCATGAGACTGGTGCCGTGCTGCCAGATGAGTGAAGACGTGCAACTCAGAGGCTTCACTCCGATCTCTTGACTGCGGTTGAGTTCTCGCACCGCTCCGACCACCACATGCACAGCATCGAACATCAGCGCAGATGACAACTGTAGGTGGAGAGAAAGCATGAAAGCAAAGAGACGAGAGATACGCGGAGGCGAAGATAGAAAGAAAGCAGAAGAAAAAGAGAATAAAGGAACGCAGAATTGAGAAAGACAGCAAATGAGGTCATTAGGGGGACAAGGAGACTTCACGTCTGTAAGAGCCCTACAGCAACTGTCTTCCAAACAGAGGATCCTAAATTACGTTGTGTGGCATGCATCCTATTTGGACACATTCGAAAAAACCTCCTGGCAGAAATAACATCTCATTATTCCATGGATTTAGTAGTACACTTCGCAGTTTTTCCCTATCTAAGCAAATCTGTGCAAAACCTGGTTTAAATAATGCAATGGAATGTCAATCATATTACCGAAATTATGGAGGCGCTTAGAATTTAAAAAGCATTTTTAGATGCAAACGCAACTTAATACCTCACCGTTATCTACATCTCCTGACAGATTAAGTTTTAATTGCTTGATTTAAAAGTGTTAACAAACTCATAACCTCTCACACTTGAAGTAACACATCAGCTCATATACACATAAAGAGCCCTAAGGCAGAATTTCTGATGATTAATACGAGTTGTAATATTTCTCATATATTGTCCACCATTGTAATAATGAGAAGAATAACAACGTGCAGTAAACGGTAAAACAGTTTGCACTACAAACCAGTGTGTTCATACATTAATATAATATGGTAAGACACACCAATCTGCAATATCAAGCTGCAAAGCGAGCCGTTTTGTACAGCTTAAAATAGCTGGACACGGATGAGACCAGAAGCCAGACCCATAACATTTACAAAAAAAGGGAAAAATAAGGTGGACATGCTTCTCTTATATAAAGTATATTATTGCAAGCTCACCGCTGGACCAGGATAGGGGCTGATGTCACAACCTTCCCTCCATGACAGGTTTAGACTCCTGATGAACTCTAGGTAGAAAGGATGACTGCTGTTCAGCATGGAGAAGCCAACAATGTTTGACTGATCATCTACCACATCATCCAACCTCAACAGAGGGAAATCCTGAGAGAGAGAGAGATAGATTATACATTTATTTAATACAAAACAATACCAAATATAAATAAAGCTTTTTTTTTAACGTTTATGACTGTTATAGCGGCAACCGATTCGATCTGGTCTGATCCCCCTAAAACTTTGCATGCTTGTTTTGAATCACCTGTCGCATTTGCTCACCAGGTTTTGTGATGTTTTGAGATTTCGTTTAGGCTTTATAGGCTTTTGGGTATATTTGGACAGGCCCTTTTTCTAAATGATGGTGTTATGGCTTTCCAAAGGGTAAATGTGAACTTTCTTTGATAATTATTGACCTAGAGAGTCCAGAGAATTGTACTGCAGTGTTAAAACCTAAGACTAATTTGCAAATGCAGGCTTTTACAGTTTCTTAATCATTTAACAAATGGTTTGATTGACAGCAGTGGTTCTAGAGGCAAAGTTGTTCGGAATGAGGAGCTCTATCTAATGATCTGAACGTTGTGTGTATGTGTGAAAAGCCATGCAATATACAATGGTTTATGCCCTTAAAATATACAATACCGTCCCCCAGTGGACAATTTCTTTCAAATTTCTCACAGACCTTTAGGGCCATGAGTCAAACAGACCCACCAAGTTTTGTTCAGAATGACCTCCGCTAACCTTGTCTAATAGGTTCTCAAAGTTCATCTGCCTATGACGGCCATGTTTTTTGAGGTACGCAAATGTCTTATAGGCTTATAAGACTGTGTATGACACTCTAAACCTCTTTTCATTTTTCTCGCATTTTACTCTTAAATAATTTAACATCTTTATGCTATAAACAATTCTATGTTTCCTACTAATGTAGACTGCCACTTTTAGGCTTGACCTAAAAGTAAAAGTTTAACATCTGTCTTTTCCTTTTTGTTGCCCTGGACCACAAAACCAGTCATAAGGGTCAATTTTTCAAAATTGTGATTTACATATCATCTGAAAGCTGAATAAATAAGCCTCCCATTGTTGTACGATTTGTTAAGATAGAAAAATATTTGCAGAGATACAACTATTAAAAATTCTGGAATCTGAAAAAAATCTAAATATTGAGAAAATTGCCTTTAAAGTTGTCCAAATTAAGTTCTTAGCAATGCTAATTATTAATAAAAAATTAAGCTTTGATATATTTATTGTAGGAAATTATTTTTATGGAAAATTATCTTTATCCTAATGATTTTTGGCATTAAAAAAATCGGTCATTTTGACCCATACAATGTATTTTTGGCTATTGCTAAAATTATGCCTGTGCTACTTAATACTGGTTTTGTGGTCCAGGGTCACATATTTAAAACCAAAAATAAAAACAGAAGGAAATTCTGAGAGAGAGTTACCGAAATAAGTACTATGGACATACAATGGTGTTGTTTTGGCATTAAGAAATAGTTTAATTTACATTTTAATTAACATATACGAACAAGCTAATTCTTGGCAGTGTGTCAAATTAATACTTTTTAGGTCGCTATCAGTCCCGCTACCACTAAACATTACACGCGCCCGTGTTGGTGCGCATGCGCATAGTGCTTTTTTCATTACCTCCATCAGGCGCGAAATTCATATACTTACAGCAGTGCCGCGATACAGGTGAGTGCCTATTAACAGTTAAAGTACAAAATACTTTACGTTTCCTACAGTATTTAGTATAAACTGACATTTTTGTCAAACAGTTGACATGTACTGCGAGGCAGCCCAGTTTGGTCGTTGTTTTATCATCCTGTTAGCGTGAGCTAAAGTGAGTTTACTAGAATATTCTTATCATTATATATTCTTATCCACCTTGTCATCATTACTTTAACGCTATAAATATTTCAATTTGACTGTTTTATGGATAAAAACTCGGTGTGTATATTATTTAAAAGTATTATTAATATAGTAAAAGTGCTGTAATAGTGCTATTTGAGAGAATATAGCCTAGGCTAGATTATGTTTTATTTATCAACGTTTAATGTCACCTAGGCTAGTGGTGAAAATATAAGAACGAAATCATTGAATATTAATGACTTGTCGTTTTAGACTACACTGCAACACAGTAAAGCTAAGTAGTAAGAGCTTTTAAAAGTAAAATGGAAATATGACTTATTTGTAATGCCATCACTACATCTTTGCTTATAATGATGTACAATAGTGTGACTTAAAGCCTCTGAGATTGCAAACTTAAACATACAGTAGGTTTAATTTTAAGTAAAGTCAAGCTAATTTTTCAACCTCTTTAATAATTACTAATGAATGAACAGAACAGAAATGGATGCAACAGTGACATGCAAAATCATTTTTACAATGCATACTAGAGTATGAAACAGTGTTACACATTTATAGTGATTTCATAAATGTGTGTTCAACTCAAATGCAATATTTACATATCATTCAGAAAAGGTCTATGTTTAAAACAAAAAAAGAGACATATTTGTGCAAATACCACTGCTCCCCACGGGATTGGGAAAACCCTCATCCATAAATAAACAGTAATTTACTGAAGGCAATATTCAACCCAGCTAGAATTCCACTCAGCGTAAGTGGTGCCAACTGGGAACGTTCAAGGAAAACATTAAAAATCGGCTCAAATTATTTTAGAAAAGGCATTATTATAGCCATCCTTGAGTGTCATGCCTTTCACCTTGTCTGCCAAATCAAACAGCTCTTGT
Source organism: Garra rufa (assembly GCF_049309525.1). NCBI lineage: Eukaryota > Metazoa > Chordata > Actinopteri > Cypriniformes > Cyprinidae > Garra > Garra rufa. The sequence continues at coordinate 37,873,178 of NC_133377.1, forward strand.
GCTTTGTTACTGGCAAGTGGATAATCCCAAGAGGTACAGTAGGTAGTGAGTTTGTCAGTGGTAAAGTCAACAAAGACTTTTTCTATAGCCGTGTAGCAGCAGTAAGAAAGCTATTGGTAAATCCATCAGTTGGTGCCTGAGCAAAGCAGCTTTTAGATTATTTATCACAAACCGTTGCCATCTATATGGCAGCTGAAGGAGGATCCAACTCCACCTACTGTATAAAAAAACCCATTCAGTCTTTAATAAAGAGCTTCCCAATATGCCTCCATATATTGATCCCCAAGATGATTCCCAACACTTCAAGACCTTCTAGAGTTCAGGTGCACTTCAAGAGAAGCCAACGAATGTCCTTGTTCTGTCATTGACCCCTACAGCAGCATTAGATCTTTTGATTCCTCCTGAGGGCACTTGTCGTTCAGTTTATGAATGGAGGTATGACAGATAACGTTACTGCCTTTGAAGGGCTTGATAATGGAAAGTATCTTTCATCTTCCGTCTGCTCTGAATTAGATTGCTGACAATATGAAACTGACAAGAAGATGACCTTATTCAAGGCACAGACTTAATTTTAGAGACTGCTATTGAAAGCCATCACTCAACGGCCACCAAAGAATCGAGTATACATTTGCAGTATTGCCTGGAGGTTGTCTGCATTTGTCCCTGTTCTTTGGAAAAAGCTTGCCAAAGTCAGATTAATAAATGGATTGAATTTGAAAGTTCAAATGAGCGTTTTAAGATAGAGAGAGAAGAAAAAAAATAAAAGTCTGAATTTCATTTTATTACACTTTATAAAAAACATAAAAGTCCTTAATGATACTTAAAAATGGTGCATTACTAAATTGAACCATTCACAATAAAATGTAATTTAGCTCATCTTCTTTCCGACTTGTATTCATGTATCTTTAGACTTTTTTTGTTGGCACACTCTCAGCTAAATTGCTGCCTTGCTGCAGGCTTCCTCCCGAATCCAAAAGGAAAAATAAATAAAAACGTCATTAAAAAATGCAAGTTAAAGAAATGTAATCTCTAAATGTTTTAAATATGAAATATTACCCATTTTCTGAGGCCATGACAACCAATATGTTTGGACAGTGTCAATTTGCCTCTCAAGGTCAAATGCTTTAGCCTACTTCACTTTAACTTGTAACAGTCGTATTAAAATCCTAAACTCACAACAGGAGCATATGCGACCTCAAAACAAGGACATAATCCACCTCATCCACGATGATGATGATAAACGGCATGTATGCACCGTGCATCTGTGATGAGCTGGTCAATGGCCAGGCCTGCCGTCACTGTTACTGGATGAAAGTGGGTTAAGGGGAGAAAGGGTAGTGTGTCATTGGCCAAAGTGAAAAAAGGTGTTTGTTTACCATTGTTGTGAGGATGTACTTGTAGAAGGCTGACGTCATGCCTAATTCTGAGGCCTAGAGAAATGGAGAAACGGCAAGAGATGGTGCATATCAGAAATACTAATAAGTCATACTATTCTACATTTGCACAGTTCAGAGCCATGTCAGATCTGTTTTCCAGTTTAAGTCTGAAAGAACAAATTAAGTACTAAAAATTCCATTTAAAGTTATAGTTCATTCAAAAATGTAAATTCTGTCATTAATTACTCACCCTCATGTCGTTCCAAACCCGTAAGACCTTTGTTCATTTTAGACCACAAATGAAGAAATTTTGAATGAAACCCAAGAGCTTTCTGACTCTGCGTAGACAGCAATGCAACTACCACGTTTAAGGCCAAGAAAGGTAGCAAGGACATTGTTAAAATAGTCTATGTGACATCAGTGGTTTAACCGTAATGTTATGGAATACTGATTTTCTTAAAGAAAACAAAAATAACTTTTTTTTTCAACAATTTCTTCTCTATTTTGTCAGTTTTCGATGCATGTTCACGAGAGTACCACGATGCATGCATGAAAGCACAGAAGAGACACAACAAAAGAGAAGAAATTGTTGAATGAAGTATTCTCGTAGCTTCATAAAATTGTCACATGGACTATTTTATCAATGTTTTTAGTACCTTTCTGGCCCTTGAAAGTGGTAATTACATTACATTTGATCAAAAATATCTTAATTTATGTTTCAAAGATGAACGAAGGTCTTACAGGTTAGGAACAACAAGAGGGTAAGCAATTAATAATAGAATTTAATTTTTTTTGGTGAACTCTTTAAGTATAAAAAAAGGTAAATCAAAGATAAAAGTAACGACATAAAATAATAATTAATACATACTATATTCAAAACACGTATTACACTACCCAAAACATTTTTAATGTTTTTTAAAGAAGTCCTTTCTGCTCACCAAGCTTGCATTTATTTGATCCAAAGTACAGCAAAAACAATAAAATTGTTAATACATTTTTTTTACTATAAAAAAATTATTTTAAAATGTAATTTATTCATGTGATTTCAAAGCAGAATTTTTAGCATCATTACTGCAAGCACATGATCCTTCAGAAATCATTCTAATATTCTGATTTGCTGCTCAAAACCATTTTTTATTATTATTGCATTGAAAACATTTTATTTCAGATAAATGCTGATCTGTGGATCTTTCTATTCATTTAAGAATCCAAAAAAAATATGTACTCAACTGTTTTAAATATTGATAATAATAATAATAATAATAATAATAATAATAAAAAAAATGTTAATTGAACAGCAAATCAGCATATTAGAATTCCTTTGATAAGAAGAAATAAATAACATTTTAAAATATATTAAAATAGAAAACAGTTATTTTGAATAGTAAAAATATTTCAATATTTTACTGTTTTTGCTGTACTTTGGATCAAATAAATTCTGGCTTTGTGAGCAGAAGAGACTTCTTTAAAAAAAACATTAAAAGTCTTACTGTTCAGAAACTTTTGAATGGTTGTGTATAGATACCATAAACCACGTAAACTCATCAAATTGTACTTAAATCAAAATACAATAATTTTGCTAGTGGCCTCTGACTATTTGGAGCCCTATATGTGCACACATACCTTCTTAAGTATTAGTATTGACACTGATGCATTGGCATCAATGATGATAGTTGCAACTTTGTCATCACGGATTTCCTTCAGCAGGGGGGTGGGGTCCAAATTTTCATCAAGCATTCTGATTGAAAGTGTTTCCCGGGATATGAGGAAGTGACGCACAAGCTCCTCCAATCGCAGCAGACCTGAAATGTAGCATAAAACCCATTATAGCATTAATTTAAAAAACATTGTCAGGATATATTCCTGGGCATTTGTGAAAAATTAGTCAAACTCTCAAAAATATTATTAGAATTCTTTTACAATGACTGTCAGAATGGGCATTTAGCTTAAATGTGTGTGTTGCAATTAAAATAAATGTCATGTAACCATCTAAAACCTTTTAACATCTTTCATAAACTGTCAGTTGCAGTAAACCTTACGTTTCTTTCCACCCTGCTCCTCCGTATTAAAGTCAGTGACTATCGAATTAAGTGACTTTGAGAGCCAATAAAGTTAATTCTGTATGTACATAAATTTGTGCTCTAAGCCACCGCAAAATCCATATGGTGACTCCATTGATTTTGGACTGCAGTCAACGAGATGCACGGCTAAAGATAACAGCAGGGTGAAGTGATGAAAGAGTGCTTTCTCAAAAAAAAAAAAAAAAACCTAAACAAACACCGTGTGGTGGTATCCATGCCCTCTCACACCGGTAGAGGAACCAATGTGTAGATGAGCACATCCATGCATGCTAATGCACATAACCTCCTGCATCTTAAACAGACAAACGCTCACTTACACGTTAACATGAGCACAAACTGCGATAATTATACGGAAAGGGATGGGATAAGTGCAGATATGCAAACAGCAATAAACAGTGGTGCATAAAACCGAAGCTCCATTACCCAGACCGCACCAATCAAGCGAGAGCTGCTCGCATCAGCAAGTCACGAGAGATCAACTCGCAGTCAGCATCGCAACGGCTCGCAAACGTTTCACTCTAGTGCGCTAACTACTTCTCATTAAGCTGAGTCAACAAAGTACAACAAATACAATTAACATTTCTTCTTGTTTGTCTGCTTGTTGACACAATCCTCAATCTGATGTCCCTTAGATCAGAGGCAACCTGGATAGCACTACTCATCTGAAAAACAATCATCTGACATCACCTGAAATCCAGATGTCCTTTATAATTAAGAAATAAAGTGCTCAGGTGTTTCCAATCTCTTCAGTCATGACTATATTGACAGTTAAGCATGGTTACATATGGTAAAATCCAATACTACTGGTTTTATGTTGCTGGCTTATGTTAAACTGCTTTAAATCACTACACTCCATACACCATAATGACAAAGCAAAACCAGAATTGTCCCAGCTTAAAAAAAATGAAATAAGTACATTGCATAAGTATTCATACCCTTTACTCAGTACTTAGCTGAAGCACCTTTACAGCCTCAGATCTCTTTGGTATGGTGTGACAAGCTTTGCACATCAGCATTTGGCAGTTATCTGCAATTCTTCTCCTCATCTCTTCACCTCTCAAGCTCTGCCAGGTTGGATGAGCACATTTGGGTACAGATGCACATTTTCAGGTTTCTCCAGAAATATTTGATTGGGTTCTTCAATCCCAGGCTGTGGCTGGGCCGCTCAAGGACATTCACAGAGTTGTCTATAAGCCACACTTTCTGTGTGCTTAGGGTCATTGTCCTGTTGGTAGATGAACCTTCTGCCCAGTCTGAGGTTCTGAATACTCTGGACTGGGTTTTCATTAAGGTATTATCTCTATACGAGTCCCTGCCGCTGAAAAAACATCCCCGCGGCATGAGGCTGCTATCACCACACTTTACTTACAGGTGATGAGCATACATGATGCTTGGAATTGAGATTCATCAGATCAGAAAATCTTGTTTCTCACAGTCTGAGGGTCCATTATATGCTTTTTAAAAAAAAATTTCATGCATCTTCACTGAGGAGAAGACTGAATTTGGCCACACTGACATAAAGACCAGATTGGTGGAGTGTTGCAGTGATGTCCTTCTGTAAGCTTCTCCTATCTCCACATATGATCATGGAGCTCAACTAGTGTGACCATCAGCTTCTTGGTCACAACTTTAGCCAAAGCCTTTCTCCATCAGTTGCTCAGTTTGGCTAGGAGGCCAGCTCAAGGAAGAGTCCTAGTTGTTTCAAACTTCTTCCATTAAGGGTAATGCAGGCTACATGCTTCTGTGAACCTTCAATGGAGCAGAATGGCAGTTATTTTGACCTCAGGGCTTGGTTTTGCTCTGATATGCATTTTCAGCTGTTAGACCTTTTATTAAGATGTGATCGCCTTTCCAAATCAAACTCATTCAATTGAATTTGCCACAGGTTAACTCCACTCAAAGTGTAGCAACAAGCAATATGAATGCTCCTGAGCTAATTTTCAGCTGTCTCAGATAAGGGTTTGAATACTTATGCAATGGAATTATTTTTTTATTTTTAATAAATTTGCAAAGATGTTAAATAACTGTTTGTTTTTTGTGTGCATTGCATGATTGATGTGGAAAAATTATTTAAACCAGATAACATAAGGCAGCAACATAAAATTTGAAAAAAAAAAATGAGGCACTGTATAAGCACTATGAACTAATGCACATGTGCTAACTAACATGCTTCTTGAATATAATGTCATTTTTATTATCATCATGCCAAAAAATGAATCCACACTTATAAAGCTAATAAAAGGTTTAATCTTATTATAAAAATATGTAATTTGCTGAAGCAGTGGCACGGACGTTAATAACATCATATAATAGGCACAGAGCCTAAGGATAATGCACTTACGTTAAAAATAAAATGAATTACAGCGTGAATCGGCTACTGTGTAATGAATTATAAAGGGTGCTGCGAACAATGAACGGTTTAGTGTGATCTATAATGGCAGAACGAAAGAATGGTCAGTTCGTAGTTGACCGTGCCGGCTTTTCCCTGCAGACTTACACTCTGCTTTGGCACAAATCAAGCTGGTCGTCGGGTAACTGAAAGAGCGCAGGATGGCACCGATGGCCAAGCTTAAGTCCTCGTTGCTAGGATACAGCGTCACTGAGGCAAAGCGCAGATATGGCAAGCGCGGAGTCTCCTCTGGACCAATCTTGATGTGAGGGATCTGGGAGGAACAGACAAGAATAGAAGAATAGATTGTGGGATTGACCAACATGGGGTTTTTCAATGGCTGGTGCCAATATCCAAAGCAGTGGTTTTCAATCTTGGTCCTGGGGGACCAACAGCACTGCACATTTTGTCTCTCTTATTTAACACACCTGATTCAGAACATCAGCTGCTTAAGAAGGAGCGTCATTAACTAAACTGAGCAAGTCAGACAAGAGAGACAAACAATATATATATATATATATATATATATATATATATATATAGAGAGAGAGAGAGAGAGAGAGAGAGAGAGAGAGAGAATATTCTATTCACCAAAGAAACATGAAAAAAATATCAGGGAGCAATTTTTTTTCGAAAAAAAAAATGTTTTTTTGAGCAGCAAATCAGTATATTAGAATGATTTCTGAAGGATCATGTGAAACTGAAGACTGGAGTAATGATGCTAAAAATTTGCATCACAGAAATAAATGACATTTTAAAATAAATTTTAAATCCTAATATGATTTCACACTATTACAATTTTTTAGTGAATAAACACAGCTGTGTTGAGCATAATAGTCTTCTTTCAATAAATAAATAATTAAATAAATCTCTTACCAAACCCAAATTTTTATATGGTAATGTGAGATGCCAATCAAATAAATAAATAAATAAATCACCATGAAATGTAAATCTATGATTGTTAGAGTTAGGGTTAGGGTAAAGTAATCAATACTTTTATATACCAATGATCCATTATATTTATCAACAACAAAAAAAGAAAAATTAATTATGTTACAGACATTTTTTTTTTTTTATGTCAAATGAATCTTGTATCCATCAAACTCACTGTTTGGTTGCATTCCACAATAGGGTTGTACTAAGATTCAGATTTTCATAATCTCATATTTAAGATTTAAAAGTTCAGTTAACAACAACAGTCTTTTAAAAGTCTTTTAAATAAATAATATTAGAATGAATTCAGAAGGATCATATGAAACTGACGACTGGAGTAATGATGCTGAAAATTCAGCTTTGCATCACATTAATAAATTACATTTTAAAATAAATTAAAATAGAAAACAGTTGTTTTAAATTATAATAAGATTTAACACTATGACTATTTTTAATCAAATAAATGCAGCTGTGTTGAGCATAATGGTCTTCTTTCACAAAACAAAAAAACAAAAGACATAATTATAAATCTCTTATCGAACCCATATTTTTAAATGGTAATGGTGAGATGCCAATCAAATAAAATAAATAAATATGAATCTATGATTAAAGTAATCAATACTTGTATATACAAATGATCCATTATATTTATCAACAAAAAGGAAAGAAAATAAAGATATAAAAGGAAATAAATAAAGACAAAATGAATTGTGTTACAGACTATTTTTATGTCTGAACTTAAAAAGTCTTTTAAATTCCAATTGATTCTCATTTTGAATTGAGGAAGCAGGTGGAATGTTGAATTGCAATTTAAATTAAAATACAAAAGTTGATTTATAAAACTGCAATTTTTTTAAAGCAAAGTTGAACTAGACTTTAAAGTTTGAAATAAACTGAAATAAACTGTAAATGTATTTTTTATTTAGTCATATAACAATTTTTCTACAAATAAAAATTATTAAATTTTTTTTTTTTTTTTTTTGAGCAGCAAATCATCATATTAGAATGATAGGAATGATAGAATGAAGGATCATGTGAAACTGAAGACTGGAGTAATGATACTTTTTGCAAAAAGTCTTTTAAATTCCAATTGAATCTCATTTTGAATTGAGGAAACGGGCGGAATGTTTAATTACAATTTAAATGAAAAAAGTTGATTTAGCAAAGTTGAACCAGACTTTAAAGTTTAAAATAGACTTTTAATGTCGAATTAAAGACTTGTTTAAAAGTTAAGCAAATAGTTTAAAAAGTCTTGAGGCCTGCAAGATTTATAGGCATTACAGCTAGAAGGACAGAATGACTGATTTGATTTTTTTATTTAGTCATTTCCAGGTTTAAATTATAATGGAAATTTGCTGCTGACCACGCTGTGTATAAATATAATACAATTTAATAACAGTGAATTAGGTGTACACAAAATGACTGAAAATTAAATGCACATTCATTTTACGCAATATTAAATTGTTAATTGCCTGAGTGGGCACCAAAACGGCCAGATATCGGCCAATTAATCATCCTGGCTGATATATCATTCTATCTCTAACCATAAGGAAGGAGAGGAGAGAGAAATATGGGAAATTAGGTCAGAGGGGGAGATGCTTTTCAAGCAGCAAAGCAAAGGCACACAGGAAATAATGGCCTGTGGCTGAGGAGCAGTGTAAATTTATCATTTCAAGAAATGCTCTCACAGACACATACGCAAACGTGCTTCTCCTTTCATTCTCACCTCTTTTTCCCCACATATATGACTGACGGTGGATCCGGAAGCAGGACTAGAGGCGGGACCAATGACAGAGACCACTCCCTTTGGCAGGATCTGACACACTGAGAGAGGTAAAGATGTATTATTAGAAAGAGACAGATAAATAGAGGTACCATGAGAGAGAGAGTGATAGAGCAAGACAGTGACTGAATGAGAAAGGGACAGGGTAGAGAGAGAGGCAGACGTTGCAGTGGGCAGAGAAAAAGCCAACGTCTTGGACGCCGTCCAGTTCTGTGTCCTGTTCCTAGATGATATATCAAATTAGGAGTCAATGCAAAGCTCTTTTTGATTAATTACATCAATAAGCACAACACAGATTTATGCTCTGCCTACAGGAGATTGCTGCTCTAATTCTACACAAGAACGAGGGGGAGAGAGAGCACACAGGGTGTATATTTAGATGAAAAGATTTTTTTCTTGCTTGCTTTTGAACTGTGTTGCATTGAAATGTTCAGGGCACTGTGCATGTGTGACATGGGTATGTAATTCATTTAGCATCAAATGAGAATCTTTTATCCTGTTATATTCACACGACGTGTTATCACCCTATTTCAGTCCAATGGTTAAGGTGAACTTGAATTAAAAATGTACTATTTTTTTCTTTCTTTACCCGTGTTCTTGGCTTCATTGTGCACACTTCAGCAGTACATGTAATTCTAAAGAAAAAAATGTCTTTCATCAAAATGTAATAACTTTCTCTAATGAAAATAATGTTAAGTAACTGCCAAATAGCTTAAAATAAATCTTGTCAAAAGTTCATGTAAATGTGTTTACACTGACAGTATAATATAATGTAATATAATATATGTGACCCTGGACCACAAAACCATTCACAAAGGTCTATTTTTCGAAATTGAGATTTATACATCATCTGAAAGCTGAATAAGCTTTCCATTGATGTATGGTTTGTTAGGATAGGACAATATTTGACCGAGATTCAACTATTTGAAAATCTGAGGTTGCAAAAAAATCTAAATATTAAGAAAATCACCTTTACAGCTGTCCAAATGAAGTTCTTAGCAATGCATATTATTAATCAAAAATTAAGTTTTAATAAATTTGCGGTTAGAAATGTACAAAATATCTTCATGGAACATAATCTTTACTTAACATCCTAATGATTTTTGGCATTAAAAAAATTATCATTTTGACCCATACAATGTATTTTTGCCTATTGTTACAAATATTCTATATTATTAATATTATAATAATAAATGATATTATAATAAACAAATAGACTTAGATAAGAAAAAGATAAGATAAGAAAAGTTCATTTATTTCTGTAATTTAACTCAAGTTGTGAAACTCAGACTGAAGTAGTTTTAGTCTTTAGTTCTTTTAATTGTGATGATTTGGCTCACATTTAACAAAAACCCGCCAATTTACTTCTCAACAAATTAGAATATGTCGACATGCCAATAAGCTAAATAAACTCAAAACACCTGCAAAGGTTTCCTGAGCCTTCAAAATGGTCTCTCAGTTTGGTTCACTAGGCTACACAATCATGGGGAAGACTGCTGATCTTACAGTTGTCCAGAAGACAATCATTGACACCCTTCACAAGGAGGGTAAGCCACAAACATTCATTGCCAAAGAAGCTGGCTGTTCACAGAGTGCCGTATCCAAGCATGTTAACAGAAAGTTGAGTGGAAGGAGAAAGTGTGGAAGAAAAAGATGCACAACCAACTGAGAGAACCGCAGCCTTGAGGGGCTTGTCAAGCAAAATGGATTCAAGAATTTGGGTGAACTTCACAAGGAATAGACTGAGGCTGGGGTCAAGGCATCAAGAGCCACCACACACAGACGTGTCAAGGAATTTGGCTACAGTTGTCGTATTCCTCATGTTAAGCCACTCCTGAACCAGAAACAACGTCAGAGGTGTCTTACCTGGGCTAAGGAGAAGAAGAAATTAACTGTTGCCCAGTGGTCCATAGTCCTCTTTTCAGATGAGAGCAAGTTTGGGATTTCATTTGGAAACCAAGGTCCTAGAGTCTGGAGGAAGGGTGGAGAAGCTGATAGCCCAAGTTGCTTGAAGTCCAGTGTTAAGTTTCCACAGTCTGTGATGATTTGGGGTGCAATGTCATCTGCTGGTGTTGGTCCACTGTGTGTTTTGAAAACCAAAGTCACTGCACCCGTTTACCAAGAAATTTTAGAGCACTTCATTTTCCAGCAGGATTTGGCACCTGCCCACACTGCCAAAAGCACCAAAAGTTGGTTAAATGACCATGGTGTTGGTGTGCTTGACTGGCCAGCAAACTTACCAGTATTGTCAAGAGGAAAACGAGAAACAAAAGAACAACGAATGCAGAAGAGCTGAAGGCCACTGTCAAAGAAACCTGGGCTTCCATACCACCTCAGCAGTGCCACAGACTGATCACCTCCATGTCACGCCGAACTGAGGCAGTAATTAAAGCAAAAGTAGCCCCTACCAAGTATTGAGTACATATGCAGTAAATAAACACTTTCCAGAAGGCCACCAACTCACTAAAAATGTTTTTTTTTTTTTTATATTGGTCTTATGAAGTATTCTAATTTGTTGAGATTGGTGGGTTTTTGTTAAATGTGAGCCAAATTATCACAATTTAAAAAAAAACCAAAGACTTAAACTACTTCAGTCTGTGTGCATTGAATTTATTTAATACACGAGTTTCACAATTTGAGTTGAATTACTGAAATAAATTAACTTTTTCCACAACATTCTAATTTACTGAGATGCACCTGTAATATAATAACCTTGACTTTCAAATCAAAAAGCCTCCTCTAAACTCAATTCTATTATGAAAGGCCTACTTTTTTAATGAAGTCAAATAATTTTAATCAGAATTTAATTCTGGTTAACAAAAAAATATAATGTAATATAACAGCAAATAACAATACATTAGAAAAAGAAATGATCCATACTTGGATTTTAACCATGACTTTCTGTTCAGAAAGCATCCTCTAAAATGCCCAGTTTTAATTATTCAAATTCCAATGCATTGTTTTAGTCTCATTGTTTTTAGGTGCTTCATAACATCTTCATAAAATGTAATTCTGTTTATAATTTAGCAAAACATAGACTGCTGTTCAAACGTTTGGGATCAGTAAGATTTTTGATGTTGATTGTTTTTAAAGTCTCTTATGCTCACAAAGGCTGCATTTATGTGATCAAAATACAGAAAAAAAAACTGTAATATTGTGAAACATTATTACAATTTAAAATGATGGTTTTCTATTTTAATATACTTTAAAATGTATTTATTTGATGCAAAACTAAAAAAAATTTCAGCAGTCATTACTTCAGAAGTCCTTCAGCGTCACATGATCCTTCAGAAATCATTGTAATATGCTGATTTATTATCGATGTTGGAAACAGTTGTGCAGCTTAATATTTAGTTTGGAACCTGTGATATGCTTTTTTTTAGGATTCTTTGATGAATAAAATGTTAAAACGAACAGCATTTATTCAAAATACAAATTCTTTTTCTAACAACTGAAGTCTTTACTATCACTTTTTATCAATTTAACACATCCTTGCTAAATAAAAAAGTATTAATTTCTTTCAGAAAAAAAAAAAAAAAACTAACACCAAATTTGGAATGGTAGTGTATATTGTTACAAAAGATTTCTTTATTAAATAAATGCTGTTCTTTTTAACATTTTATTCATCAAAGAATGCTAAAAAACGTATCACAGTTTTAAAAAAAAATGTTTCCAACATTAATAATAAATCAGCATATTAGAATGATTTCTGGAGGATCATGTGACACTGAAAACTGGAGTAATGATGCTGAAAATTCAGCTTCCCATCACAGTAATAAATTCTATTTTAAAGTATAATGAAATAGAAAACAACTATTTAAATTGCAATAATATAATATTACAGTTTTATATTTACTGACAATACAAAAAGAAATTTGAGCTGCAGCCTTGTCTTTCCATTCACAAATCATCCTCTAAAATGTCCACTTTTCATCATCCAATCAAATTTGAATAAAATCCTGTTCCACTCTACAATTCGTTCTTGCTGGATTTTCATTCAAGTTGTTGAGGTTTCATTCAAAATTCTTGACATCAGAGAAGTAAAATTGTGAATGCTGTTTGATCTGAGTACCAGTGTGTGTGCGTGGAGTCGTTTTGTAGGACTCACTCGTGTCTGTAGTCTCGTATTGAGAGTCTCTCTGCAGCTCAAAGATGTCGACCTCCACACGGGCTCGTGCCGGGCCCTCCATCGCACTGTTGATGTTCTCTCGGGCCAGAGCCAATGCCAACCGCTCTCCACGTCCGCACGCTGACTGATCATCTAAAATAGCAGCTGAAGAGGAACAGAAAAAGCTCTGTTTTGTTCCTGCTCTGGCATTTAATTGAGTTTTCTGATGTTGACGATTGAAGTTGCGCTTGTTATTGCAAAAAGATGGAGTTACTCATCATGATTGAACAAAAACAAGTTTGTAGCGAATGTCGCATGTTGTGATGTTAACTGATTAGATTGCGCTATTGAGCGCATTTCCTTTGGAGGCTTGCCAGAGATTAATTGATGCTTTATTGTTCGCAATAATCAAGACGAACATGCCGATGCTTGAAGCAATCAGTCACATGCTGTGAAGCAACAGCCAAGTACAAGCCACTTTGAAAAAGCCTCCTGCTTGAATCCGATAATATTGCCTAATTCTGCCTGAACTCTGCTCTAAACGGATTCAAAACGGATTTTGATGAATCATGAAATAAATAAAGAAGCAAAACGATCCTAACATACATGTGTGAGATTATCGCTTTACGCTCTCTGTTTTGCGTAACAGGCGCCAAGTTAAAAAAAGATTAAGCATAGTAGGAGGTCAGTGCTTCAGAAGATGTGTTTAAAAATTAAATCAAGAACAAGCTTTGTAGTCACTACAAATGTGGGCTTCACGCTGATGCTTGTTGCCTTCATTACAAGAAAAACATTCGGGTTATCAGGAGACTCTACCAACCGATTTATTTATCCCCCCCAAAAAGTTTTCTTTTTCAAATATTCTCTGTAGATATAGCTGGAGGAACTGAGGCAGAATTTGACCTCTTAATGGGTAGAAAGTGGATTGGGTTAGTGCTGCAGTTGCATAGGTAAAGGCCAGCAGCACTATTACTAATACCCCTGACACAAAGTATTAACCTTTTCCAGCACTTTCTGTGCTACGGACATGAATGATACCTCAAATTGAGGAGAGATGTACTATTTTCACCAGGCGCGTGATAAAACAGGCAGGATGATACCGTAGTTTTAGATAGAGCCCTATGAAATGTGTTTTATTTATTCCAAATTCATTTTTTTCATTCAACTTTTTCTGGATTAAAGCCCTATGAATTTTTTTTTTCTCAAATTCAGGTTTATTTTACCAAATTCTGTGTTTCCATTAATTTCCTGGGTTCCATTTGAATGGTTTCATTGAATGTTAATAATCAAAAGCACCTCTAATTAATTGATTTTATTAAATATGTATTATTATTTTATTTATTTATCTATTTATTATTATTTTTTTTTAGAAATACTCAGTTTTTTTCTGGTAAATAAGTTCTGGTAAATATTCCTTAATATTTTGGGTTAGTTCACCCAAAAATGAAAATTAGCCCATTATTTACTCACCCTCCAGGCATCCTAGGAGTATATGACTTTATTCTTTCAGACGAATCCAATCAAAGTTATATTAAAAATTAACCTGGCACTTCCAGGCTCTATCATGGCAATAGGTGGGTGTTTCTCCTAATCAGTTCAATAAAGTGCATCCATCCATAATAAAGTGCCTCACACGGCTCCGGGGGGTGAATAAAGGCCTCCTGTAGTGAATTGATGCATTTTTGTAAGAAAAATATCCATGTTTTAAACTTAATAATCACTTTAATCTAGCTTGCTCCAATGGTTGTACATGGAAGCCGCTCTGTGTGGATGTGATTAAAGTGATTATTACAGTATGTTTAAAACATGGATATTTTTCTTATTTAAAAAAAAAAAACAGATCGATTCACTACAGGAGGCTTTTATTCACCCCCGCGGAGTCATGTGTGGTTTATTATGGATGAATGCACTTTATTGAACTTGTTTTGGACTAAAAAAGAGAAACACCCAACTATTACCATGATAGAGCCAGGATAATTTTTAATATAACTCCAATTGTCATATACACCTAGGATGCCTGGAGGGTTAGTGAATAATGGGCTAATTTTCATTTTTGAACTATCCTTTTTAAAAAATGGTTTAATATTAATTTTATTTATAATTTTAGTAGTACTACTATCATTACTGTCACAATTTCTTCAAGTTAAACCGAACCTTTTTTTGATGCATTGCTGTAAAGACCTTTATGTTTCTGCTTGTAAAACGTAAATGCTTCTTAAATGTAAGTATAAATAGTCCATATCGCGTTTTGATTAAAGTGTACTGACCTACTTTTGATTTACTCATCCAAACTTTGGCAAATTCTGTAACATTCTGCATTATGCAGTAAATTCCATTTTAATGACTGGATTCTGAATTTCGCGGAAATCATAGGGTGCAAGTTTTGACATGGACAAGTAAAGCAATCACCTAGAAACTGAGAGATAATACAAATATGCATTTTTGTGTGTTGTCTAACAGGAAGTGGTGTCCTCTTACCCATCCTGACAGCTGCAAGAGCGGGCGTCTGGCTGTGAGAGGACGGGGCCATGGTCAGCAGAAGCAACAGCAGGAGGAGGAAGAGGAGGTGAATCGACAGCAGCAGCGCTGGCAGAGCCGGCATCTTCCACTGCTCCTCATGGAGAAAGGTCGTCTGGCTGCCTGCACCGCCACCTGGAGGGCAGGTACAAAACTATGCATGAGAAACCATCCACTGACAGAGAAAATTAACAAAGAAACTAGAAAATTTTGTCTGATAAAAAATAAGCAGATGATCATTTTCATGTTACGGCCAGTAACCAATGAATGGCTGATATTAAATGTGTAAGTTTTGCCTAAATACATACTATTTTGGCTAAATAAAAATCAACCACAAAGTACAAAAAATATAAAACTATCATGTTAAATGCTACCAGTAAATTTAGACATCACAACATTATAAATATATAAAATGAAAAATTAGATTTTTTTTTAAAGATTGCATTGATGCTTTTTAACAAGACAGAAAAAAGGGACAGTAAATCAGTATTTTTTAATAGTTTTTTGATATGATACAGGGATTGTTCACCCAAAAAACCCTCAGGCCATCCAAGATGTAGTAGTAAGTAAAATACAGCAAATTTTCATTTTTGGGTGATCTATCCCTTTAACAGAGAAGATGAAGCAAGATGAGATCAGACAAAAGCATTTCTCACACTCTAATGATTGCACCAGGTTGAAAAATAATATTAAAAATAAGTATATATTACAGTTTGGGATCAGTAAGGTTTTTACTGTTTTTAAAGACGTTTTATACTCATCAAGGTTGCATTTATTTGATCAAAAATACAGAAAAACAGTAATATTATAAATTATAAATTATAAAATAACAGTTTTCTATTTGAATATGTTTTAAAATGTAATTTATTCCTGTGATACAAATCATAATTACTCCAGTCTTCAGTGTCACTTGATCCTTCAGAAGTCATTTTAATATGTTGATTTATTATCAATGTTGGAAACTGTTGTGCTGAATAGAAAACAGTTATTTAAAACTGCTATAATATTTCACAATATTATTTTTTTTCTATATTTTGAGCAAATAAATGCAGTCTTGGTGAGCATAAGAGACTTATTTAAAAACGATATAAATCTGACTCATACAAAACTTTTGAACAGCAGTATGGATTAAGGATTAACTATAGATGAGTGTTAGATGACAGCAAAAGTAATTTAAATGTAAAAACAGGGGAAGTGAGCATGCATAATTACATATATCCAGTACTGGCTGACAAACAGCCAATACAGACTTGTGCATTCCAAAAACAAACATATGGCATGCTGACATATGCGTTTTTTTGTATGTGTGTGTTAAATGCCTGGATGACTGACTACATTATCCAAAATGTGCCGTATGCATTTGAATAAAATTAGATTAAAAAACACAACACAACATATTGATATCAAATAACAACCTAGATAACTAGATGCTAGAAGTCGAAATAAACATGGAAAATAAACTTTTTTACATTATTCAATGCAAACATGCAACATAGTGAAAACAATGCTTCAAGGTACAGTTTTGAATAATGCATACTATTAGAAAAAATATTCAGCATACAGTATATAATGCACAACTTGCAGTATGCTATTATTCCATTCCAAACATAGTCCTTGATTTTGTTTAACTTGGCTGTTGTCCACACCACTCTGTCCATGTGTTGCATCACCCACTTAAGCTATTAAAGGCTTCCTCGTTGACCGTTTTGGTTCACAAACAGCACAAACATGCCACTTTTAAACATAATACGCCTGTTTTTTCTATTTCCCCCCTTACTAACACACACGCACAACACAGGTATATATTTCCATCCACACATTGAAAAAGGAGATTCATGCGCAAGGAGCCTGTTACTTGTCCCAGTGCTGTAATACGAGCCGTACACAAGATGCTTGGGATATGATGTGATAAAATATTCAGGACCATTGCAAGAGTGTACAGTGCTGTTTATTAGCACCTGAAAACATATTTACAGCAGTTGCAGTGACCGGCTGAGGTTGTTAACTGGAAACCGAAAAACACATTTTAAAACCATGATGGATGATTCAAAACGGTCATTTTGACAGATAAAATAACATCTGGTATATTGTGTTTCTATACTTAACATATAGTTTACTGAGGAATAACATAAGCTTACTATAAATGGTTTTTCAAAACTTTTCAGGCATAAAAATGAGCACAGGTCTTTCAAATCAAATGTTTTCAGGTCACTGTAGACCTAAACAGGACTGATATAGGCCTAAATTATTGCTGCTAGTGCATGAATAACGCACCATGTGCAATAGGTTACTTCACATATGCTGCTCACAGATAAAGCAATCTCAGAAGAGGTGCACGTGTGGAAAAAATGAGCATGTATACGAGCAAAACAATAAACGAATTACCAAGGAATTCAAAAATGTACAAAAATAGACCATGACAGAAATTTTACAACCCGGTCCGTCAAAGTGACGTATAATGATTATTTGTAGCGCAACCTCGGCACAGGCCGCATGCTGCGATATAAAACAATTCACCACAAGAAAACCCACAACAGAATACAGAGAAGCCGAGAGAATTGAATGCAGCCAGAAGAAACAGACTCCGAAATGGCTTTGGGAGACAAAGAGGAGAGCGAGAAAGATTGAACGCTTGACGAATGCAGCATAATAGAGCCAAAAAGACTCCGGTCTGCTGTGTGTGTGTGTGTGTGTGTGTGCGTGCATGGGCCGCACAAAACAGAGACACAAGTCAACCTAAAGATCAAGAGCCTCATCCCTAAAGCCGCCGTCAATCCTGGGCTGCCTGTGTTTGAGTTTGTCAACAGCTTGATTTGTATTGGCCTTCCCCAGCTCCATGAAGTAAATGTTTATCTTTCCTGCCAATAAGGCCCTTTGAATGCATTCAAATTGAAGTCTGAATGGAACCAAAATGAAGTGAGCGAACCAAAAAGGGAGGAGAGGACAGAAGAAAGACAGCCGGGATGAGATAGTGCGTGACAGAAAGCAGAAATAGCGTGGAGAGAAAGATGAAAGTAAACCGAAGGAGATAGCGAGAGGGGAGAGGGTAGGAAGAAAAAGAAAGTATTAACACACACAAGTAAACACCACATGAGGCGACAGCATGCTGAATGGGCAGAAATTCAAGCTGGGCTCTTTCAGTTATTTAACTGTTAGCTTTCCCGTACGCCAGCATTGAATTTAACAGTCAATGTAATTGCCTGCAGGCTCGCCTAATCAATGGAGCTCTGCTTTCACTCTCTGTAACAATATATAATGTGCTTAACACATCCTAAGACTGATGCACGAACATTCACACCTTGTTAACCTTTACAAATCTCGACAATGACCAACCATCTTCTTGGCTTGGGTTCCAGAAGTTGTTTCACTTATGAATTAATTCAGTACTTATGAAGTATCACACAAGCTGTTGTACAGTACAAATGTTGTACATGCTTTTTGATGCAGGCCGTTAAACACAGAGGCTTAAAGGGATAGTTCACCCAAAAATGAAAATTTGATGTTTATCTGCTTACCCCCAGGGCATCCAAGATATAGGTGACTTTGTTTCTTTAGTAGAACACAAACGAAGATTTTTAACTCAAACCGTTGCAGTCTGTCAGTCATATAATGCCAGTCAATGGTTAACAATCTTTAAGAGTAAAAAAAAACATACACAGACAAAACCAAATTAAACCCAGCGGCTCGATACATTGAGGTCTTAAGACACAAAACGACCGGTTTGTGCAAAAAAACTGAAGCGTATTTATATCATTATTTGTATTTCGGTTCAAAAAGGTAGGGTAGGGCGAAAAACGCCATCTCATTTTCTTTTTTAACTTTCGAAATCATCCGAGATCAGTGTTTTACCTTTATTAGTAAAGCCTGTTTGACATTGTTTGCGGTGTTAATTTCATTAAAGAATAATTTTTGTCAATTACATTTTTCACAGACGAAAACGAGACGATAACGAAACTAAAACCTGTTTTGAATGACAAAAACTATGACAAAAATCTATTGACATTTTAGCCAATGAATTAAAACCAGACAAAAATGTTAGGGAGGGACAATTTGGGAAGAGATTCATTCAGAACAAAGCTTTGTGGTTAGGAGATTAGATGCTTACATTTGCTGCACGTCTCGTAAAACATTAACAAATGTCAGTATCTGTGAGTAAGAGAAGATAAACTGGATATATGGAAAAATGTGATGATGAAAAAGAGAACTCAATTCGGTCCAGTTTTCTGATCACAGACACCAAAGTAGCACGTCTCGCACAGTGCATGAGTACTCTTTCACATCTTACGAATGGACAAATGACGTGTAAACACACTCGGTTATGTCTTAAGTGAGCGTAAACAGTTGGGAGAATATCAGACGTGTATCAGCACATTCTATCCGTGCATTCAGTTTTAAAGGGACAGCAGCCTAATTTAGTTGCTATTGTCTGTGGCACTGATGTTAATCAAGCAACAAAAGAAAGACTCACTACTCTTGACTGAATCACTTTAGTAGTCCTAATAAAGACCCTAATAAAGATTAATCTAAATTTATTTATATAAATAAATATGTCTGCTTGAAAGAGTGAAGAATGTGGTAAAAGTTGTTATAAAGATAAATAATTAGGCTATATAACCATTTGTATTTCATTAAAAAGAAGATCATGTTATTGTTTCTTTATGAGAAGGTTTCATTTGATTTTAATATAAAGGCATGCCGCGTTTCACAGCAGTTAAATCTGTGTCTATCATAATAAAACTTTAATATCAAACCTATACAATGAATTTGGTCATTTTAGAGAATAAATGCATTACACTGTAACTAAATCCATTAGATTTTAGCTGACTAAAATCCAATATTTAGTTCACTAAAACTACAACAATTCGGATGACTAAAATATGACTAAAACTAAATGGCATTTAGTGAAAAGACTATAACTAAGACTAAATCAAAAATTAACACTGATTCTTTGCATGTTTGCTTTCTTTGCAAGTCTAGCTAGAGCAAGATGAGTATTTGTGGTTATATCATTTATATATATATTTTAAATGGCAGATCGTTTCGTTTGATAAGACCCTCATCTTTGGACTGAAATTTGGACTTACAACTCATCGGCTCCCACTGAAGTCCACAATATAGAGAAAAATCCTAGAATGTTTTTCTCAAAAAACTATTTATTTTTGACTGAAGAAAGACATGAATATCTTGGATGACATGGGGGTGAGTAAATTATCAGAAAAATTGTATTCCGGAAGTGAACTAATCCTTTACAGACATGCAACACTGAGAGAATGTGAAGGAAGCTCTGAATGCTTTAGTGATATTTGTGGGTTTTGCTTTGTTATCAGTGTATTGTCTAATAACAAAAGACAGCTATTGTCTTTTATACTTTAACAATTAAACATCCCATTTTACCTTACTGTAAAAAATCAATGGAAAAATGGTAACAAATTGGTGGATCTCACTATAGCATTACATTTATGCTTTTTTAATAACCGTAGAGCTCATATCAAATCTCCATGACATTTGAATGCCATTTCTGCTTCAGAAACCCATCAGGTACAATGTACATACAGAAGCAGATCCTGTTCTCAGATGGGTGTAAGACAAATGCGAAACATCAGGCCAGTGATAAAGCATAAGCAATTCCATACATCTTCTATTCTTGACCTTAAAGAAAGTCGTTTTAGTGCCGCCTCTAGATGCTTTGTTGAAAATTAAGAAGAACGAAAGGCTCCGACCTTGCTGGGCTTTTGATCGAAGGCAAAGATAGCACTTAAGACTGTGCTTTTAAGGCTTTTGGGAGTCTAAGTACCAAGAGGCTCAAACAAAATAAAACTACAGAAATTGTCAGGTATTGAAGAAGACAGGTTTTGGACTAGAACCGCGGAAAATATTCCAGGCAGACACTGCTCCCATGCTGTCAAATCCAATATCCTGATTCTCACATTACACCTCAAACGCTGTCCTGCGGTTTCATTCAGATTTACTTTGGAACAGCCACTCCAAGCCAACTGGCTGTGATCCTTCTCCACAGGCTGTTAGAAGAAGAAAAAAATGTTAAAACATTGTTCCTAATATGCCTGTCACCCTGACTGTAATGCGTCTCTGTGTTCGGGACATTAACGCGGCTCATCCTGTGAGGTTGAGGCAAATAAAAAGGTTTGTTTGCCTCAGAGGCAGCGGTGGCATGGCATCCGTGCTGCCTCGGATACTATAATGAAGGGATAATCCTCTCATTTAGCCACAGACAGGGGATATATTTCGCTCTCTTTTTGTGATGGGTGAGGTGTGTGTGTGTGTATAACGGTGCATAACGCAGCAGCAGAATAAACATTAAAACACTAGCAAGATGAAGGGGTAACTGAGAAGAACAGCTTGGGTTGATTGGATGTGTGACAGAAATAGACAGAAACACAGTGTCAACTGGACAGAAGGGCTGGTGGCTTGTTGAACGAAAGGGATGATATAAAAATATAAGCCTGATGCATCTTCAAAAAGGCAAACCATTAAAGCAGTCCATACGACTTGCACGCTATATGCCAAGTCTTCAGAAGCCATATGAAGCTCATGTGAGGAACAGAATTTTTGCAAATCAGATGAACCATATTTTGACCAAAAACCGTCAGCTGCAAAAAATAAATAAATAACCACTATTTTTTCACAATCCCACAAATTTGTTGGTTTTTCCAGCATCTTTTCTATATTTAAACCCTTTCCATCAATGACTATATGATTTTGAGATCCATCTTTTCACACTGAGAACAACTGAGGGACTTACATGCAACTATTGCAAAAAGTTCAAACGCTCACCAATGCTCCAAAAAGAAAAGATGATGCATTAAGAGCCTGGAGGTGAAACTGGAGGTTTAACTTATTTTGTCCTCTGAGAAACATGTAAGTATGTTCTGTAGCTTCTGAAGGGCAGTGCTAAATGAAAAAAACATGATATTTAAGTCAAAAAAAAAGTGTACACATTTCATAAGTTTACACCCC
This sequence comes from Garra rufa, assembly GCF_049309525.1. NCBI lineage: Eukaryota > Metazoa > Chordata > Actinopteri > Cypriniformes > Cyprinidae > Garra > Garra rufa. The sequence goes on from NC_133377.1 coordinate 37,895,340, forward strand.
TGGCTCTTAATGCACTATTATTTTCTCCTGTCAACTATATGTAAATGTATTTTATGTGAAATATCTTATTCATGTCAGTACTAAATAAAAAAATAACATACGTTTTGTATGATCGTGCTTATTTTGGTAAAATAATTAATATTTTGCAGATACTGCAAAGTGTACAGTGGTGTGAAACAGTGTTGGCCCTCTTCCTGACTTTTTATTTTTTTGCATATTTGTCACACTTTAATGTTTCAGATCATCAAACAAATGTAAATATTAATCAAAGATAACACAAGTAAACACAACATGCAGCTTTTGAATGAAGTTTTTTATTATGAAGGGAAAACAAATCCAAACCCACATGGCCCTGTGTGAAAAAGTGTTTGCCCCTTAAACTTAATTGGTTGGGCCATCCTTAGCAGCAACAACTGCAATCAAGCCTTCACGATAACATGCAATGAGTCTGGTACAGCGCTGTGCAGGAATTTTGGCCCACTCATCTTGGCAGAACTGTTTTAATTCAGCCACATTGGAGGGTTTTCGAGTATGAACCTCTTTTTTAAGGTCATGCCACAGCATCTCAATAGGATTCAGGCCAGGACTTTGACTAGGCCAGTCCAAAGTCTTCATTTTGTTTTTCTTCAGCCATTCAGAGGTGGATTTGCTGGTGTGTTTTGGAGTATTGTCCTGTTGCAGAACCAAGTTTGCATCAGCTTGAGTTCACAAACAGATGGCCGGACATTGTCCTTCAGGATTTTTTTGTAGACAGCAGAATTCATGGTTCCATTTATCACAGCAAGTCTTCCAGGTCCAGAAGCAGCAAAACATCCCCAGACCATCACACTACCACCACCATATTTTACTGTTGGTATGACGTTCTTTTTCTGAAATGCTGTGTTACTTTTACGCCAGATGAAATGGGACACACACCTTCCAAATGTTCAACTTTTGTCTCGTCAGTCCACAGAGTATTTTCCCAAAAGTCTTGGGGATCATCAAGATGTTTTCTTACAAAACTGAGACGAGCTGTTATGTTCTTTTTGCTCAGTAGTGGTTTTCGTCTCGGAACTCTGCCATGCAGGCCATTTCTGCCCAGTCTCTTTCTTATGGTGGAGTCATGAACACTGACCTTAACTGAGGCAAGAGAGGCCTGCAGTTCTTTAGAAGTTGTTGTGGGGTCTTTTGTGACCTCTTGGATGAGTCGTCTGTGCGCTCTTGGGGTAATTTTGGTCGGCCGGACACTCCTGGGAAGGTTCACCACGGTTCCATGTTTTCGCCATTTGTGGATAATTGCTCTCCCTGTGGTTCGCTGGAGTCCCAAAGCTTTAGAAATGGCGTTTAACCTTTTTCAGACTGATAGATCTCAATTACTTTTTCTCATTTGTTCCTGAATTTCTTTAGATTAAAAAATGATGTGTAGCTTTTGAGGATCTTTTGGTCTACTTCACTTTGTCAGGCAGGTCCTATTTAAGTGATTTCTTGATTGCGAACAGTTTGGCAGTAATCAGGCCTGGGTGTGGCTACAGAAACTGAACTCAGGTGTGATAAACCAGAGTTATGTTTTAACGGGAGGGGGGCAAACACTTTTTCACACAGGGCCATGTGGGTTTTTTTTTACCTTCTTTAAAAAAACCTTCATTTAAAAAATGTATGTTGTGTTTACTTGTGTTATCTTTGATTAATATTTCAATTTGTTTAATGATCTGAAACATTAAAGTGTGACAAACATGGAAAAAAATTAAAAAAAACAGGAAGGGGGCCAACACTTTATCACACCACTGTATGTACAACTTTGACCACAACTGTATGTACATTTATTTACTTACCTAGAGTGCATTGATTTGATATGGAAAAACAGTAATATTGTGAAATATTATTACAATTTAAAATAACTGTTTTATACCATAATATATTCTACAGTGTAATTTATTCACATGATCCTTTAGAAATTATTTTAATGTGCTTAAATCATTGTTATTATCAATGCTGAAAACAGTTGTACTGCTTAACATTTTTGTAAAACTAATACATTCTATTACAGTAAAATGCTGATTTGGCCTTCATGCACAGATTTCAGTGAAAATAAAATAAAACTGAGGATCTTGTCAAGAAGAGACATCAAGAAACAATTAGGATGATAAGAGGAATAAGTAAAAGAATAAGTTTTTCATTGACCTCAAGAGAGAGATTTAGACCCTGCTCATGTTTCAGCAGAGGTTTGCAGTCTGTGCAGACAGGGTGTGCGTCTTATTTAGTCAGTGCCTCAGGCTTGAGCTCGTGACCATCATCTCGGGTTGTGAAAGGAGCCATCATCTGTCCCAACACAAAATGACAGTGACTTCACCCTACTTCTTCATTCTCAAGCACTGTTTCTCCCCAGACCCTTTCCTCGTCACCTTCGCAAATTGTCGGCCCACGGCTACACATGCCATGCACTCCGCCACAAACAAACCCCCTCCAGATGCTAAAAATAAACACCCATGCGGATAACTAACTGTCCTCTGTTACAGAGGAGCCAATATTAACTGGCCATTTTTATCCTGTATGCATATTATCTTAAAGATGAACACTGCGCCACAGCTCTAACAACTTTCAAAATGTAATGGCATTTCAACACTACATACCTCTTCAACAGCAAAACCATTAAATAAGCAGGTGCAACCAATCTGGCATTTTCAACTTAATTTATTTTGGATTATTATATGACCTGCAGAATCTTGGAGGAAGCAGCAATGAGTATAAAGTAATGAGTGCATTTGAATGCACAACAAAACACTGGTGACAGAGCAATATTTTAAATGGATAGGGTTTACAAGCAAATTCTGTATAAAACTCTGGGCAGACTGTGTGCTGATATGATCAGTGCTAAAGAGGGCAGACATTACCTAATGCTAGATTTATTAAGCGTAATGTAGGATGCATAAGAATATTCAAAATAATACTGAGTGCAATTAAAGCCTCTTTAAAACAAGTCAGTTCAATTGGCGTCCATATTTGTAAAAGAGCTGTTTCTGGTCATGCAAGTACAGCACCTACAGTATCTGCTAGGCTGAAATCTACGTAACTTTGTCAATCAAACTGGTTCAGATAATACAAGTGTATTCAAGAGAAAACAAATAGGTGATTTGCTCTTTTAACTACACAGCAGGACTATAACTCCTATATATGTCTGATTAGACCGTCCCAACAATATATAGTGTCTGAACAACTGAAACCACATACTGCAGTGAACACCAACTAATTGACTTTCCAATCAGTAAACAACTATGTGGTCTAAAATGGACTAATGTTCTTCCAAAACATTTGATTCCCCTTTAAACGTCTCTAAAAATTCAGACATCATTCTGACACAATTTCCACCATTTTTCTGTAATTTTCTTCATGTCCTGACAATAAGTGAATTACAAAATCATAGTTGCATGAAAGAAAAAAAAAGAAAAAAAAGGAGAAAGAATAGGGTGAGCATGAGGGCAAGAGGAACATTTCAGAACAACAGTATTCAAGGATTTGCGAAGACAAGGAACAGACAGCATAAAGCACTTGAGGCCGAGATGCTGTGTTCAACATTGTTGTTGTCATACCATTTTATGAGCTGTTCAACATTAAATATTTACATTCAGAGGCAATTAGTGGTTCTGGGAACGACAACCACCGGGGTGCCAAGGACATCCTTTTCTTTTAATTAACTTTCCCTCAGGAAAATAACGGGATGTTTCAACCCCGCTATCATAAATGATGACATGATTAGACAATATAGCTCATCTCTGATAGCACTGAAAGCATTTATGGATAGCATTAAAGCATGTCCGACTTGTTATTTTGCGCCTTTATTTCTAGAAAACTCTCCTCGGGCTAGCTTCTCCTCTCGAACAATTAATAATCCCTAAGGTGGACGGATGATTAAAAATTCGAAGCGGGAGCCCCCGTTTCAAGTTTTTAAATGAGCGGCCTCCCTCATTTGAGCAAAGTCAGGAGGAGGCTGATGGGACTAAATTTAGCAGAGGAGGCGAGAAAGAAAAGCATTCAACCTCCCACCTAGCAATAATGTCCTCCCTTTGCGTCCTGTGAGGATTCAATTTGCCAAAACAGTCAAATATTGCTGCAAAATGCCAGCTGCGCATTTAATCATTGTTGCTGCAATTATGACACACAAGTGTCCTTTAAAGTCAAGCTCTGGAGTCATCCGTAAAACACAAAATAGATAAAGATCGTTTCCCTTTCTCTTCCTGTTATTGAAACAGGCAATTTTTTTACAACTGCAATCGACCCTACACGGCTTGCAATTAATGTTGTTGAACCTGTAGTTAGGCAAATATATGGCCATTATCAGAGTGATACAGTACATTAATCGGGAGAGAAAACAGATAAAATGTAATTACATTCATGAATTTGGCAGGCACTTATATCCAAATCGACTTACTCTGCATTCAAAGCACGCATTTTATCAGTTTCTTTGAGAATTAAACCCATGGATTTGGCGTTGCATGCGGCATGCACTACTGTTTGAGCTATAGGAACACACTCGCACACACTCCAGAAGCAAACCTGCTGACAAGGCAGCAACACAACACATTAAATTGAAAATTAGAAAAGAAATGGAAAGAGTGGATAAGACTCATCTAGTAATAGACCTATATATGGCCAGGTCCATTTCTAGGCCAATATTTAGGCATTTTGACATCATTGCCATTGGCTGAATATCAGAAGTGAAACTTCCCCCATGTGTCAGCAATATGTCTTGTTAATAGACAATCATCCACAAAAAGATGGATCCTTATAGAGCAGGTCATATAGTTTTTCAGGGTAAATAGTCTGCAAAGTTGTTATTTAAAAAAGTGCATGATAAATAAAGATATTAGGCGCGTTTCCATTACAGAATTGCACAAAACTTTGGTGATACTTTATAAGTGTCGATTAATAAGTATTGCGAAATGACAGCGTTTCCATTAACCCATGTTATGCGACTAAAGCGTCATTTTTTTCCTCTTGCGATAATCAGAATCAGAAAGAGCTTTATTGGAAAAAAAATCATGGCAACAGATTTTTGTGGGACTTTGGCTATATTTAATAGAATGTGACCTGTAAAAGCGAGAAAGCCGTTTCCATTGCTGTTTTGCGAAATATTACTTTTGAAAAACCACGTCTCTGAACACACGCTGTAAGTACCCTGTTGAAAAAAACAGCATATGCTGGCTAGGTATGTTTTGATGCTGGTTTAAGCTGGTCTTTAGCTGGTTTATGCTGGTCATGTGCAAAACTACCTAAACAGCATATGCTGTTTTTTATGACGTGTAGATTTTCAGTTGAGTGCTCAAAATATCTAGTTTTTTTGTGCTAATATGTGATGTGCAGCTTTAAGGCCGGGACACACCAAGCCGACGATCGGCCGTCTGGCCTCGTCGGGCAGTTGGTGGGCGTCGGTGAAGCGCGTCGGTTCGGTGTGTTCCGCACGTCGGCTCTCGTCGGATTTCGTCGGGCTCGCGTCGGCCAAAGTTTGCCCGATTCAACATGTTGAATCGGCGTCGCTTGTCGGGGCCGTCTGGGAAAGAGAGCGCTCTGATTGGCTGTTCAGACATCGAATCAGAGCGCGTGGAGGACTTGAACGTGAAGTGATGTAACACGCAAAGGAAGGAGTCAAGAGGGAACCGGCTCGCTGTCAACATTTCGCAATTCACATACATGTATATATTCATACTCATACACATACATATAGGACACACAAACTATTAGCCTGTTAACTTGAATTAATTGTAAGATTAAGGCTGCTCCCATTTAATATAACTTATGAACAAGGTATAAAATTGTAAACAAATATATGAATATGAATTGTAAACAAATATATGATTTAATGATATATTTGCTGTGTACACAACGTTCGTTATGTTTGAATGATAGAAACAGATATTACTATTTGTATTTGTAAAGATGCCCTGTTGAAACTCCTTGTTGGGTCATTTTTTTTTACTAGTCTTGTTCTTCTGGGAGACATGAGGACCAGGTGATAATGTTCAAGAATGCAGAGACATTAGTGCTATAAGCATGCAAGTACAGGGCACAATAAGCTTGGCAGACGGTAATGTCTGAATGTGTAAATGTGTGAATATTGGGTCTTTAGGGATAAGTGGCCATTTTACGCAGAAGTGTACTTTCATTGTTATGCAATGAATAGTTTTTTGCAAGAATAACGGCGATTACTGTTCACCCTAACGTGTATTGTGAGAGCTTTGAAATGTTATAATTTTCAAATGAAAATTAGTACATTAAAATGCTACTATATATATTATAGTATTATAGCATTTTAATGTACTTATTTTCATTTGAAAATGATAACATTTCAAAGCTCTCACAATACACGTTAGGGTGAACAGTAATCGCCGTTATTCTTGCAATTACTGTTCATACTGTTATAATTTTCAAATGAAAATAAGTACATTAAAATGCTACTATATATATATATATATTTTTTCATTTGAAAATGATAACATTTCAAAGCTCTCACAATACACGTTAGGGTGAACAGTAATCGCCGTTATTCTTGCAATTACTGTTCATACTGTTATAATTTTCAAATGAAAATAAGTACATTAAAATGCTACTATATATATATATATATATATATATATATATATATATATATATATATATATATATATATATATATATATATATTGCAAGAATAACGGCGATTACTGTTCACCCTAACGTGTATTGTGAGAGCTTTGAAATGTTATAATTTTCAAATGAAAATAAGTACATTAAAATGCTACTATATATATATATATTAGGGGTGGGCATAGATTAATTTTTTTAATCTAGATTAATCTAGATTAAATTTTGGAATTAATCTAGATTAATCTAGATTAAAATGGCTAATTTGAATTCTGCTGAAGGCATTCAGAATATGTGTGCTACCCAAATAATGACTAAACATGATACACCGTACTTTTATTTTGACAGGTTGCCGTGAAGTTTCTGTGTCATACAGTATGACATGATGCGAGTTTTCTCAAATGAAACGGTATAAGTGACACTCACAGCAGTTTTGGAGATTGAGTTTATCTGTTCATGTGAGATGCAAATGCCAAAAATTACCGGGAGCGTCACGTGTGTTTCAGTATGCGTGTAGTAAAAGCGCGTCTCCACCATTCATAGTATGAATTTCATACATACAGCTAGGCAAACGGAACATACCGGATTCATATTAAAACGGTCTTTTTGCATTTCAGTTTTCACAGACACTAGTCCATATCGCGATTTGAATTAAGTGACAGACCATATTTGATTTATGAATCCAAAAACGACGAATTTACGTGGCATTTCGCGCTATAGTAGATTCGGTTTTTATGAATGGAGGACAACGTGATCCCGTCTGTGTTTTGGCGGAGGAGACGTAAACACGCGACCATATTCTATAGTCTTTGGTATACATCCGCGTTAAACTATCAAGGTGAAAGTCATCATAGCTTGCGTAGTTTAGACCCAGCTCCCAACCCAATTTTGAGAATAGATTAACGGCGATATTTTTTTTATCGCCCGATAAAAGTCTCACGTTAACGCAGCAGGTTCTCTTCTTGGAATGAAAATACAGACCACTGCCATCTGCAGGTACGCAACGGTATATCTCCTCACGCATGCGCAGAAAGCACCTTCTTGTTTGTAGTCCGGTGTGTTTGAGCTCAGTTTAATTGCCCAGACGCCCGCAGACGCCCACAGACGCAGCCGACTAGAGGCGACAAGACGGTCGGCTTTCGTCGGCGCTAGTTGGTTGGCGTCAGGTTGGTGTGTCCCGGGCTTTAGGTTTCAAGGTAAAGCACAATATTACTGTCTTACTGAAATAGTTGTAAAAAATTCACTGTGAACCCACGATTTCCTAAGAATGACGATTAATTTAGACTGTCGTTGTTCTAATTACTTAGTTTAATAACAAAAAATGTAAACATATTTTGGTTTACAACCTGTATTGTTTTATCAGTTAGTCATGTTAGCACTCGGCTAACGTATCCACAGTTATTGTTTCAGTGAAGTGTTTACAGTTTAGCACTGTAAGCACTATTCTGCTTGCATTGTATACGGAAAGACCAATCACAACAGACTTGGCCAGATGACCAATCAGAGCAGAGGAGGCTTATGGAAGGGAGGGGTTTACAGAGCTTAAGCTTAGAACTGCTTTGAACGAATCGTTTCGAAATCATTGCAAAATGATTCTAATATTAAATGTATATTCTGAGAAAATTACGATGTTTTCTGACTTTAGATGCAACCTCTTGTAGGGGACTCCAACACAATATTAGGAGACTTTAATATACCATATGACCTGCTCTTTAAAGGTTCTTTACATGTAGTAACAGTTCCGATTAGAACCATATATCATCCTGAAGAACCCTTTTATGAAATGTGTGCAGCGTTCTAAATTCCCTTCTTTTTGTTTTCAAATCTATAACTGTCAAAGCCACCTCATTATTGATTTTCTAGAGCTCAACCATCCAGCTACACACTGTCAATACAATCTCAACAGGTAAATGATTTCATTCTTACAATGTCTATACATTTTAATTTTCGAATTGTAACTGTTTTCCTACCATTCATACCTTTTTTAAGCTGTTTTTAGTTTTCTAAATATGTGACCAGCTCTGTTCAGTTAAAGATACTTCTTTCCTAATGTAAACTAAGAAAGACTTACTTTAACATTAAATCTGTACAATGACTTCATATCACTTTTACCATTGTAAAAGGCTTATGCTACTTTATAAACATAATTCTTTAAAAAAAAAATAGAAGAGACATTATGACTCATTTGTATATTTCTACCCAGATGCTGTCACATCCCACAACCTCATCACCTGCAGAGAGAAACTGCTACTCAAAATACACACATAATGATGGATTTAAAAGCATCATAAAGGATTGTGAAGATATCTTAATTGCATTGTCATCATTGCATCTGTTCTGTGTTTCTTGTACAGAATGTATTGATGTTTAATGTCAGTTGTCATGTCATGTATAAATGTATACAGCTAATAACTGTTGTTAGAGCATATGTCATTTCTGTTACAGTTTTCCATGTCAATAAAGGTAACTAATTGACATGGCTTGCCATTTAAAAGCCATTTACAAAGCTACAAAATATTATTAGACCCAGCATATAGAGAAGTAAAAACAATATTAATTAATATTGATAAAAATAAACCACTATTTAAAAGATTTTTTATGCCACTATAAAAGTATTAGTTCACTTCCAGAATAAATGTTTCCTGACCGTTGAATTATTTCCATGGCATTCAAGATGTTGATATCTTTCTTTCTTCAGCCAAAAAGAAATTAAGATGATTTTTCATGATTTTTCACCATAAACTGTAGGAGACTTTATTGCTGGCCAATGGTTTGAAGTTCCAAATTGCAGTTTCAGTGCAGCTTCAGAGGGCTCTACAAAATCCCAGCCGAGGAATAAGGGTCTTATCTAGCGAAATGATCGGTTGTCGAAAAAGGTCACGTGTGACAAAGGTGGAAGTACCCTCCCAGTGTTTAAAAAGTGAATGTGCAAGGAAAGTCAAAAGTCCTTTACAAAAAAAAAAAAGGTAAAACAATTTTTTTGTACAATTTTAAAGTTGGAGGAGAAAATGAGATTGAGATTTTTGCACTTTTTGAACCAGAGTACACAGATGAAGAACTAACTGCATGTGACCTCTCCAACATGATTATGCAATGCTTGAAGTCATAGATGCATATTGCAGAGCTAGTGCAAAATGAGAAAATGATTCTTGTTTCTCAGCTGGAATTGTGTAGAGCCCTTTGAAGCTGCAGTTTAAACTGTAATTTGGACCTTCAACCCGTTGATCCTCATTAAAGTCCATTATACGGAGTAAAATCCTGGAATATTTTCCACAAAAACCTTTTCTTTTTGAGAATTTATTTTTGACTGAACCTTTGCGGTCCTTTATACTACGGGGATGTTGAATGCATGAATCTGACTGGTTGACAAGTGTTCTGAGGTGTGCAATTATTTTCAGGGAAACACACGACTAAAGTAGTCCGTACATGCCTATATGACTTCGCCAAAGGATTTCAGTTTTTTCAAAGGTCCTTACAGAGTAAAACATCAGAAGAACCAAAACCCACAACGACACTGAAAAAGCAAATAAATAAACAATAGGGTAAAGATTACAAATTAATTACATGTTTTTGCCACAAAATTACTTATATTACTATATTATTTACGAAAAACACACTACCGTTATCCAGCTCTCTCTTATACAAACACACATGCACAAAATACTATGGACACAAACTCACACAGAAACATGTTGTCAGCACAGCTCTGATGATTTTATCAGTAAATTATAAGGATGTAATGATATTTCAACAAAATCTCACAATATGATAATATCTCAGCATGAGGCCCACAATACAATATTTATTGTGATATTTTCCAAAAAACAAAAACAAAAAAACAATGAAGACTTGGAAAAAAAATTAAATTTTGTACATTTTAAAGTTAAATTATTCTATATGAACTCACAGCACATGCAATAAACAAATTCACTGCATTCACTGTGAATCGAGCCGTTCTGAGGTGCGAAAAACACCGGATCGCGAGCTGATGGCCCGAACTAAATGCGTGCTTCACTTTGAAACATGCGGTGACTTGATGAATGGATTAAGCCGTATTGTGCTTTCGCTTTTAGTTCATTTGACAAATACTTTGCCAAAGCATAATGGCCCAAAACACAATCTGAAAGACCTTTTATGTTAAATTAAGAAGTTTAAATATGTTTTAAAAACTACACTTTTTTGCCCAGATGACCTATTGTTTCCTATCGTCATGTGACCATGATGATATAGACACAGTTTTGCCATCGCAATACCACGATATCGATGATACTGTTACATCCCTAGCAAATAAGCTTTGCAACTTCAAAGCCACATCATTTCTCAGGTTTCTAGCAAGGTAATATGGTGCTATTTTTGAAACAGATGAACTTACAGTTTCACCATTAGTAGAAATGCTGCTGCTGCTGAACACTGTTGCACAGAGATAATTGCTTAATCTCTCTCTCTCTCTCAAATAACATTAACTGCATTAGTCTGCTAGACATAATTTACTTGGCCTGAGAACTGGCTGTTAATTAGAACTGGAGCTATTTGTTTACTTAAATTGTTGCGCATGTTGGTGAGAAATCAGTGGGTTTGTCGCAGCGGGATGTGTTGTAAACATCCCCTTCATATCAACTCTTTAGAGTATGGCTTACGGCCATACAACCCTAAGCATGGCCGATCTCGTCTGATGACTCAACTTCCTGAAGTCGATAGAAGCAGATGGTAATGATAGCGCGCTACAGATGCACTAGCTCTTAGCAGTCACACTGCCAAGACTGCAGGTGTAGGATTTGAGATTACAACACAACAGTAGATAAGCGGCATGATTGTGGATTACACATGTATCAACGGGTCCCAGGTAACAAAGCCGGATTCCAAACATAAAGCCAGATTACAAAACATAAAGCCGAGGTGGCGACATTAAGCCAGATTACTAGCTTCGGGAAGAAATAAATACATTTCCAAGAGGTGGTTTCATCGCAAGCCCCGTTAAATCTACCTAGAAATGTTGTCATTTTTGATAGTGCTGGAAAGCATTGGATTTCATGGTCTCTTCGTAATTTGAACACTTCTACTACCTTGATTCTGGTGCTGTACTTGTGGTTGAGTAATACCGTGGTATCTGCTAGTGGAAGTGAAGGACATGCTTGAAAGACTTCATCGATTGAACAATGACGCTGATGTGTTATTGTTACATCAAGGAAAAGAAATTGAGTCAGTAAGAACAGTTTCTTTTCATACTCATATTCATTCTTACTCACACGGTTAGATAATCCTCCCCGGACCTTTTAGTGAGAACTCCAAAGGGCAGTAGGGCACCTGCTGAGCTCGGGTCTTTTTGCTATGAAACCTCTAGAACAGATGGCGATTTTATTTATTTATTTTTTTCCGGGTAACTTCGGAGGACTTTTCCCTTTTCTAAATATTAGTAGCTGTTCAGAGGTTTAAGCAGTGAAGTCCTATTACACAAAAAATATGTTATCACAGTCAATGATCTGTTTCTGCTGAGAACGTATAGCCTTAAATATATAAAAGTGAGTGAAGTGAAGTGAAGTGAAGTGAGGCCAAGTATGGTGACCCATACTAGGAATTTGTGCTCTGCATTTAACCCATCCAAGTGCACACACACAGTAGTGAACACACACACACACCGTGAACACACACCCGGAGCAGTGGGCAGCCATTGCAGCAGTTGGGGGATCGGTGCCTTGCTCAAGGGACTCACTTCAGTCGTGGTATTGAGGGTGGAGAGAGTGCTGTACATTCACTCCCCCCACCTACAATCCCTGCCGGACCTGAGACTCAAACCTGCAACCTTTGGGTTACAAGTCCAACTCTCTAACCATTAGGCCACGGCTGCCCCCGTGTGTGTGTGTATATATATATATATATATATATATATATCACACACACACACACACACACACACACACACACACACACACACACACACACACACACACACACACACACACACACACACACACACACACACACACACACACACACACACACACACACACACACACACACACACACACACACACACACACACACACACACACACACACACACACACACACACACACACACACACACACACACACACACACACACACACACACACGGGGGCAGCCGTGGCCTAATGGTTAGAGAGTTGGACTTGTAACCCAAAGGTTGCAGGTTTGATCGTTGCAACCTTGCAACCAGGTTTGAAGGTTGCAGGTTTATTTATATATATATATATATATATATATATACACACACACACACGGGGGCAGCCGTGGCCTAATGGTTAGAGAGTTGGACTTGTAACAATATATATATATACACACAATATATATATATACACACACACACACACACACACACACACATACATACATACACTCTGTGTCCAAAAACATAAAGAGATAACAGTAGTATTTAAGTGGTGCATCTTTTTTTAAAACTACTAACTTGTCATCTTGTATTATCTTTTTCTTTGCTCTTGTCTGCTCTCATCTAAATCACTGGAATTTAATATTATTTTTATGCAGGGCTGGATCTAGCCTGTTCTGATTGTTGAGGGAATGTTCTCCTTGTTTCCTGTCATCATTAGGAGTCTTGCCAAAACAGAAACAAATAATCTAGGGGGAAAATATTTGCATTTATTTAAATTAATTAAAAATGTGATTAAAAAAAACTTTTACTTTGTTTAAAAAAAATTATAAATACATGTTAAACTGTCTATTCAATTAAATCCTGACCACAGTGTTCACAAAAAAGCAGCATAACTGTTTTCAATATTGATAATAATGAGCAAATCAGCATAATAGAATGATTTCTGAAGGATCATGTGACATTGAAGACTGTAATAATAATGATGCTAAAAATTCAGCTGTGCCATCATAGGAATGACATTACATTTAAACTACATTGCCATTCATTGCCTTATGCTCATAAAGGCTGCATTTATTTGATAAAAAAAAAATTGTGAAATGTTTTTACAATATAAAATAATGGTTTCTATTTGAATATACTTCCAAATATAATTTATTCCTGTGATGCAAAGCAAATTTTTCATCAGCCATTAATCCAGTTAAGTGTTAAGTGTCACATGATCTTTCAGAAATCATTCTAATATGCTGATTTATTATTAAAATGATCTATTTTGGCAACAGTTGTGCTTCCAAATATTTTTTTTGGAACGTGATACTTTTTTCAGGATTCTTTTATGAAAAAAAAAAAACCCCAACCAAACAGCGTTTATTCGAAATATGAATCTTTTCCTTGCTGAATAAAAGTATTATTTTATTTTTTAAAAAGACAGAATAAAAATGTACTGACCCCAAACTTTTGAAGGGTAGTGCATATTGTTAGAAAATATTTCTATTTTAAATAAACGCTGTTCTTTTTAACTTTTTATTCAGTAAAGAATCCTAAAAAAAGTATCACCGGTTCCAAAAAATATTAAATTTTCAACACTGATAATAAATCAGCATATTAAAATAATTTCTGAAGGATCATTTGACACTGAAGATGGAGTAATGATGCTGAAAATTCATCTTTACATCACAGAAAGAAATACTATTTTAAAGTATATTTAAATAGAAAACCACTATTTTAAATTGCAATACTATTTCACAGCATTTTTTTCAGTATTTTTAACCACAGCTTTGATGAGCAATATATATATGCATTTTATATATTATATATGGGTGGATGGATGGATCACAGATGTGGATGAAAAAGGAGAAACTGCCCGTCCGTAAAGCTCTGTCAGCCACTCAGAAATGAGCAGAATAATAATTTGTACACTGCACTTAAATTATGCTTAAAAACGTCAACGCTTGAAGCATGTGAGGGAAAATTTATGGTGGCATAACCCACCCCAGCATCCTGCTAAATCCAGCCCTGTCGTTTGTACAGATCTGGACATCTACACCAACTATTTTGGACCAAAACTCCTGCTAGACTGATTAACATCAGCCTCTCCATCCTCTCACCTGTGCCATTCCCCAGTTGTTTCCTTCTTTCTCTCTCTCTTTCAATTTGTCTATCTCTCTCTGTCTCTTAGTATGGCATTAAAGGTGTGAAAAGGATGCTCTGGGGGGAGGACACAGTGACAGGAGGAGGTCATACGGGCCAGGCGAGACACTGTCGATACTGCTTCCCGGCGCTTCTAGGGAGCAGGTGGCGTTGAGGTCCGATGCTGCTGACTGATAACTCTTTCCTCAGCGAGCCGCCTGTGTCTGTGTGGCATACTTCTCTCTCACCTCCCTGAACCCGCTAGAGTTTAAAATCCAAACAAATGCCTCCGGTTAGTATTTAGATTTGCCTGCTGTGCTATTAGATTGAGTCCTCAGTGTGTGCATCTGTGTGTGATTTTTTTTTTTTAAAGCTGAACATTTTCAAGTGCATATCGACGGTAGGTGTTTTAAATAAATAATGCATTGAAGATTGAAGCATCTTGTGCGTCTACTCTGTGATTTTCTGAGCGCTGCGCCAATAAGCACTAAACTGCCAGGCAATCAGTGCAGTTCTTTTGAAAATTGTCTGCACTGTATCTCGCTCTGTCCTGCACAGCTATTTTCACTTGTCACTTTGACAGTGGCGCTGACGAGCTTCATATACGCCTGGAGTCAAACCCTTCTCTCTATCGCACCATACTTATCTAAATGTTTCTGCTCTTCAGAAAATCGCTTTGTGTGTACTCCAGAGGCGAAGCTGCATAATTGACTATGCCTTTATTAGTCGCTGCAGTGATGAAGGCCTTATAGCTAATTGCAAATTATAAAAGCGGACAGTTTCGGCTCTAAAATCTGATTGGATGAGCCCCATTTTAAGTCGTATAGTCGATCAAATGAGCACATCAGTTATAGAGAATGATGTTTGATTGGCAACTGTCTGCAGATAATGAACTTTATTACTTAGTGGAAGAATTGTTTATTGTCGTGATTATCATTAATAATACATTAAGTTATTGTATGAACATCTGTTTCTTTCAACATATTGCCTGTGCCATCATAATACCTACCAGCACGGTTAAGGGCTGTTGCATCATACCTGACACCCTAAACCACGGTAAAATCGCTCTAAAGCATAGCATTTTGTGTTGTTTTGTTTGAATGGCTTGGTTCCAAAACATAGGGAACTGGCTTCTAAGATGGCAGTCTAACTGAAATTATATCATTTGTGCAGTAACTCTGTGTGACGTACTGTAAAACACACGGTAAACTCAAGGTTCAAGTGCAAGGTTCATTTCAGCAGAGCTAGTACGTTGCTAAAAGTGTTTGGATAATTACTTTAGAGAAATAATAGGTTACAGATTACAAGTTACCCTATTTTAGGCAGTGTAATTGTTTCAATTACTTTATTAATGTAACTACTTGCATTTTATTACTTTTCTAAATTGAAATTTCTAGATTTTTCCCCTAATTTTTTTCTAAACTGTTATTAATTTTGAAACATTTAAAGCAGGCAGGGTTAACCTTACAGCAGTACTCAACACTGATTACTGTATTTCGATGACCCTGGACCACAAAACCAGTCTTAAGTAGCACAGGTATATTTGTAGCAATAGCCAACAATACATTGTATAGATCAAAATTATCACTTTTTCTTTAATGCCAAAAATCATTAGGTTATTAAAAAAAGATCATGTTCCATTAGGATATTTTGTAAATTTCCTACCGTAAATATATAAAAACTTAAGTTTTGATTAGTAATATGCATTGCTAAGAACTTCATTTGGACAACTTTAAAGGCGATTTTCTCAGTATTTAGATGTTTTTGCACTTTCAGATTCCAGATTTTTAAATAGTTGTATCTCAGCCAAATATTGTCCCAAAACAAACCGTACATCAACGGAAAGCTTATTTATTCAGCTTTCAGTTTATGTTTAAATCCCAATTTAAAAAAATTGTCCCTTATGACTGGTTTTGTGGTCCAGGGTCACATATTTACATTACATAAAGGTTTCCCAAACAGGTTTGTGAAGAAACTGCAGGGGGGTTTGTAAGATGATTAAGTGAATAAATAATTAAATCAAAGTTGTAAATATAACTTTGTGAACTAAATATGAACAATTCACTGCCATTTTGTGAACTACGTAATCATGTAATCAGTAAAACTGTAACTGTAATCTGATTATGAGCATTTTAAAAACGTAACAGTCGTATTACTTTTACTTATTTATTGGAATCTGGGTATGTAATCCAGATTATATATTCAAACATAATTATATGTGACCCTGGACCACAAAACCTTATAGGGTCTTATAGGGTATATTTGTAGCAATAGCCAAAAATACATTCAAAATCTAAATTCTAGATTTTTCTTTTATGCCAAAGATCATTCGGATTTGAAGTAAAGAGCATGCTCCATGAAGATTTTTCAAGTTTCCTACAGTAAATATATCAAAATTTAATTTTTGATTAGTAATATGTATTACTAAGAACTTTATTTGGACAACTTTAAAAGCAATTTTCTTAATATTTTCATTTTTTTCACAGATTAGTTAGTTTCTAGATTTTCAGATAGTTGCATCTCAGCCAAATATTGTCTTATCCTAACAAACCATCAATGGAAAGCTTATTTATTCAGCTTTCAGATAATGTATAAATCTCAAATTAAAAAAATTTACCCTTATGACTGGTTTAGTGGTCCAGGGTCACATATAATGTATAATCGTTTACTGCCCAGAACTGTATGTACAGTGCCTTGCGAAATTATTCATACCCCTTCATTTTTTTTTCACATTTTGTTATGTTGCTGCCTTATGTTAAGCTACTTTAAATTACTTTTTCCCACATCAATCTACACTCCCTACTCCATAAAGGCAAAGCAAAAAATAGTTTTTTAACATTTGTGCAAATTTATTAAAAATAAAAAACTGAAAAGATCCTGTTGCATAAGTATTCATACCCTTTTCTGGGACACTCGAAATTTAGCTCAGGAGCATTCATATTGCTTCTAGATGTTACTACACTTCGAGTTGAGTTAAACTGTGGCAAATTCATTTGAATGAGTATGATTTAGAAAGGCACACACCTCTCAGAAAAGGTCTAACAGCTGAAAATGCATATCAGAGCAAAAACCAAGTCCTGAGGTCAAGATAACTGCCTGTAGAGCACAGTGACAGACTTGCGTTAAGGCAATGATCTAGGGAAGAGTTCAGAAAAAAATCTGCTGCATTGAAGGTTCACAGAAGCATGTAGCCTCCATTATCCATAATGGAAGACGACTGGAACAACTAGGACTCTAGAAAATGTCTGCCAGCCCCCATCCAAGCTGACAGAGCTTGAGAGGTGAAAAGGTGAGGCAAAGAATGGCAGATAATTGCCAAATGCAGATGTGCAAAGCTTGTCACATCATACCCAAAAAGACTTGAGGCTGTAAAGGTGCTTCAACT
>NC_133377.1:37918313-37981231 GCF_049309525.1 Garra rufa
CCATTTTCCACAAGTTCATATGATTCTTTAGGGTCTTAATGAAAAGTCTATAATATACTTTGCTTAAAAATTCTCAATAGTAGTGTAAAAAAACACCAGCTCATATTATTGTATGGCCCTTTAAATGCAAATGAGCTCTGCTCGTCCCGCCCCTCTCTGCCTGGGACGTGATGTTTACTTTAGCCGCATTTAGCCGTGTTTAGAAGCGTTTAGCCGCATTTAACGCCAAAACTTGCCAATAAGTACATTATTAAGAAAGGCCTTTTGCAAAGATGCATAAAAAAAACCCTTATGCCGAGTTCAGACTACATGATTTTAGCCCCGATTTTGACTCGCCGACAGGTTTTGAGAAATCGCCGACAAATGCCTGAAATCACAGGCAAATTGGTGCTCGTTCACGTGAGTGACAATCACACAGTGTGAACTATCAAAGACGCGATCTGAGAGAATCGCCGACGTGTCGCCGACACCCGTGAGATATTTGGCATGCTAATCATCTGGACCTGTCGGCGATTCAAAATCATGCCGTGTGAAAGGTGATCTGACTGAAAATCTCATTGGCGATTACCTTCAGCCAATGAGACAGCAACATGCAGGCCAGCGGGAAGTTGGGGGAGGAGTTACGAAGGTATAGACCACAACATCAACAAGAATAGCTTCGGCTTCTTTCCGCTGCAAATGAGTGCACATGCAATTTGTATGACAAGCTTCTTGCGGGCTACCATTTTTTTTATAATAATACCAGTCTCACGTGAGAACTTGCACGCCTGATCTCGCGTTGTTTCCATGTCACTTCTTGCGTGTGTTTGGTTGTGAGACGTGGTTTGCGGACCGGGACAAAGTTGTTGGCGATTCTTCCTATTGTAAAGTCATGCAGTGTGAAACCCCCTGTCGCCGATCCATCGTGCAGTGTGAACACAGCAGCGACGGAATGCTACCCCAGATAGTCCTGCAGTGTGAAAACATCTGTGACGCGATTGCTTTGAAAATCGTGCAGTCTGAACTCGGCATTATACTCACTTCTGCATCAGGAACGATTTGCATGAACATTGGCACACATATGTAGATGGGAATCGGCGCTTTCATTTTAAAAACAAAAGTAACGTTAAACCTCTGCGTCTTCAGCGGCTCAGATGTCGGGAGTAAATGACTGCTATGTTCATTATTACATCCAACAATCGCTCAATCGTCTTCCTCTGCACCTGAGTCGACACAATGGCGACACAAAGTCGGACTGTTTCAGCTCGGTGAGGGCGGATCTAAGTTAAGGTGTTAATGTCAATCAACTGTCGTGGGAGCGGCCTCTGGCTGTGTGTCGTCACATCGACAAGAAGCTGAGAATGACCTGACTTTAAAAATGGAATATTACTTTTAAAGATAACCACTGGGTGGATTTTTATCATTGTAGGGAGGTTGTGTACACAAACTGCCAACACACATTAATGTTCAAACAAAGTTTGCATCCGATGACCCCTTTAATACTTTTTAGTACAGTATAGCAATGCATTGTATGCTAGCATCACAAAGCTCTTTGTCGACTGCAAAGTTATAATGAACAAGATCATTACTTGGAACGAGTGCATCAGAACTACACTGTTTTATTACTCCTGAGCAAGTGCATATCGCAAGAGAGAGTGCTAGAAAGAGACTTTGTGTTTTTCTCCCCCTTCTCTCTGTTAGAAGTAAGTTTTTCACTCTTTATGGCTCCTCAGTGTGATTTGTGAGCAAGCCACAACCATTTCTTCCTTTCCAAAATCACCAGATATCCCTAAAGAAAAGCAAAGAGGGAGGATGGAAAGCTCAGCCTACTGCTTTTACAGCTTAGGTAGCTTATGTTCCTTGAAAATAGAAGAAAGATTGATTCCTGGTGAATGATAATGTACATATGGGCCGTGTAGTTTGATCGTGTCTTGTGGTGTCTGACTGCTGAGTGCAAAGAAACCGTGTCTTGAATTTGATAGTGTTACTGTAGCTGTTGTGGAGATTTCAGCAGCAAAGGTATAACAAAGAGCTATTTTATGAGATTGTACAACATAGCGAGTGAATACAGACAAGAGTGGCCTTCAACATCCTCAGCGCAGTGGTGTTTATCTTCAGGGGTTAATCATGACTGATCACGGGTCAGGCTTTTGCTGCAAGATTATGCAAGCGGATGCATTCAGAGCTCTCGCAGTGAAAAGTCTCGTGGACTGGTGTCTCGAAGGGCCAGTGATTGAGCATCCATTATTAGACTTACTGCCATGATGTAATTAGTTTTGCTGTCCATCAGTCAGACGTATGATGTGCAGACTGTCAGATCACTTCAATCTGTTTAAACTCTGACATTTGTTAAATAAAAGGCCACTGTAGTCCTTTTAATCAATTCTAAATCACACGTCGGGAGAGAATTAAAAGGATGTTTCGCAGACTCTTCCTCCATCTGCCACTCGCGTCACGATTTTGCAGATGGAAAAAGTAGACGTGGAAATAATGAAATGTTTGGTAAAACAGAAATGCCACAAGACTTAAACATTACATGTGCTAACATGAGATAGAATTGCTTACTAGCCTTACTGACTGTCTGTAGCATTATATCTAGTCTTTCAAGTTGGTTGTCATGACGACATTAAACCATTTAAGCCGGCAAACCAGGTTAATTTTGCACAACACGTGCAAGGGCAACAGAAAGGATGTGATATAACTACACTACTGTTCAAAAGTAGTTTAAGGTCAATAAGATTCTTGGTTTTGAAAGAAAATTCAGAAAGGATTTTATTCAGGAAGGATGCATTAAATTAACCAAAAGTGACATGGTGCAGCAGATTTCTATTTCAAATAAATGCTCTTGAACTATTTATTGAAAAAAACTAAATGTTTTGTGACTGTAGCCAAAATATTATGCAGCACAGGTGTCTTCAAGATCGATAACAATAATAAACGTTTCTTGAGCTGCAACGCAGCATATTAGAATGATTTCTGAAGGATCATGTGACACTAAAGACTGGAGTAATGATGCTAAGAAAAAACATTTTAAAAGATATATGGCCCATTTAACAGAATTGGTCCAAAAGTCAAAAGTTTCCAAACGAAAAGTGTCTTTTCCTAAAAAAAAAAAAAAATTGTATGTATGCAAATTTTATAATATCCAAGGTACACATTTCTAGTAATTGTGCAGTTAATTCTCATATTTTCAGAAAGTTTTGAAATATTTGTCCTCTCCCCAAATTTGTCACTACCTAAACACAGTAGTAATAATTTAATAAGAAGGGTTATATTGACCTATTAAGATTTTGCTTACATCTTGATTGTAAATATTCTTTTTGCTATTTTATTAAAACATTTTTCAGAGGATAAACAAAAAGAATTACATTTAAAACTAATTTCAAGTGGAATTTATGAGATATGTTGAATTTTTAATCCAATTTTTTTTTTTTTGTCATACCGATATCAAGTTTGAATATACATTGAACCAAAAACTATCATAACATCTTAGTTGATAATTCAGTATACTGTTTTTTGACAAAACATTACGTAGTGACTGCACATTACAGAATTTTAACTCGCGTACTAAAACACTAAAATAATAATTTTTTGGAACTTCACTTTTTAAAACAATCAAAAAGATACTTAAAAAAACAACGATGGATAAAAATACTAAAATTATTTTAAAATCATTTTCATAAGTTGAAATTTAGGGGTTAAGGTTCAGGACAGCCATCCCCCAATTGAAAGAACTCAACAATTATGATTTTATATATTATAAAACAAACTAATATTTTAAAAAGTATTTTATATATATTAAGCACATTTATATTTTAAAAACGATGAATTTATGTATATTTAGCATACTAATATTTTACAATTTATTGTGGATTTCAATAGATAATAGAAGGATCTTAATAAACATCTAAGATTTGAATACTTGCTTTTGAAATGTGTTTTTTGGTTGTGGGACAGCAGTTTGCACCAATTCTTTAGAATGGCTCATATACAAATAAAATTGTTAATAATATTTCTGTTTTTACTGTATTTTGGGTAAAATAAATGCAGATAGGTGAGCATAAAAGACTCTTCAGACTCCATGTCATTCTTTCAAACATTTTTCTGACCCCAAAACTCTTAATAAAAGTCTATACAAATTGATTTTCACCCAAAAATTACACTATAAATGCATAACCACCAGACATTCAGCCAACTACAAAAATGGTTCCCCCCACAATTTAGGCTGCAAGTCTTAATGCACAGATCCAATCTTTTTACTTTATCTGATTTTTTGGCCTGCCTGTTTGCATTCACTTTAGACATGACTGGTTTTTGATATCTGTGTTTACATTAATTTCCATACAAAATGATTGTCAGTGATTGGTTTACTATGTACAGTCGTGGCCAAAAGTTTTGAGAATTACATGAATATTGGAAATTGGAAAAGTTGCTGCTTAAGTTTTTATAATAGCAATTTGCATATACTCCAGAATGTTATCAAGAGTGATCAGATGAATTGCATATTCCTTCTTTGCCATGAAAATTAACTTAATCCCGAAAAAAAAACTTTCCACTGCATTTCATTGCTGTCATTAAAGGACCTGCTGAGATCATTTCAGTAATCGTCTTGTTAACTCAGGTGAGAATGTTGACCAGCACAAGGCTGGAGATCATTATGTCAGGCTGATTGGGTTAGAATGGCAGACTTGACATGTTAAAAGGAGGGTGATGCTTGAAATCATTGTTCTTCCATTGTTAACCATGGTGACCTGCAAAGAAACGCATGCAGCCATCATTGCGTTGCATAAAAATGGCTTCACAGGCAAGGATATTGTGGCTAGTAAGATTGCACCTAAATCAACAATTTATAGGATCATCAAGAACTTCAAGGAAAGAGGTTCAATTCTTGTTAAGAAGGCTTCAGGGCGTCCAAGAAAGTCCAGCAAGCGCCAGGATCGTCTCCTAAAGAGGATTCAGCTGCGGGATCGGAGTGCCACCAGTGCAGAGCTTGCTCAGGAATGGCAGCAGGCAGGTGTGAGCGCATCTGCACGCACAGTGAGGCCAAGACTTTTGGAAGATGGCCTGGAGTCAAGAAGGGCAGCAAAGAAGCCACTTCTCTCCAAAAAAAAACTTCAGGGACGGATTGATCTTCTGCAAAAAGTATGGCGAATGGACTGCTGAGGACTGGGGCAAAGTCATATTCTCCGATGAAGCCTCTTTCCGATTGTTTGGGGCATCTGGAAAAAGGCTTGTCTGGAGAAGAAAAGGTGAGCGTTACCATCAGTCCTGTGTCATGCCAACAGTAAAGCATTCTTGAGACCATTCATGTGTGGGGTTGCTTCTCATCCAAGGGAGTGGGCTCACTCACAATTTTGCCCAAAAACACAGCCATGAATAAAGAATGGTTCCAAAACAACCTCCAACAGCAACTTCTTCCAACAATCCAACAACAGTTTGGTGAAGAACAATGCATTTTCCAGCACGATGGAGCACCGTGCCATAAGGCAAAAGTGATAACTAAGTGGCTCGGTGACCAAAATGTTGAAATTTTGGGTCCATGGCCTGGAAACTCCCCAGATCTTAATCCCATTGAGAACTTGTGGTCAATCCTCAAGAGGCGGGTGGAAAAACAAAAACCCACTAATTCTGACAAACTTCAAGAAGTGATTATGAAAGAATGGATTGCTATCAGTCAGGATTTGGCCCAGAAGTTGATTGAGAGCATGCGCAGTCGAATTGCAGAGGTCCTGAAAAAGAAGGGCCAACACTGCAAATACTGACTCTTTGCATAAATGTCATGTAATTGTCGATAAAAGCCTTTGAAACGTATGAAGTGCTTGTAATTATATTTCAGTACATCACAGAAACAACTGAAACAAAGATCTAAAAGCAGTTTAGCAGCAAACTTTGTGAAAACTAATATTTGTGTCATTCTCAAAACTTTTGGCCACGACTGTACACGGTAGATCCTCTGGTTTTGAATGGGCATGCTATTAAATGTTATGTATATAATTTATGTTGGGTGGCCATTATTATTTAACAGCATAGACAAAAGCTGTCTCAGATGTTTTGCAGCACGAAATCTGAGTGAACGGATAAGGACTGGAAAATAACAGTAATTTTCATTTGCTATTTTATCTACAGATCATTAGACGTAGAATTCTGAGGTGAGTCTTTTCTGCTCATCAAGGCTGCGTTTATTTGAATAAAAACACAGAAAAAACAGTAATATTGTGAAATATTATTGCAATTTAAAATAGTGGTTTTCTATTTTAATATACTTTAAAATAGAATTTATAGCATCATTACTCCAGTCTTCAGGGTCAAATGATCCTTCAAAAATTATTCTAATATGCTGATTTATTATCAATGTTGGAAACAGTTTTTTTTTTTTAAACCTGTGATACTTTTTTCAGGATTCTTTGAAGAATAAAATGTTAAAAAAATAACAGCTTTTATTTAAAATAGAAATCTTTTGTAACAATATACACTATCGTTTCAGACTTGCACTGTTAGAATAGATTTTAAATAAATGCTGTTCTTTTTTTTACCGTTTATTCATCAAAGAATCCTGAAAAAAAGTATTTTCCTGTATTTTTGATCAATTAAATGGAACAATTCACTTTTTTAAAGTCAGAATTTAAGTCTGTCTATTTCTGTGGTAATCATGTTTATGCCTCAAATAACTAACTAACACTAAATCCAGAAAACTACTTCAGTCCACTTGCTAGGGACAACTTGCTAGTGAACCTGAAATAAGGATCTCCAAATGGACAACTAAATCTGTTTTATTACAAAAAAGACAGGTTCCTGGAAAAGCTTAATGTCATGCCTTACAATTTAACTTTACGCTCAAATGACCACACATCTGCACCCAAAAACAATGTGTGAAAATTTCCCACATTCTCAGTCTATTATTTTTTGGTCTCTTACGCAACGCCTAAAACCGAACGTCATTGCATTAGACAATGAAAGGGTCACTGTACACTGCTTTGTCTCATTATCTTACTTTCATGTGAGGATCTGGCCTCTGTGCTGCACCTACTGTTCTGGCAGGATCCGTATTACGCACTTCTGATCAAACAGGGAGGGGGTCCTTGGGAGACGTCCCCAGGGACGGTCTTTGCCGGGATGCGGGAAGCGTGCGTATGTGTGCGGACGGAGGTTTGTGAGAAGTGCTGAATCACAGACACACAGCAGCAGAGGCGGCAGACGGCTCATTGAGATTCTGTGTTGAACACACACACACACACACACGTACGTACGTACATACGCACACCGAAATACATGGCTGCAAAAATATACTCCCATGCGACACCTTTTGTCAAATCAGGCATAAAGTAGGACACTTCTGTAGTACAGACCTGCATTGGCTGAGGACCAACCTTTCTCTCTCTCTAACTCTCTTTAATACACTTACACAGGCCGAGCAGTCAGAGAGCAGTGCATTTAAAAAGCAAATGGATCAATAAATAAGGACACCCAAACATGGATCTTACTCCAACACACGCTTCCACACCGCAACACCTCTGCTAATCCGAGTGCTGCAGCAAAGCCTTGTTCTCCAGGAATATATGGCTGTGTTTCAAAACCTTGCAAGCTGTCTCCCTAGACAGTATTTTAGGGTATCTTTGAATGTTTAAAAATGCCGTCTAGGTTTCTAGTTCAAGTCAGTACAGCCTATATGTGACAAAAATGCCTAGAACTCCAAAGACAGAATAGCTACACGCACATATAGGGAGAAACACATTAAATATTTGACCCCATTGCGGCGTGTTATATTTTCACTCAGCAATGAGTAGAATAAATGCATAATAACTTTGGACACTCGCGCATACAGCCCGACTGCTGTAGTGTAATTACACACTTAGATGACTCAATTCTCTTGCATTTGAATTTAGATATTGAGACTCATGAAAAGAGAAGGTAGCGCTTAAAGATGCAAGCTTGTTCCAAACTTGTACACTGCCGTTCAAACGTTTTGGGTCAGTATTATTATTATTTTTTTTTTTTAGAAGAAGAATTGGATACTTTTATACAGCATTTAGTTGATCAGATGTGACCGAGTTAAAGGATTCCTTCACTTCCAGAATAAAAATGTCCTGATAATTTATTCACCCCCATGTCATTCAAGAAAGCATTCAGTCGAAAAGAAATAAAGGTTTTTGAGGAAAACATTCAAGAATTTTTCTCAATATAATGGATTTCAACGGGAGCCAATGGGCTGAAGGTCTACATTGCAGTTTTAATGCAGCTTCAAAGGGCTCTACACAATCCCAGCCGAGGAATAAGGGTGTCATCTAGCAAAACAATCTGTATTTTTCTCAAAAAATAAAAATGTATATACTCTATAACCACAAATGCTCGCCTTTTATGCAGTGCGGCACGTGTCTTCACACATTGCATAAACATGAAATTAGTTCTTCATCTGTGTACTTCAGTTCAAAAAGGTAGGGTAGGGCAAAACTTCAAAATCGTCAATCGTTGTTTTTTTTTTGTTTTTTGTTAAAGGTGTTTGACTTTCTTTGCATGTTCGCTTTGTAAACATTGGGTTGGTACTTCAGCCTGCGTCACTGAGCCTGAGGTCAAACTAGTGCAAGATGAGCATTTGTGGTTAAAAAGTATATAAATTGTCCTTTTTTTTTAAATGACTGACTGTTTCACAACATAAGACCCTTATTGTTCGGCTGGAGTCGTGTAGAGCCCTTTGAAGTTGCACTAAAACTGCATTTTTGACCTTCAACCAATTGGCCTCCATTGAAATTCACTATATGGTGAAAAATCCTGGAATGTTTTCTTCAAAAACATTAATTTCTTTTCGACTGAAGAAAGAAAGAAAGACATATTGGATGATACTGGATTTTATTCTGGAAGTGCACTAATCCTTTAAGATGGTTAAAAATATACAGTTGTGTTAAAAAATAGCATTACAACATCAGTAACCTGATGAACCACTGTTATTAGCAATAGTGATGTTTCTGCATTGCAAATAATTTACTTGTGGATGTAGTAGCGTAATAGGAAAACAAATGCCTCAACTGGCATGACATGCATACTGTTCAAAACAATAGCAGTGTGGAATTTAATCAGAGAATTCATTCATTCTGTGAAAAAACAGATGTCATTAATTGTCCTTTTTTAAGTAGGAAGGGAAGCAATGTGTCACACATTGCTATAAAGTTTATTTTCTTCTGAATTGAGAAGTAAAACGGACCTTTCCAAATGTAACTTAAAAAGTTGATTGGAGAAGAGAAATGTGTAAAGAAGTGCAGCAAATTATAGGATACTCAGTTAAAATGATCTCAAATGCTTTAAAATGGCAGCAAAAACAAGCAACTACTGTTAAAATTGGCAGAATGGCAAAGATCCCACCAATCATTACCTCCAGAAAGATCAAAGATGATCTAAAAGTACCTCTAAGTACGTTTACAGACAGAAGATGTTTGATCGAAGCTAAGCTGTCAGCATGAAGCCCCCAAAACACCATTGTTGAAAAAACGGCATGTGCAGAATGGGTTAAAATTTGGAACGCATTAACTGGCCCAAAGAGAAATGCCATAACATTCTGGGGACTGATGACAGTAAAACTGTTCTTTTCAGATCTAGTGGTCATCGACGGCATGTCAAACGACCCCCAGGTACTGAATTCAAGCCTCAGTACACTGTGATGACTGTTAAGCATGGTGGTGCAAAAATCATTATATGGGGATGTTTTTCATACTGTGGTGTTGGGCCTATTTATTGTATATTAGGTATCATGGATCAATTTGAATACATCAATAAAATCAAAAACTTAAAAAAAGCTAAAACACAGCTAAAAAAAGATCATGTTGCCCTATGCCAAAGAGGAAACATGTTGCCCTATGCCCCTGAAATGGGTGTATCAACAAGACAGTGACCCTAAACAGATGAGTCAGCAAGCAACATTTTGGTTTTAGACAAATATGATTCAGGTAATGAAGTGGCTAGTTCAATCCCCCTGATCTCAAACCAACCAAAAACTGTGACATTAAAAATGCAGTTTTTGAAGCAAAACTCAAAAATTTACAGGAACTGTGAAACGTAGTTCATCATCCTGGGCTGAAATACCTGTTTCTAGAAGCCAGAAGTTGGTGACTCAATGCAATGCAAAAAGTGCAACAGTTATAAAAAAATTGGCTATGGTTCAGTAACTGAAACTAAAGTTAAAGTTAAAGTGTTTGAGTTTAAAGAGAAAAATGTCAATACTGTTATTTTTTGAACAGCTTAATATTCAATTTCTTTGCAAAAAAAAAACAAAAAAACAGACTTCATAAAATCTCTGAATACTTTGATTTAAAATTGAATGTGTAATGTTTCCACTATATATTAATATATTTGGATATAAAAGCTATTTAAATTGAACATCAACTGTATATAAAGAAAACTTTCTATTGATCATAAAATCATGAAAAACGTCACTTTTTTAACAAAAATTAAGCAGCAAAACTGTTTTCCACATTGGTATTGATATAAATAAATGTTTCTCGAGCACTAAATCAATAACTGAAGACTGGAGGAATTGCTACTCACTAAAAAACAGGGATAAATTTCATTTTAAAAAGTTACTTTAAAACAGTTACTTTAAATTTGAATAATAATTCATAATTTGACAGTTTTACTGTATTTTTGATCAAATTAAAGCAGCCTTGGAGAAGATAAGACACTATTTTCAAAAACATTTACAAAACAAAATCTTACAAACTACCAAACTATTGAACAGTAGTGTACTTTCCTCTGTCCATAAAACACAAATAATTGGCCCAGGTGCTATAAAGCTTGAAGAAACAAGAAAAAAAGGGTGAAAAAAAAAACACTTTAAAAGTACAACATATTCCAATTCTACTGAAGTTACGAAGACTTTGTGTGACAAACAGCCTTAAAAGTTTCTGAAAATCGTCTCACCTATAGCAAATCTCATTTACAGGTTCACATTTTCATACTGACATGTTGTGAAGGGTGACATGGCGATTCGCTATATATAAATATGCAGCAGATTTTCTTTAAATAGAGTAAAATTTTGATCCATTCAGCACACAAAGTTATCCTATGGCTTTATAAGACTTAGAATATAGTGCAAAATTCATATGAACTACCTTACGGTAAAAAGAGCAGAATATACATTCTGCTTACATCTCCCAAAAAGTTTGGACAATATGAGAGTGACTAAATGTTGACAATTTTCATTTTAGGTTGCATTGCTTATTATAACAACAATTGCTTTTATAGTGTGTTTGTTTTCCAGCAGCCTCATCTGTGGGTTCAGACTGTAGCGATGTAGATGATGGCCATTTATAGCTTTGCTCTTTGGGGTTAGGGGGATTGTTCAACAGGCTCACTTAAAAACACACAATCACGCAGACAGAGGAGAGAGGTCAAAATGCATCAAAGTATGCTGGGTACATTCACGCACACACACCAAAAAACACATTTGCCATGATCCAGCTGCACCCTTCCCTTTCACACACACACACACACACACACACACACACAGCTGCCAAGCCCTGACACCAATCTCATCTCTCGAGCTTCTGGTCTGCTGTTGCCACGGCAGCAGTCAGAGAGAGAGAAAGAGAGAGAGAGGGAAAAATAAAACAGAGGTAACAGAATGCAGTGAAAGGGACGAAAGAACATGACAGAGTGTGAGATGTAAGTAAATAAGTGAATGATAGGGTGCAAAAGAAAAAGTGAATGTTGCAGTAATTAAAGATTGAACAAATATCGAAAAGCCATGGAATGACTGCAGACGTGAAAAGATATGGAAAAGAACAAGTAAACGAATACCTGCATTTAAAAAAACTAAACAATTGAGTGATTAATGGAAGAAAGAAAAAAAAAGAAAAATGAGTCAGGAAAAATGCTGAAGTTAAATAATGTGTATATGTATACATTGTGCATATGAAAGCTGAATAAATAAGATTTTTCATTGATGTATGGTAGGTTAGGACAGGACAATATTTGGCCGAGATATAACTATTTGAAAATCTGGAAAGGTGCAAAAAAAAAAAAAAAAAAAATCGAAATATTGAGAAAATCGCTTTTAAAGTTGTTCAAATGAAGTCCTTAGCAATGCATATTATTACTAATCAAAAATTATGTTTTTATATATTTACAGTACAAAACTTACAAAATATCTCCATGGAACATGGTATTTACGTAATATCCTAACGATTTATGGCATAAAAGACGATAATCCATCATTTTGACCCATGCAATGTATTGGTGGCCATTGCTACAAAAATACCTGTGCGACTTATGACTGGTTTTGTTGTCCAGGGTCACATATATACATATTCTGACACATTATAAATGATTAAAAACAAATAGAAAAACATTAGCGTCAATGACGGCTAACAGCGTGTTTGATTTTAAATAGTCTCCAAAAATGTGATTATATCAGAGTTTATGTTATGTAAAAAAAATACCCTCAGCCTGGTGTAGCATCTCTCTTTCTTAAGCGCATCAGTGTTTCAAAGCGTGACATTTTTGTATGGAGGATCGATCGTACATGACGCTCTTTTTTTTCCCTCCTTGCCACTGGGGGTCAAATATTTGCTATGTTTTCCTTTGACTGCAGCAAGAGAGAAGCAGCCTGTTACTACACACATTAATCAAAGGAAACCACGTTGTTTAGCGCAACTGATGTTTGTACTTTTCTGCTCGATCCTTTCAAGCTGAAGTTCCTGGCCTTCTCCCTGCGCGCATGTTTCATTTCCTGTCCAATCGGGCTGTTATGAGCAACATCTACATGGTGCGAGCACAACAAACAAGCATCAGCAATGACACAGCTAAGCAAACAATTCTTGGGAATCCAAATACGCTTTCTCATTACTGCAAATTAGACCTGATGTTTGCCCTGCGCATCCACTGTTAGAAGAAAAAGCCTGCGGGAATGCAACACAATAAAGATGCTGTTCAAATATAGCCAGTTTAGCAAACTTTATGGCATACGTAGCACGGAGAAGCATCATGTGTGCAACCTGCTGAGCTGATACACTTCCACAAACTTGTTTAAGCACATATTTGTTCTTATTTACATGTTTGCCCCATCTGTTCCCCTAGCATTGCTCTATTCGGTTGCTTCCTCATAGTTTACTCTCATTGATTTCCTTCTTTCACATCCGTTTATGTGGCTTCTCTTATTTTTATTTCTGTCCCCAAAGGGTTCAGACAGCGTTAATCCTTCTCTTCTGTTCTCTCACCCTCCCTCAATCTCGTTTCTTCTCTCTCTCTCTTGCAGTGTTGATCATTAAGATAACAGATTTAGCTTGTCTCTCACTTATAATAGATATCTCCAGGACAACAAGCTGCATGCCAGCTCTGTCAAAAACGGACACGTTTTAGACCCGTGTGCACACATAGATACGCATACACGCACAGTCTGCCAGCGAATCTCTGAAAAAAAATATCTGCTCACAGACATTGAGTCTGTCAGTCATTTGTGTGGAACAAACCCCAAGCTGTTCCTGCTGGTAAAGACTGGGACGATGTCCACAAAAATGTTTTTGATGTAAAATACCAAAAAATCATCATATTCGTCACACTTTCTACTACTGGCCAGATAAAGTTGTTAAACTTTAAAAATACATTACTCTTTTTAACATTGGTGCAAGCATCAGTAACTATTGCTCATACTGAAGATTTTATTTTTTACAAAACCTGAATTGAGTATTAATGGGGTCATGAACTGCCTTTTTATTTGATCCTGTTCTCTGAGGTAAAATGGTCATGTTAACAAGATTTTTACATAAAAAAAAAATTGAAGTAATTGGCTATGTTTTTGTCCTGTTTTTGAACCTCGTTACATTACTTTGTTTGAATATGAGTGCCGCATTCTAGATTTGTAAGTCAAAGCCCAATGCTACGATTGGTCCCAAAGTTAAAAAGAACAACTGCGTGCACACCAGTGTAAAATTCTGCATGTCTGACTGCCTACATCCTTCATAGATGGATTATGCTGTGATTTAAAAATGTATAAATACTTAGCAGCCTACATATCTAACTATTTGTAACAGACAAAGCAATTGTGACATGATAAAACATGGTTACTCACACTTCTCACTTTCATTCTTTCTGAAAATCCTGTGTCAAATTTGGTAAAATGAATGTTTTATACTGATGCAGTCTAAAACTTTATTAAAAAATAAAGTTCATCCACTCTTTCCTAATGTTAGGATCAGAAGGAAGGCAGCGCAATTGTAACTCCTCCAGTTCTACTCTCACTTGCACAAGTGGGATTTGAACCAGTGTTTCCGAGGATGATAAGGACCACAGGGGAGTGAGGTTTACCTGCACAGCGCTCACTGGCTGGCCTCCGTTACACTCATCCCCCTAAACTTCACTCCCATCCAGGTCACAAAATCAATGTAACCCTTCTGGTTTGACTCCCTTTACTTTCTATGAAAGGGATTTGAACCAGCATGGAAGTTGGGCTCATTAACAAGGACACCAAGGACCGCATCTTTTAGTGTCAGTTGCTAGTGTGCCTCTTGAGATCAAAGGAAAGTGAGGTTTACCTGCACAGTACTCACTAGATTGCCTCTGTTACACTCACCCCTAAACCTCACTCCCATCTGGGTCACGGCACCAATTTAACCCCTCTGGTTCAACTCTCCTCACTCACTCTGAGTGGGATTTAAACTGATGTGTTCAACATGGGAGGCAGGTGCCCTAACAAGAACACTAAAGACTAGCATCAGTCGTTAGTGCACCCCTTGAGCTCAGGGGAGTGTGGTTTACCTGCACAGCACTTACTACCTGGCCTCCGTTACACTCACCCCCCTAAACCCCATCTGGGTCATGGCACCAATTTAACTCCCTGAGGACGGCTGTATCGCCGGCGATACCAGCTCATTTTTTTTTAGATCAGCGCAAAAGACACTAAAAATGCTCTGTCGGTTTTAGTCATACAAATTAGATATACATCATTGGAAACTGTAAAGTGTGTACTCTTATTTGTGCACACTAACAAGAACAGCAGAAAGTTGTGCTTTTTTTTTAGAATAAAGAAAACAAACAGGGTGATTTCTGTTTTCTCTGTCTCCGTGAACTGCTTTTAGAAATGCGTCACTTAAATCATTCAAACTCGGTGAATACTCAGCACACAAAAGTGGTATCTACAGAAAGCTTGAGATTTATGCTTTTAATGAAGTAAGCTTTATCGAAAACAAATATTCTGTGATAAAGTAATCTATATGAAACCAAGGAGATGTCTAGTCTATCCAGTTGCAACTAATTATTTTTAATGTGACCACGCCCACTAGCGAAATCCCTTTGGTATTCAAATTAGCCATGTGCTACAAGCGCGGCAAGGACCGGACTATCTGGACGCGAGGAAACTCCCACAAACAAAGCAACATGACTTTTCAAATTCATCTTGGTTACTGTTTGTTTCTGAAAGAAGACACTCTGTGAGGAATAAGACTTATATTTACCTCGATCAGAAGGAGGACGGAGAACCCAGCAGGAGGAGACATTTACATGAGTAAGTCTTACTTTCATTTTCCTACTAGCTTTCGCTGTTATTTACTTTGACAAAACGTGTACACATTTTACTAGTTAGACTTATTCCAAACTAAAATTCCTGACTATATCAAATGAAACATTATGAAGTACGTTTGATTGCATTGCATCTCTCACGATGCCAGGATATTTTTAATGTTCTAGAAAAACGATGCGTTTATGACTGTGAGATGCATTTATGACGATATGTTTATGACTGTAGAATCATACTTATTTATTTTATTGTATAACAGTAGGGTGTAAAAGTAATATGAGTGCTTACACTGAACGTATGTTTACATCACGTTTATTAGTAATATAGTGCTAAACGATAATTATTAGTTTCTCAGATATTACATATCCTTTTTTACATTAGTACAAATGCTAGAGTCTATGACTGTATACTGACAGATGCTCCTGATATGAATAGGCTCACATATGTTTTGTTTTGTTGTTTTTTTAGTGATCTGAAACCTGCTCAACAGATGAATCCTGCTCTCTTTCCCTTGAGTCCCTTCAAACTGTTTTCCTCTGAGAGCGCTACAAACTTCAGATGTTCAACTACACTGATATTCTAGTGTTAAACAAGTTTTTGACTATTTCTTGTATTTTTTTAAGTGCATGCACTTAAATATCAGGTAAGATTTACTTGTTTCATTTGTTGAACAGAATTCAGAAAAAGTTTTCAGAAATGCCACAAAGGCTGTGCACATCTGTGTGGTTAGATGAGGGAGCTCAATAATGTGTCTTTGACCTTCATTATGTATGTTTTGGTTATACAGTGTTGTAAATAAAATACAAATAATCTAAAACTCCATTCTCTGAATCTTCTCACATTGTTTTCTTACCTGCTAGTGAAGTCAGTCATTGATGGGGCCATTATGGAGGGCTCTTTTGTCTCTCAGGTGTGAATTGCTAAATATTCATGGGTCATTGACACACCTATGAATAATCCCTTTCAATCACAAAACATGTTTTAGAAAATTTACATCAATATATTGTTTTCTCTGAACGAGTGAACGAGATGATTTTCACATCATTTGGTTGAAAAAATTCTAGCCTACCACATCCAATTCTCAACAGTCTTTATGACAAATGTTCTGTATGTGCTTCATGGCCTTATTTCAGT
This sequence comes from Garra rufa, assembly GCF_049309525.1. Lineage (NCBI taxonomy): Eukaryota > Metazoa > Chordata > Actinopteri > Cypriniformes > Cyprinidae > Garra > Garra rufa. The sequence goes on from NC_133377.1 coordinate 37,934,923, forward strand.
GACTTCAAAACTTTATTTTTTCAATAACCACGCATAAACGTAGTTTTCTCAAAAACACAAACATGCGTTTACAGCATGGGAGGCGGGCTCCTCGTTAGTGCCCTTGTTGAGACAAGGGGAGTGAGGTTAACCTGCACAGCACTCACTGGTTAAACTCACCTCCCTAAACGTTGCTCCCATCCGGATCAAGGCACCAGTTTAACCCCTCTGGTTTGACACCCCTATTATGCTAAGAGGGGGATTGTACCAGCGTTTCTGGCATGGGCGGCAGACTCATTATCAAGGACGTGTCAGTCACTAGGGCGCCTCTTGAGGTCAGGGGAGTGTGGTTTACCTTCACAGCTCTCAATAGCTGGCCTCCATTACAATCACCCCTCTAAGCCTCACTTCCATCCGGGTCACGGCACCAAAATAACCCCTCAGCTCCGAGTGTGATTTGAACCAGTGTTTCTGGCATAGGATGTGGGTGTTAACAAGAACGCTAAAGACTAGCATTAGTTGTTAGTGCGCCTCTTGAGATATATATATATATATATATATATATATATATATATATTTCAACAAGACCAGATGAAACTTCTAACTTAGCAAAGTTAACAGAGTGTGTTAAAAATGTGAAAGACTGGATGACCAATAATTTTCTACTGTTAAATTCAGATAAGACTGAGATATTACTTATTGGACCAAAAAACAGTACACAGAATCTCTTAAACTGCAACTTGCAACTAGACGGATGTACTGTTATTTCCTCTACAGTCAAAAATCTGGGTGTTATATTAGACAGCAACCTGTCTTTTGAAAATCATATTTCCTATGTTACAAAAACAGCATTCTTCCATCTTAGAAACATTGCTAAGCTACGGAACATGTTACCTGTTTCTGATGCAGAAAAGTTAGTTCATGCATTCATGACGTCTAGACTGGACTATTGTAATGCACTACTAGGTGGTTGTCCTGTTTCTTCAATAAATAAGCTACAGGTAGTCCAAAATGCAGCTGCTAGAGTCCTTACCAGATCAAGAAAATATGATCATATTACCCCAATTTTACAGTCTCTGCACTGGCTACCTATTAGGTTCCGTATCACTTACAAAAATACTACTTCTTACCTATAAGGCCCTTAATGGTTTAGCTCCTGCATACCTAACGCTCACGCTCCCTAAGGTCGCAAAACTCTGGACTTTTAGTAGTACCTAGGATAGCAAAGTCCACTAAAGGAGGGAGAGCCTTTTCTCATTTGGCTCCCAAACTCTGGAATAGCCTTCCTGATAACGTTCGGGGTTCAGACACACTCTCTATGTTTAAATCTAGATGAAAGACTCATCTCTTTAGCCAAGCATTCACATAATGTATCTCATAACGTTGTACTTCAGTTACATCTGATCAAATGCACATTAATATTCTTCAGCTTGGGCTAAACACATCATTTTTGTTTGGTTGGAAGTTGGAACAGCAGCTACGCTAATTATTTCTCTATTTGTTTCTCTGTCTCTGCCACGGGATTTCCATCCCGTGGTAACTAGGATTTACACAAGATTCAGTCTGGATTCAGAAGAAGAGATGATGCCAACCCCTCAGAGGACCGCAGATGATGCCAGCCTTGAAACAACATTCAGCACTACATAATTTTCCTACAAGTTTGATTACAGCACATAATCATTGCAATTAGTGTTCATCATCTGTTTGATTACACAGTTACTGATTTTAACATTTATATCATATGTACATCGACTTAACATACAGTATTCACCACTAATAAGCTACTAAATATATTGTAGTAGCCTAAACTTTTGTACAGCTGCTTTGCAACGATTTGTATTGTGAAAAGCGCTATACAAATAAACTTGAATTGAATTGAATTGAACTGTACTCCATTACACTCACCCCCTACACCAATTTAACCCATCCGGTTCATCGCCCCTCAGTCACTATGAGTGGGATTGGAAGGTGGGCGCAGTAAGAAAGAATGCTAAAGACTGCAGTATCAGCGCCAGTCGCTAGCTCTCTTCTTGAGATCAGGGGAGTGGGTTTTACCTGCATAGCACTCTCTATCTGGCCTTCTTTATATTCAGTCCCTTAATCACTCCCATCTGAGTCACAACACCAATGTAATCTCTCCAATTCAACTCCTCTCACTCATTCCAAGCGGGATTCAAACCGGCGTTTCTGTCATGGAAGGCAGGCACATTAAGAAAGGATGCTAAGGACCATAGCCTCTACAAATAGCATATACCCCCCCCCCCATTGCCAATCCCATCCAGGTCACGACACCAATGTAACCCCTCTGATTTATCTCCCCTCGCTTGCTACAAGTGGGATTCGGACTGGCGTTTCTAACATGACAGGTGGGCTCAATACCAAGGATGCTAAGGACCACAGCCTCTAGCTTCAGTTGCTAGTGCTCTTCTTGAGATAAGCTGAGTAGGGTTTGCCTGCACAGCACTCTCTAACTGGGTTCTGTTAAACTCACCCCCCTAAACCTCACTCCCATCCGGGTCACGGCACCAAAGTAATTCTTCCTGTTCATCTCCTCTCACTTGCTACAAGTTGGATTTAAACTGTAGCTTCCAGCATCAGTAGTGAGCTCATTAACAAGAATGCTTAGGACCGCAGCCTCAGTCCCCAGTGCGCCTCTTTAGATCAGTGGAATTAAGGTTTACGTGCACTCACTAGCCGACCTTCGCTACACTCACTTCCGGTTCGACTCCTCTCACTCGCTACGAGTGGGATTCAAACTGGCATGGGAGGCAGGCGCACTAACAAGGATGCTAAAGGCCACAGCCCCTAGCGTCAGTCACTGTTTAACTGCACAGCTCTTACCAGCTGGCCTTCATTACACTCCATCACATTAGACTGTGTTTTTCCACAACTTGGCACTGCACAGTGTCTTGTTATCGTCAAAGCCATCTTTATCATTCGATTGCTGAGGTAAACTAAATGCACAAATAGTGCACAAGTAGCTGTTGATCTACCACCTAAAGTGACAAAAATCATAATGACATTATAATGTGACAAATTCCAAAACAAGACGTTTTGGGAGCTTCAATATAAGCTGTTTTCAGACTTACAGTTTCCACCTAGCCAATAATAAAACAGCTGTCCAAATTTTGTACTGAGCAATATCTGGTGACCAGAATATGATGGGGACTTGAAGGCGGACTCTCAACCAGTAAACAACCCGCAGAATGCCATGGCAAGTCCCTAAAACACCCTAGCTTAGAACAGTGCCTAACAATCACTTTTCACCTCAACAAACATGGAGAACACCCTAACCATTCAAAACATGCCAGCATATACCTAGAATATCCTAACAATTACCTAAAACACCCTAGCAATCACCCAGAACATCCTAACCATCACTTAACAACCCAGCAACTACCTAAACATCGAAACAACTTTCCAGAACACCCTAACATCTATCTAGAATATCCTAACCACCACATAAAAACACCCTAGCAATCACCCAGACCATCCTAACCATCACTTAACACCTCAGCAACCACATAAACATCGAAACATCCACCCAGAAAACCCTAGCATTTATATTTAATATCCTAACAACCAACTAAAAACACCCTTGCAATCACCCAGAACATCCTAACCATCGTCTAACACCCCAGCAACTACCTAAAGGTCCTGAGGTCCAATCCTGTCAGCGCAGATCTACTTTCCTGAAAAGTTCAACTACAACCTTGATCAAACACACCTCAACTAGCTAATTAAGATCTTCAAGAGCACCTTATTTAAAGACAAGTGTGTTGGAGCTGGGCTAGACTCTGCAGGTAGACAGATATCCAGGAACAGGATTGGGAATCTCTGAATTAAAACACCCTAGTAATTCCCTAAAAACACAGAGTGACCACTCAGAACACCCTATCAACCACCCAGAACATCCTAACGATCAGCTCGAAACACTTTCAGCAAGCAGCAGAACATTCTAAAATTTAACTAACAACACGCTATCAACCACCCATAACACCCTATCAGCTAAAACATCCTAGCAATCAGCAGAACATATAATACCCTAGTAACAGGCATAGCAACACTCTGGAAACCATTGCAGCACATTTTTCAAAGGCAAGCACCACTCATGTTTTCTTTAGAAAATGTATTTATATTTGTATTGTCACTGTAATGCAGAACGCAAAGGTGATGACAGATTCGTCATTGTGTGAATCACAACCTCTAAAACTGTGCAAATCCTCAGATCAGATCAGGCTTTAGACTATTCATAATGTTCGCCTTGTCTTGAAATTGAGTCTCAGTGTGGCTTGTCATGTCACAACCAATTAATCTGCTGAAACTGCCAAGAGGAATCTAGCTCACAAAATAAAGAGACAAAAAGAGAAAAACTGTCTACGGACAACCGGTCACATCCTGCGTCTTCACTCTCAGGGTTTTTATCTTGACAGCATTTTGAAACATTTGGAGATCTGAACCTTATTTCGAAACAACAGCTGTTTTTTCTCTCTCTCTTTTTTTTGGTCTGCAGGCCATGGCAGATTATATTGGAAATTGGATATAGTACACAGCATGTAAAGAAATAATTCAAAAACAGTGTGTGACAGACTGTATTGTGCGGATAATGAATTCTTGCCATTGTAGACTGTACAGCGTCTCACACAATTCTCTCCTCTATCGGTTTCTTGCAACTAGTTTAGTTTTTGCCCCCATGGATTTAGAAACACTTTTAGTTGATTAACTGATGCCACTCAAAAAAATATATAACGGTTACCACAAAATACAAATGTTAAAAACCATGTTTATTTTTAAGCAAAATCATTAAATGACATTCTTCTGCTAAACCCCCCCCCAAAAAATATATATAATAATAATAATAATAATAATAATATTATATATATATATATATATATATTACAAAAATCAAGTATCAGCCTACATAATTTCATGTTAAACATTCTGTTCGCTTTCAAATAAAAATGTCACAATATGTAGTTAAATGCATTGCAGCTGGCGTTTCATTTTCTTGCAAAGTCTAAATGCAAGTGAGAGGAGAACAATGACTGACACTTGACGCCCCCACAGTGTTAACAGCCGACTTATGAGCTGATCGCCTTGTACAAAACCTCAAGTCAAGCTTAATTATGATCGAAAAGCTTTTTTTTTGGCCCTGGATGAAAAATGTTGCCTCCAATGTGACGCATTATTTAAGCTCCAGTCTACCTCTTTTGTATTCAAATTAATGTATGCATGGTACATACGTAATAGATGTGACAAGCAACATGAGTGCATGTGTGATTGATCAGGCCTGCGGTTTTCCTGCTCATACTCTCACAGCCCATTTCTCCTGGTGTTAGGGGAGGTTAGAGAGCTTTGGCACTCTTTTAATGTGATCAAAGTCTGGATTAAGGCTCATATGGGATCACAAAACCGGGGCTTTTCTAGTTTCCACTTTAATGGCAATAAATGAAGGGTAACCAATGGCTAGATCCCAGCTTTACCCATAATATTGATCCAATCAACCACAACAGCAGCATAGAACATCATACATCACAAAGCTTTCAGATCTTAACTGAGAAAAATCAAAACTTTTAACAGATTCTTCACTTCAAAGAGACCAAACCTGAGCCACTTGACATCCAGAATTCAAGGTAAGATCAGCGTTTCATTATTAGGCGATATTAGTGAGTTTTTAGTGGGAATGCGACTCTTGGCTGTGCATTGAACCACTCAACTCATCAGAGTTTGTAAAGACCACTAAAAGCGCCTCCACTGAACAGAATCAATGTGGAATGGCCACTACACATGCTCATTGATCTGATCATCACATGGATGAGTTGAGCTCATGTGAGGCAGGTGAGATGATCTTGTGAAGATCTGATCTCCATCGACTCAAGTCTGATGTTGTAGCTTTCCACAAAATGATTCATTGATTAAAAGGCATTTTGCATTCCAATGCTTTCTCAAAAACAACCTGAAAGTCATGAGCAACACACTGTGTATCGTCACATATTTTGAGTGAATACGAACAGAATATTCACAGAGAATGACTTCATTATTGAAATTTGATTGTACACACATCAGTGCAAGCGTAATGTTGCCCGCTCTGATTGAGGTTATTACTGAAAATATTGTATTCTGTGTTGCATGTAAGTGACAGATAATAAAACCAACAAAATGAATGAAATAAAATAAAATCAGAAACTGGCCTAAATGACTGATGCGGAGAGATACTGAAGGAAAACAATTTATCAGTGCTGTTTCTGACCACATAAAAGCAACATGCCAGGCACGTCTACAAAGGGAGATGCAATTTACACTACCAATCCAAAATCTAGGCTCAACACATTTCTTACAGCTCACCAAGGCTGCATTTATTTGATAAAAATACCGTGCAGTCATAATATTAAGTATTACAACTGTTTACATTGTAAATCATTCTAATATGCTGATTTGGTGCTCAAAAAACATTTGCGTAAAAGTCTTTACTTTCACTTTTAATCAATTCGATGCCTTCTTGTTGACATTTTTTCACAAAGTATAAATTGCATCAAAAAGTATCTTGTTCACACTAAATGCAGATATAGATGCTATTCACACACCATGTAATTTGTTATTTGCACTAATGTTAAAAGATTAGTTCACTTCTAGAATAAAAAAATCCTGATAATTTACTCACCCTTATGTCATCCAAGATGTTCATGTCTTTCTTTCTTCAGTCAAAAAGAAGATAAAATTTGTGAGGAAAACACACCAGGATTTTTCTCCATCCAGTGGACTTCAAGTGGGGTCAATGGCTTAAAGGTCAATGCAGTTTCAAACAGCTCTACACGATCCCAGCTGAGGAATAAGGGTCTTATCTAGCCAAACGATTGGTTTCTAAAAAAAATTTTTTTTTTCAAGTACAATTTATATACTTTTAACCACAAATGCTCATCTTGGATTAGCTCGACTTTTCACATTACGTAATCGCATGCCAACCCAGTGTTTACAAAGCGAATGTGCAAAGAAAGTCAAATGCTTTTTACAAAAAAAGATAAAACAACGATGTCAGACAATTTTTTGAAGCTGGAGGAGAAAATGAGATTTTTAAACTTTTTTTAAACTGAAGTACACAGATGTAGAACTAACAACGCATGACTTTTCCAACATAATTACGTAATGCGTAAAGATGCGGACACATCACAGAGCTAGTCCAAGACGAGCATTTGTGGTTAAAAAGTATATAAATGTTACTTTTTTTTTTTTTTAGAAAGCAATCGTTTCACTAGATAAGACCCTTATTTCTCAGTTGTGATTGTGTAGAGCCTTTTGAAGCTGCATTTAAACTGCAACTTAGATCTTCAACCCGTTGATCCCCATTGAGGTCCACTGTATGAAAAAAAATCCTAGTATGTTTTCCTCACAAACCTTAATTTCTTTTTGACTGAAGAATGAAAGACATGACCATATTGGATGACATGGGGCTGAGTAAATAATCAGGATTTTTTATTCTGGAAGTGAACTAATCCTTTAAAATATCAAAGCAGTGATAGGAGTTGTGACAATAGCTTTTGCTAACAATATTGGCTGTTTGCACTCAATGCCATAAAATGGTCTCTGATTGATCAACGACGTGTGGCAGATGCAAAACAACAAAAAAGTTTTATCTTGGACACTTTGTGCTAATAGACACGCACGACAAAGTGTCAGGAATTGGTGTACAAGCTTGGAAAGCAGTTCCTCTGTCCATGCCCACTTAAAATTAACTGGAAACAATAAAAAAATGGCCTTAACGGACTAACTTTGACAACAGAATAGTAATTGGAATAGCCTCCTCATTGATTTTTTTTCATACAGAAAACAATGCAGCAATTTTTAGTGCCAAATCTTGTTTTAGCCCCAAAACACTGATACACACAACCGCCAAAAGCTCTTCAACCCCCTGTTTGTGTTCCTGGTTTGACCTGCTTCTACGCCAAAAGCAAACATTGCTCATGTTTATGTATGAGAACCCAACATGGAGCACTTGAAAGAACAGTCCAGCCGTATGAAAAAAATCTCAAGATGTCCTACCAGTACGTTACCTACAAACAAGTCTGAAATTCACTGAGCCAACTGGCCATGTCTCTTCACGCAGTTTTTACCACCCACACCAGTAAATACACTTTGAAACTATTGCTAAATGTTGCAGACACCAGCACATTAAGATACCATACGATACCACTAGAGTAAGATGACTTGTAGCTACAACATTTCTTGCGGTGTAGCCTAAACCACCCTTTAGAGGCTTACCTTTATACTAAGTGACCTAGCCAATGTTTATCTAATTAAATGTTATATATTTTATATGACTATTCTACTTCTACTTATGAACCACAGAATGAAAATGTACAAACTTAACTCTAACCCAAAAATCAGCACACAGAATATAATTAAAAATGTGCACAACAACTTTTACAACTGATATTGCATTATATTTAGCAAACCACACTATGCCTGCCAAATCATCACAGATGCTCTGGCCAGATACACAGTCATGTAACAGTTTGTAAATTTGCTTCAAACAACTTTTAGTCCAAATTAATGATATAACTAAGAGAAAAATAAGCATTTTAGCACCATGCGAAGCAACACTTGATTTTCTTTCCAGTTTTGTTTGTTAACCTCATAATGTAATGTAATTTTTCGTCTTTGTGCAGGCAATCGCACCATTAAGGCTAGACTGAAACAGCTACACTGAGAAATGTATCACCGGAAATATATACGACTTTAACCTAAGTCCAAATTGAAGAAGTAAACAGAGTGCAGGGAATATAAAACTAACACTGAGCAAGTATGAAATGCCAGTGGCTTATTAGAGGTAGACATCGTCATTAACCAAATCAATTACTTTAGCAAATAAGCGAACTGTGTAGCACGTTAATGTAAGGGGCTTGTTTATGCATACTAAGCTGTTGCATTACTTTGTCTTCATTAACATTTCCAATCATATTACACAGCACTGTAAATGTATTAAATTGTTTATGCATATTAACCAGATTGCTGTCTTGGGCAACCCAAGTTTGATGCTTGTTTACCAAAGATGTCAACTGTCAGTCACCTGGTAATTTAATCTAATTAGAAAATGAATAAGTCAGTAAATTTAGTTTCTTTAGAAGTTCTACTAATACACTCTTTTCTATAAGCTTAAAACATAAAGAACACTAGCTCTCGAGTACATGATTCTGATTCTAATTGATTCCTTAACAGCAGTTCCATTAGTGATTATTTTAGTTCTTTTGAGGAAATTTCTGAGCGATCCGTTACCAAATAAGGTAGTCGTTTCAGATCTTAATAGAATCGGATAAAAGATAAAAATCACCTCATAAAAGTGAGCCTACATCGCATGTTTTTGATTCAGAAAATTAATTGGCTCATAAAATCACTGGTTCAGAAAAGTAGCTACACTAGACTGAACTGTCAGAGGATTTTAGAGCAGGGCTTGTCTGCTTCTGTGGAAAAATGTACTTTCAAGAATCCCTAACAAAACCAAATGTCATGAAAATGATGTGGTCTGGTTTGGTTAGCAATACTTGAGTGCACAGTCTTCCACTAAATAATAAGCAGTGCAACAGCTTTTAACATTCATAATAAGAAATGTTTCTTGAGAAGCAAATCTGCATATTAGAACGATTTCTGAAGGATTGTGTGACACTGAAGACTGGAGTAATGATGCTGAAAATTCAGCTTTGCATCACAAGAATAAATGTCATTTTAAAATATATTAACATCGAACAATTTTTTTCAAATGGTAATAATATTTTACAATTTTACTGTTTTTTTCTATATTTTTAATCAAATAAACGCAGACTTTGTCTTACCGACACCAAATTTTAAACAGTAGCATATGCATTCACAGTCAGCAAAATTACAGAAGGCTGTTGTACAATTACAACATTGATTTAAGCTATAAAAAACACTACTGAACAAAGAGATCATATTCAAAGAGATGTCATGGTGTACCGTTTCTATAGCGCAGACAGACCTTTTTAGTCAGAGCTTTTAAAGAGCACAATTACATGAAAGAACTGTCAGTTGTACTCTGACATTTTGATATCACATAAGAGTAGGGAAAGAAAAAAAACACTTTGTCTATATGTAATCATACTTAACATGCTATTTCTATAAAGTACCATTGTTGTTGTACAGTAGCTAGTCTATAAAGTTAAGAGAAGAGGCACTTAAAGTCCCCTGCTGAGAGCTGCCCTTTTTCCCCTGACCTGAGAACGGTCTTTCTGGTCTTCAATCATGCCTTCCTTAAGTCTGAAGCAAAGCTAAATCTGCGCCCAGGCCTGTGCTTCTACTTATTCTCCAACTCATACCTCAAGCTGACAGCAGATCGATGTGTTTTGATTGGGTGCCATCATGGCTCCGCCAGGCCCCGGCTTAAAGAGGTCTGCGGCCATTGGGAAATTCGCTTGCTACTGAGCATCCTTGGAATAACCTCCCCAGATTAGAGCTGCGTGCCGCGGGCTGTCAGAGCACGCTCTACTTTATGAGTCTAAAGCTGGAGATGAGAAAATATGAAACAAAAGATTAACTAGCAATCCCTGTTATATTTTTCAAATTGTACGAATACTCAAGGGAAACCTGAGTTGGCTGAGACGGGGGAAGAGATGGGGCCCCAGGGACTACCGTCCACGAGGACTCAGGTCTGAGTCCCTCATCCTTCAGGTCTGCTTTCAAATTACTCGGGTGTCACTGGGGAGAAGCCAATCCCTCTGTATCTGTGTGTCTGTGCTGGATAACAGCAGGCACTTTCAGCAGGCCATCTAATGGATGCTGCCTATAGAAACTTAAATTATGCAAAAATTATGGTTAATTAAAATAACACAAGCCTTATTTCACAGGAACATAATCTGAAAAATGCACAGATAATAAAAAGCACACATGGTTTACTTTATAATGATCGAAGAGCAGCAATATTGTGCGCGTCTTCCACCGAAGGCATTAATTTACACTGGAAAAAACCGCTGATAGATGTGAAATGACCCATCATGGTGTTTTATAATGAGCTTCTTTACTCTGTGGTGGAGCGATGATGACTCTGTCCACCGATCATGCTTAGGCGGGTGGAATTGTATATGTATAGCAGGCTAATATCCTAACAGTCTTATAATAGGATGAGATTCCCTGCAGGTTTTAACAGAAAATTATTTCCATTAGGTAGTTTAGAGGCCAATTGTTTAGATTGTATGCTAAACTTCATTTCACAGGCGTTAAGCGTGTTTGCGCAACCAGATGCCAAACATCAGCGCAGAAGCTCATTTACCTGAAGGATGCTGTAAATAAATAATTAGTGAATAAAAAAAGCATGAATTAACAGTACAAGCATTAATCTTTTGCTCTGATATTATATCTTACATATACATACTGTATATATATATATATATATATATATATAGCTTTGACAGCAGTGGTGCTTTAATTAGCATGATGACTTTGTGGTTTTTAGCTGTGCTTATTAAAAGGCACCTATGATGCCCCTTTTACATGATGCAATAAGTCTCTGTGAATGTGTCTATCACGTTTCTGCTCAAAATACCCCACAGATCATTTATTTTGAGTGGAATCAGAAACACGCCATTTTTGTGAATGCCTCTTTAAATGCAAATGAGCTACTGCTCCCCGCCCCCTTTTCCAGGACAGGACTGTGCCTTTACAGCTTGTAGCTCAAATACTCTGCCAAAAAACATCTGTTTGGTTTTGATTATCATGTCTATCGTGCTGAAATCATTCCAGGGTTTGTACAAAATGCTTAAAGTCCTTGAAGTACTTGAATTTTACTTGTTGAAATTTATAGCCTAGAAAACCCTTGAAAACAGCAATATTCCTGAAGAGGTTACTTGAAAAGTGCCTGAATAATTGAATGACAATGAGCCTTATTCATGAAACTTGCGTAAATATATGAGTAAATTCGGAGTAATTTGCACGTAAAACAGACCTTCCCGAAAACTCTTCTCCAGGTTCACAAACACTTTGTAAACTTCTGATTTGATAGTTAAACCTGTATATGTTAATGCATTCCAATCATTCATAAATAATACATAATTTACATTATTACAATAGCTTTCTCCCCAGCCTGGCACAAATGGCTCGATTAGTTCTGGGTTTGATGAAGGCCTGCCTTTCAAAAAACGAAATGTGTTGTGATTGGTTAGCAGTTCCACTGCGTTATGATTGGCGAACAGCTTAGACGGCGTTTCAGACCGGTCACGCCCCTTCCCAAAGCAGCAGGTTGAGTGTACTGTTAGCGGAAGCTAGATTAAAGTGATTCTTACTATTTAAATATGGATGTTTTTCTTACAAAAACACATTGGTTCGCTACAGGAGGCTTTTATTGACCTTGTGATTCACACGTCTACAGCGCAGCTCCGATGCGGCAACCGATGACTGTCAATTTAGTTAAAGCTTGTGTTTACATTAGCTGTGGCCCGCATGCGTTTCAACCCTCTATACCGCACACGTCAACACTGAAGCATCCCAAAATTGGCTGTCCATGCTACATCGCTAAATTTAGGCTAATCCCCCAACTGTCAATTAATAAAATTTCCGTAGGCAGGATTTATTTGAATGATATCATAGCATCCAGAAAACAAATGCTGTAGTTGAAAGGAGCGGTTCGTTGTAGTTCTTGAAAAGGGATTTTTTAAAAACTAAATATTTCCCTTTGGAGTGAATTTTGAGAATTGTAACTTTGTAGATGTTTTTTATGCCCAAACATACACACCACACACTGACTAAAATTCAAAAAGTGAAAAAGCATAATAGGACCCCTTTAAACTCGTGGCTTCTTTTCATTTCAAATGATTCCCTAGCAGATCAAATTAGACAAGCCATTCATTTTCGAATTTCGACACTGTTTGTAATGATTAAAAAAAAAAAAAAAAGCATTTAAAAACCAACATAATTCACTGTTTCGGAGTGCTCCAATCAGATTGCGTAACGCAAATTATTCAGATCAGGCCATCAAATCACGTTACGCAAATAATTTAAACTTAGATCAGGACTTCGGAGCAGATTTGCAAATAATTTGATTTAGATAAGAAAATTGCGTAACGCGAATAAATTGATTTAGATCAACACCACATGTTTTGCATAGCGAATCATTTGATTCAGATCGGGACTTCGGAACGGGTTTTTGAATCATTCCATGAATTCAATGATTCACAACCTGCGCTTCGAGTCCTGATCTAAAATAATGGTTCATTTTGGAGCTTGGATCGTGAGTCATTTGATTTAGATCAGAACTTGGGAGCAGGTTTGCAAATCTTTAGCTTTAGATCCGAACCTAGGAGCGAGGATCGCAAATAATTTGATTCAGATCAGGACTTCAGAGTGATTCTGTCCATTTTCTGATTTTCTTCCTTAAACAGTAGAAAATATCAAACCATAAGTGAGATTTCAAAAAGTAGTGCTTGGATTAGTTCACTTCCAGAACAAAAATGTACAGATGATTTACTCACCCCCTTGTTTTTCAAGATGTCTATGTCTTTCTTTCTTCAGTCATAAAGAAATTATGTTTTTTGAGGAAAACATTTCAGGAATTTTCTCCATATAATGGACTTTTATTTGAAGTTGGAAGAGATGAGATGGGAGTTTTTCAACAAACTGTCTTGAACCAGAGTGCACAGAGTACGTATGCGCATCGCAGAGCTAGACAACAAAAGCATTTGTGGTTAAAAAGTGTATAAATTGTGAATTATTTTAGAAAACAACCCATCGTTTTGCTAGATAAGACCCTTCTTCCTCGAGCCCTTTGAAGCTGCATTTAAACTGCATTTTGGAAGGTCAAACTCGCGGGGCACCATAGAACTCAACTATATGGAGAAAATTTCCTGAAATGTTTTCCTCAAAAAACATACTTTTTATGATTGAAGAATGAAAGACACGATCTTGGAAGACAAGGAGGCAAGTAAATTATATATAATTTTTTGTTCTGAAAGTGAACTAATCATTTAAATACTCTAGGGTGAAGATAAACAGGGCAGATTCGGTGCTGCTCACTCTGTGCTAATACGACAGTATCCGTCAACAGTTGTGGGTGGGACCTGTAAAATGCGAATTCTGCGAACTGCTTGTTCTGAGACACTGCTTATTATATATGTGACCCTGGACCACAAAACCAGTCATAAGGTAAAATTTTACAAAACTGAGATGTATACAACATATGAAAGGTCAATAAATAAGCTTTCTATTGATGTATGGTTTGTTAGGATAGGACAATATTTGGCCGAGATACATCTATTTGAAAAACTGGAATCTGAGGATGCAAAAAAATCAAAATACTGAGAAAATCACCTTTAAAGTTGTCCAAATTAAGTTCTTAACAATGCATATTACTAATCAAAAATTACATTTTGATACATTTATAGTAGGAATTTTACAAAAAATCTTAATGGAACATGATCTTTACTTAATTTCCTAATGATTTTTGGCATAAAAGAAAAATCTATAATTTTGACCCATACTATTTATTTTTGGCTATTGCTACAAATATACCCCAGCGACTTAAGACTGGTTTTGTGGTCCAGGGTCACATATGTCGATTTAAAAAATAAGCAGGTGATAAGCATGATTTTTATCATTATATGGTGGTTGTGTGCACACTTTGCCAGCACACAGTTATGTTCAAACAACACGTAAAATAAATTTTGCATAATAGGTGCCCTTGAAAACTTTCTCAGAAAAAAAAACTAACAACCCATAAAGCTCTTTAAGACAAACTAAAAATAGTCAATCTTTTCAAACTGCCTCTAGAGACCCCCGGATATTTTTCCATTTGATTGCAGTGCTTTTATAAACGCCTCCTAATAAATGTGTTCAGCCTAAAACCAGTCTAATTACACAGGGCTTCCATATCAATTAGTCACGTTAGTTAAGGCAACCTACAACTATTCAGTTGTTAAAAATCTGAAGTTTTGCACATCCCTAATATAGATCCTCCAGCAATTTGTGATGCTTATCATCAAATATCCAAATGTTAGCTTGGAACGGGCCATAATGGCAGTTGACAATGTATTGTTGTATGCTTTACGCCCTTTCCCTGTTGTTTTGCTCAGCCCCATCGTACCCTCTACCAGCAGAAGCAAAGATTAGTCTCTTTAGGCCCTTTGATCTAAAACTTAAGCCTCTGGGTAGGTGGGGATGGTCTCCCAGCTCGTGTATACATTAGACAGCACATATTGATTTTTTTGTGCTGCTCATCCCAAAAGGCCTCTCATTCCTTCCCCCCATCTGCTTTTCACACATGGAGATGAATTGCGCTCCAAGGCCGGTTTTGATGAACCTGTGATTGGCTGTCCTTAGCCTTGGGATCTGCTGGTGTAATTAAAGCCAGGAGTCAGCCCGCCTCACGGTGAATGAGATGGCCCCTAGTGCCTGTCCTGTAGAAAAATACACGTACATTCACCGGACCAAAAAGTGCCAAGAACAAGATTCATGCTAGCTCTGAGCTATTTGAGGAAAAGTGAAGGCTCGGTAGCGGTAGAGATTCATGCATGGGCCTAAATATAGATATGAAGACCAAGATCTGACAAGGTCAGGAGAAAATCTATAGAAGTGTCTTTTTTTAATCAATAGCCATTTTTAATCTGTCAGTTGTAAGCAACTGAGACTAGACCTGTTGACTTTAAACAACTTTTAACTCAACCTGCAGGCAAACTAGGCGGAAGGCATAAAAGATGTGCACTAATAAGAGCTGTACAGGGAAAGCGGCAAGGTCAGCTCACACTACGATGTATTCAAAGCCCCTTAGTTGTGAGAGTCTTCTCAAGTCTCCTTGACAATGAACAAGTCAACTGATTAAAGTTCTTCATCCTTATTCAAATGCTACACACAGAAATGCTCCAAAAGGAAGGGTGCAGTATATCATGACACAAGCAATTCATTCCCATGAATAGAATACAAAAGCGTACATTTAAACTGTATCTACTGTAAACTACCTGTAGGTTGCAGAATTCCTTACATTTTCTCTTTAGTAAAGTCGAATAACTCTTCATTTGTGTGAAAGTCTGCTGATTAGCACCGAAGCAGATTTCATTGTTAAACAGTATGTAGTTCCAGCAGAGCATGGTTAATTATTAATATTATACTTTGATATCTAGCAAAACACTTTTGTACACCTACAGTCAGGATGTGGTTTTAGAACTCTTTTTTTATACACACAAAAGGAACTTGATTCATTTGTAGAGATTACATTATTGAGTATTAAAAGTAATTATTATTTTGATAATTTATAAAGCAACCAAAGCATAGCTGCTGATATTTTTACACTACAGAAGTTTTCATAATCACATTCTGAATTAAAGGAATAGTTTACTCAAAAAGGAGAATTCTGTCATTAATTACTCACCCACATGTCATTCCAAACCCATAAGACCTTCATTTATCTTTGGAACACAAATTAAGATATTTTTTAAGAAATCCAAGAGTTTCTGACCCTGCATAGACAGCAACACAACTGACATGTGCAAGGTCCAGAAAGGACATTGTTAAAATAGTTAAAATAAGGTTATGAAGCTATGACTTTATTCAACTTTTTTTTTTTCTTTTGTGTCAGTCTTCCGCACATGTTCAAAAGAGTATGACAGTGCATCAAGAAATTGTTGAATAAACACCCCTAATTTTGTTTCGTCTTTTTTCCGCACAAAAAGTATTCTCATAGATTCATAAAATTAAGGTTGAACCACTAGTGTCACATGGACTATTTTAATGGTGTACTTACCTTTCTGGGCCTGGGAACGTTTTAACGTTGTAGTCAGAAAGCTAACTCTCTGATTTCATCAAAAGTACCTTAATTTGTGTTAAGAAGATTGAAGATAAAGTCTTACAGGGTTTGAACGGCATGAGGGTTTCATTTTTGGGTGAACTATCCCCAAACATTAATATTTAAAAAAATAAAAAAATAAATAAATTTGGAAAACCATCAAAAGTTATGGAAATTTCTATCATTTTACATTTATTTCTGCAGCGATAAAAGCAGCTGTTTGAAGGTGTATCATCCAAAACACATTTTGTACAGTGTTTGTACACTGACTTTTTTTCCACTGACAGGTTTTGGCAACTGATTGACAGAACCATTTTTACTTTCGCTAGATAAACTGCTTCCTAAATACAGGTGAACGTGAAAAGTAACCTTAAAAAGTGATGTATACAAGTACTGAATTGTAAACTGTACATCTGAATAAACATCATTTGGATCATATATGTAATTTCCAAGATATAGTGGTCTAAAAATGGTTACTGCATTGCTTTAAAGGAATAGCTCACCCTCTTGCTGTTCCAAACTCATATGACTTTCTCTACCTGATCTAATTATGAAAACATACCTGTGGGAACACGAATTACGATACCAATAATTACATATCACTGCAGTTTTCAACAGAAATAACACTAGAGCTGGTAAAACAGCAAACACTTGCAATTGTTTTCATACACTGTTACGATTGCAGCTCCATATGTTTCACTTTCCACACATAACATGCTTGCTCGGTAGCTCAGCTGGCACGGAATTGGACTCAGGATGCAGAATCCCTGGGTACGAATCCCGTGAAAAACATGACTCGCAATGAAATAATTAAAAGATGAGAGATCGGAAAACAAGCTAAAACGGCATGCTTGCGATTGTGTTTTCACGTCACATTTGCTTTTGTTCATACTATTGGTTTAGGTGTAGTGCTGATGGTTTGTTATTTTTAAATGTCATGGAGCATTAGAGTTATAGCGCCACTCAATGGACATTTCAAGTCAGAACGGAGGTGACACATACAAAACCAACGTCACATAAAAAGTACGTTCATCTGATCCGGGGAAAAAAACAAACACTCTTTTAGCGCCACTCACTGGACTTTTCTGATTGAATAATTCAGGAAACGTACATGGTGAAACATATTTTGTGTCTTGCGAAAACGTTCCCACAGGTACATTTTTGTCATGCGATAATGTTGGACCTTTTGTTCTGTGAAACTTAATTAAGCAATAATTGACTTCGGTCCGTTGAATTCTTAGAAAATAATGCCTCGAGTATGCATTCTTTTCATCGAATTCAATGGACCGAAGTCAATTATTCCGCTTATACTACGGTTACCACACCTCAAGACATCGATCAGATGATATACTTCAAGACATTCGTCCGATTTTGTCCTAACAATGCTATTGTGAGTAGGATTAATTTCTTACGCCGCTCATCCAACGCCTTCTTTGCGTATTCCAAAACATCATTTTAGACCTAGTAATGACACTTAAGACAGCACGATAAATAGCATGCGATTGTCACATGTCTCATCAATAAAGCCGGTTCTGTGATTAGTAGTAAATCTCCATCATGTGCATTCAGATGGTGCAGCCTTTAAAACACAGAGCAGTAGATTACTGACAAGCTACGCAAAATCGAGTTCGCCAATGGACAATCGCATGTGATTTATTGTGCAGCCTTTTTGCCCTCTGCTATAGCTCTCTAAATTCATTTGCCAGTCCACATATTCATCATGAAGAGCCACACAAGAACCAATGCCATTCAGTGTCATAGATACCAAACTTGAAGTGCCGTACTTGACTGCACAGGGACACGAATGAGATTTAAGAGCTGCGGCAGATTGAAACTTTTAACAACTTAGTCTGTACTGCATGGCTTTAGAATACATGGAATATGCAGCATGAGTCATATAGACTACTTTTATGGTGCCTTCACGGTACATTTTTTCCCCTTTTTGTAGCTTGACAGCTCGTGGTCACTGTACACTTTCATTGTGCATTAAAGTGGAGCTCCTTTGTGCTCTGCAAAAGAAAGTCAGGGGGTTTGAATGACATGAGGATGAGTAAATAAAGAATTTTCATTTCTGGGTGAACAAACTCTTTAAGGCTGATAGAAAAGTGAGGAAAAACTATAATACTGACTGCCGTTGAAACAAATCCAGGAGGTATAGGCAAAGCTTATTAAAGCACGGCTTTAGTATTTGGACAGCATTGTTTCATACGGTGTCTGTGTGCTCTGCCTCTCATTCATACACACGCAAGGGGACCCGGCAGTGACTGCAGTGATGGATTAGCTCTCAAGAACTGGTCCTCCCTCTTTCTCCCTCTCATCTCTCTGTGGCACAGTCTGTGACCACAGCAAGAATATGTGCATTTCTGACCCCTGAATTTTACATGGACTGGAAGAAAAAGCTAGACAGTGAAAGCGACTTGAAGAATAAAGGAATAGTGGCTGCAAAG
This sequence comes from Garra rufa, assembly GCF_049309525.1. NCBI lineage: Eukaryota > Metazoa > Chordata > Actinopteri > Cypriniformes > Cyprinidae > Garra > Garra rufa. The sequence continues at coordinate 37,954,120 of NC_133377.1, forward strand.
GCAAATGGAGAATATGAAAGATGGGGGAGAGCACGGGCAGCAGAAAAAAAAAGTGTCTCGCTCAATTGAACACTGTTGACTAAGCTTTGCACTTCCAACAATACCAGAATATCTGACCACAAGCCCCACAAAGCTACAGATGACAGATTTATCTATCCAGTGTGTCTGTTGGTAGCTGCTTGTATGCCAGAGGCATAAGTAAAAAGGGAAAAAAAAAAAAAATTTCCAAGTCTATAAAAACAGTCATTGAAATAAAATAACAATAATAAAAACTGAAGAAAAAATCAAATAGAGAAAACATTTATAGTGAACCATTTACAGTGATTTTTTTTCTGAACCATTTCTAACTTTATGACTCACAAATGACTAGAAATGTCAGGGAAATCTAGAAGAATAAAAATTTGATTTGATTTCCAGGCCTGTAAAAAGTCATTGAAATGAAAGACGAAAGATAATAATATATCGTGGAAATGGAAAACTAGAAAAAAAAAAATCTATAGTAAACCATGACTTTCTATTTAAAGTAAGAGTGTACTCTGTATAAAATAATTATAATTAATTAATAAAAAAGTAATCACTGATTATAATGTGAGGAAACCCTTATATATACTGTAAACAACCTACTGTAGTTGGTTATCAAAATAGGATATGTGGGCAACAACAGATGAACCATTCACCATGTTACTGAATAACTAATCCTAGTAATAGGACATTTTTATTCTAAGGTTTTCACCTTTTCAGTCAACCCTATGTGACCCCGGACCACCAAACCAGTCATAAGGGTCAATTTTTGGAAATTGATATTTATACAGATTTATACAAAATTGCATAAATAAGCCTTCCATTGATGGTTTGTTAGGATAGGACAATATTTGCCTGAGATACAACTATTTGAAAAATCTGGAATCTGAGGGTGCAAAAAAAAAAAAAAATTACCTTTAAAGGGTTAGCTCACCTAAAAATGAAAGAAATGAAAATTAGCCCATTATTTAATCTTTTAGACAAATTCAATCTGAGTTAAGCTAGTTGTTATGGCTCTCTCAAGCTTTATCATGGCAGTGAGTGGGTGTTTCTCTTCATCAGTCCAAAACAAGTCCAATAAAGTGCATTCATCCATAAAAAAAAAAACGTGTCTTACATGGCTCCGGGGGGTGAATAAAGGGCCTCCTTTAGGGAATTGATGTGTTTTGTAAGAAAGAAATCCATATTTTAAGTTCTACGCACTTTTTATTATGGATGGATGCACTTAATTGGACTTGTTTTGGACTGATGGAGAGAAACACCCACCCATTGACATTATAAAGCTTGGGAGAGCCAGAATTATTTTTTTTATAACTCCGATTAGATTCGTCTGAAAGAAGGAAGCCATAAACTGTACACCTAGAATGCCTAAAAGCGAGTACCTAATGGTCTAAGTTTCATTTTTGGGTGAAATAACCCTTTAAAGTTTAAAGTAAGTACTTAGCAATAGGGCAAAAATGTAATCTCGATAATTTTTTCCCCATATTGAACGATAACGATATATATTTCAATATAAGCTGTTGATGTTGCCAGCTTTAAAATAGTATCCCAACAATGACTAAAGCCACAAAAATGAAAGGGTTCATTAAATTACATTTAAAGTATAGTTTATTAACAAAAACAGATTACAGATTTGGCCTTAAAAATTAAAACAACTTACTAAAATAACTGTAAAAAATAAAAGTTGTGACAGAGTATGGTAAATGAGAGTAAATGTACAAAATGTAAACATAAAATTATTGTAAAAACATAATTTGTAACAATTATTTATTTATTTATTTATTATTAACACAATTGTTTATTTTCTCTATTATAGGTTGAGCTATTTAAATTAGAGGCAACCACTGCGTTTTGAAACAATCTACAGTATAAATAACAAAAAATTACGACACAGCTCTTTCTTAATCGTATTAAGTGCAGGCAATTCAGCCGTAATCAAAGTAGGCTACTCTCTAAATATTCAAAGTGCAAATAGAGACGGATATTTCAAGCATGATACAGAGCTATGGACATACACAACCTATCATAGCCTACATACTAATAACAGCCTAGATATGTCATGTAGCCTAATTTGCGTGCATTGGGGGGATTAAAATTGCTTTTGAATGCGCGTGCGTTTTTTGCTTTCGGTTTCAGTTTTAACAATCGCGCCAAACTCTCAGCTGAGCTAAGAGTCACTTTTGAGGTAGCCAAACCACTTATATAACGGAATTCGTGCTACCTTTTTTGTCGACAATTTCAACATCTTTGGATAATAACTCGAAATTAGTTTCACTTTCGTCGCTGCTTCCTCTCTCTATTTTTGTCGTCCTGGTGTTAAGTTTGCTTCGCAAAGTGCGGTAGGAAATTAACTTTGTACTTTGACGTGCACACGCACGCTGTACGCTGATTGGCTGTTGTCGCATATTTCTACTGTGTGATTGGCTCTTAGATTAATCCATATCGAGCAAAAAATGTCTAGAGCCAATCATCGTTATTAACATAAATTTTATCGCGATTCGATATGATATCGTTTATCGGCCCAGCCCTACTTAGCAATGCACATTACTAATCAAAAATTAAGTTTTCATATATTTATGGTAGGAAATGTACAAAATATCTTCATGGAACACTATCTTTACTTAATATCCTAATAATTTTGGCATAAAATAAAAAAAAATCAACAATTTTAACCCATACAATGTATTTTTGGCTATAGCTACAAATATATCTGTGGTACTTAAGACTGGTTTTGTGGTCAAGGGTCACATATACCAAAAATGCATTGCTGCTACGTCCTTAAGACATTATGGAAGTATTATTATTCTCATGAAAAAAAAAAGTTACTGTAGGCAGGACAACACCAATTCCAATCTGTCTGAGCAGGTGATATGATTCATACTGTGATCTTTATTATGCGTTGTGCATGTACACAGCAATATCTAGATCACCTTTTGCAAGAAGAGTTTCCTGCAAGAATGAATGAGAAAAATATGAACATGCAATTTGCAAGCAATATAACCCGGACCTGCGATGATCAAGAACGCAACAGATGTTGACCGGTATGGCAGCAGCTGACCTGTGCAGTGCCAGGACTACAGATAGGAACACATGGCATTTTGGGCAAGGGCCCACTCTGACTGTGAGATTACCAATACCTTTAGCAACCACGCACTTTCAACAGGAGGCAGCAAACCAACAGGTGTCATTCCACAGGAAGCACATGAGAATAAAGACATTTACAAAGCCTAAACTACATTTCCTGTAGGAGCAAAACTGCATTTTTAAATGTTTAAGAACAATGTAGGTGGTAAATGAATCATATCTCCAGCCTAAAACAGATTCTTTGAAAAGGAAAAGGAACACCTCCACATCAGCACTACAGCAACATTTTTTCAATTCAATTCAATTCAATTGTCATTTGAGATGTACATCCTCCTTGAACTGTGGCCCACCACACAAAGCCCCCAGTTTTGTCTGTATTGTTGCCCTGTCAGCATCATTTTTCATCTCCCCAAAGCTTATTACCAGCCAGGCAACAAGTCATGGTCAGCCCACAGTAAACCACAAAACCTTCTAGTCATTCTCAAGCCTTAACAGCATTGAAACAATTAACCAGACAGGATGCTCACAAGCACTTTTTGTATCCCACTCCATGCGATTAACTGTAAATAAAAGTGTATTTTTTCCCCTCCATCTCCCCCGAGCAGAATATCAATATAGCTTTTCAATTATTGGCCGGCCCCAAGTGAGGTCCAGACACTGATTGAGCAAGTGATGGAAAAAAGGCTGAGAGAAGAGACAGAGACCACAGCTGTTCAATCTGGGGGGCAAAGCAGGAAAAAAAACACACACAATCATTTCTCGTCGCAACAGCATTGTCAGTCACATTTATTACGAATGGCTATCGCCACAGCTCACTCCATGAAACTTCATGCCAAAGACATAGTATAAATATGCCACTCATTTTGTGAAAAGACATTACACATCTTCCATTGAGTGTATCTACATCAATTTGCATTCATTAGAGCACAACCTCCAGGAACTAATGATGGTCTGGTGTCAACGTTACGCTTGTGACACCTGCTACATACGTGCCTCTACAAACACACAGTTATCTGCGGCAGAACATATATTTGTCCATTACGGAAAACAAGCTATGCACTATTTGCATGAGTACCCCGGCAAAGAAGCCTGTGTAACCTTGACTCATTTTTACGTTTGCGTAGCGTACACATCCAAGTTAAACACCCACCCAGACGTACACACATAAACAGATGATAGATAAGCACAGCTACACAGGGGATTGAACACCATATGGAGCCAAAGTCAAATACACACACGCACACATGACTGCACACACTCGCACAGACAGGCGGAGAGAGCGCGATCTACTCACAGAATGAAGCAGACGACACCGGGAGCTAATATCAAAGGATTGGCACGGATACAAGCTGCCTGTGTCCCGTCGGGAATGCTGACAGATTCCGGGGAAAAAGAGGAAGGAATATCCGAGGACACCTCTGAAACTGGATGGGAAAGGGGGGGTGGTGGTGGTGGAGCGGGGAGGGCGAGAGCAGATCTCACGCTTTTTTAAGATCGGAGGTTAGGCTTCAGAAGATTTCCGTCTCTTGTTCTCGCTGCCTGGCTCTCCTTGTGGAATCTTTTGCCGTACTCTATCAGGTTCCTGATTTTGACTTGAGATACAACAGCATTTTGTCTGGGGTAAACAGGAGTACAGAAGAAAAATCAGTCGGGAAGGCAAATAAAAAAAATCCAGCGGAGATGAAATAACTCAATTCCCTCCTTTGCTCTCCCAGAGGCATGAAGAGGGGGATAAAAACGGAGATGGAGTGACAAGATAAATACCTAAAACTGCAAAAATGAGAAGCCAACAGAACATTCTGTTTCAGCTAGGGGAAAAAAAAAAAAAAGCTTCTCCCTCCTTTTCCCCACCCTTCTCAGTCACTGCAATGTGTTACAATCTCCCTTACAGTCTTAAGGGTCATTCAAAAGAAAAAAGAACAAAAAAAATCTAATTTTCAAGATGAAAAGAAGATGAAAATGGAAAAAGAAGCTTAACTTATCAAAAGGTAGGAGTGAGCGACGATCTGTGGCATGTGGCCCCCTCCCTCCCCCTTTCGCTTTCTTTGGTCTTGTTCTCCTTCTGTCTTTCAATTTACCTGAATCTGAATAGTGAATCTAAGGCATGCAAGAAGTTTTCCTTTCTTGTCCCAGAATGCAGGAGAAGGGCTTTGTCGATTCAAGGCATTCCATCTGATCTCTCTTTTTGTGTTTTTATTTCTAGACCTACACTGTTGAATGTCTAAAAGTTGAGATCTAGTACAAAACAATTCCAAAATCAGTCTTTCCTCTCTCGGAACTGGACGGAACGAAGATAAAAAATAAAAAAAAAACACCAAAGCCACAGATCGCTAGAAGATGGCGATCGGAACTGGCATGCAATCTGATTCTGAGTGGTGGGGTGCTTGAACGTATCCCCTAGACAAAACCACTTGAACCTCTACTTCTCCATTTTTGGCTGCCTGCCAGGCAGGAAGTTCAATTATCTCCCGTTGAATGGTATCGCTTAGGATCCTCTCTGTGCGATATGAAATCAAAGGATCTTTGTGTGATTGGATGACACTGATTCCTTTGGCCCCTCGGGGTTCCGTTCCAACTTAAAACGCTGGATGGATTCGGAGTCGTAAACGTCAAGTGATTTCAATAATAATAAAAAAAAATCCCAATCAAGGATTTGCTTTCTTTTCGGTCCTGCTTTCTTTTTAACGCCAGATATCCTCAAGTGTCTGTGCTCCCGTCACCGTGCTTTTGCGCAGGAAAGTAGGTGCATTCTCAGAGCGTCTGGGGATGTACAGAAGAAGAACTTGCTGTCAGCAGGCAGGAGTGGAGCGGTAAGACGCGTCAAGGGTGGAGAAATGGGCCTTTACGGAGCAGGAAACAGCCTGGAGCTGGAGGAACAGACAATTAGGAACATATAATTAAAGCAGGAAAAGACATAATGATGTAATGCCAGAGATGTCGAGCGGCCCGAAAATGGTCTTTTTCCATTACTTGCTCATTTTTATGAGTGCAGTCGAATCGTCCACACCTCTTACTCTACGATGTCCTTGCTCTGACATTCTCCCTTTCCCAGGTCCCTTCCTTCCACCATCCCCACCCTTTTTGTCTCCCTCTGTCCCTGATCTACTACTCCAACACAATCTTACCTCTTATCCAACACACACAAGCTTCAAGCACAGTTTTCACAATATAAAACGTAATTACAGCCGACTGTCCTTCACATGAAGTGAGAAGCCAATGCCAATGCTTTAAACAGAGAACAATCGCTGTGATTATATTTTCACAGAGTGAAGTGGTGTTAACTGTAGGACTGTATGTAAAATGTTCTGTGATAAATATTAGCGAAACGCTGGCTCCTTGCGTGCTCGAACATTACGTAAGCCTGTTAGCCGTAGCTGGAATAAAGAGAGAGGGGAAGCCGGTCAAGTGGCTGCCATGTTTCTAAATCTGTCAATCTACTGTGCTTTTAAACACGAAAGCTCCCAAGCTGATGCTGTAAACACATTAAGCCATTAAAATACATTATGCTTTGACTCTCAAGTCAAATTGGATTTGTTTGGACTCATTGAAACGAATATAATTAGGTATTTACAGGCCATGATGTTGGTTTGTTTGGCTAGCATAAAGTATTTCTTTGGATTTTGAATTTGGAATCTGTTGGCTTGGGTTCTGCACGACAGCTGTGTTATGTGATTTACATAAGAAAACAATTGAAATGTGGCTCTGCATTTGTCCTTGAAAAACAAGCCATGTCTCAAGGTAAATCAAGGCATTTTTTAGTATTATCTGATTGAGTATAGAGCCAAACCAATCCGTTTTTGCCTACTCGAAACCCTATTACAGCATTTTAAAAGCCGTCATGTTAAATCAATAGGTCTGAGCCCTAGCAGACATCAAACTCCGTACCTTCGGCACACATATTAACAAAGACTTCAGCAAAGGGTGCCGAGATCACATTCTGTACTTTTCTCTGTGTGATCTAATGCTTCCGCGAGCGAGTCAGAGCATCGTGCCAAGAAACCAAGCGAAGGTGAGAGGTTGAAAACGAGATTCGTTTTTCTCTTGCACTTCTCGCGCTTGGCACAGCGAAACATAATTCGGTCTGCTTTGTCATCCTCTATTCCTGCCCCTCTCTGTCTGAGATAGCGGCTCTGAAAAGGATTTACAACTCTGGAGATTTCCCTGATAAATTCGACGCTTTGCATCATCTCAGTTACACCGAGGTAGAGACAACAACAGTATTTCACTCCGATATCACACAACTCTATTTCACGGCAATTTATGAATCGCGTCACACGGCCGATAAAGCGCCTTCCATTATATCGCCTTTCTCATCATCGCGGCTTTATACTTTTTGTTATCTTTCGCAATTGTTTAGGAAAGGTTGCGCTTTGTCAAGAGCTGGGAGATCCTCATATTATTGTAGACTAGCAACTGACAGGACATTTTATTGCTCAGCAGTCGCTCTTTCATCGCTCAGAAGTCCTAATGGAGGTCTTGGTGAAAGACAAATAAGACAATACTTGACACATTAGGAATACAGAGCTACTTATGATTGAAAACTTTTTGAGGCTACTGAGAGACAACTAACAATTTGGTCTGCATTTGTGACTCTGGACCACAAAACTTTCAGCAATAGCCAAAAATACACTGTATAGTTCAAAATAATACATTTTTATTTTATGCCAAAAATCATTAGGATATTAAGCGAAGACCATGTTCCATGAAGGTATTTTGTGAAAATGTTCTACTTTAAATGTATCAAAACTTATATGAATATATGCATCACTAAGAACTTCATTTGGACAACTTTATAAGCCATTTCCTCAATATTTAGATTTTTTTTGCACCCTCAGATTCCAGATTTTCAAATACTTGCATCTCAGCCAAATATTGTGCTATCCTAACAAACCATACATTTACGTCATTTCTAAAAATTGACCCTTATGACTGGTTTTGTGGTCCAGGGTTACATTTAGTCTCATTGCTGTCTAGGAGAAACAACCAAGATGTTAAAAAGATCTCATCGTGATTTTTCTTGGCTCCAAGTTGGTATACCACATAAAAGCTGCTGCATCCAAAATAAGCATGTTATGTTTTTGGTTATATGCTTCGCCTTCCTCTCAGGTGCTAAAGTTAAATAACCTTCACACAGGCACTCAGAGGCAGTGGTAGCATAGCCAGCAAAAGCACAGCATCGTGGGTAAGCTGTCACAATCACCATCAATCTGCACGCTCGCCGCCTCACCCATGAAATACAAGCAGAGTTCACCGGCAGACGCATATAGAGCCGTGACGATATACGAGTACTGCGTGTGTGTTTGTGTGAAGCATGTGTGAAGGATGTGTTTGACCTGAGCGCATTGGTTTAGGTTGAGCGCTCCTGTGACACAGACAGTTGTTAATGGCTGTTGAGGGATGGGCAGATGGGGACCGATGGGGGGAGCGGAGGGGGGACCGTGACAGATGAGAGAAAGAATGAAAGATAGAGAGAAAGAAAGAATAGGAGGAGACGATGAAAGAGGATAAAATGGCTGATGGACAAGAAGGAAATTCGGGAAGAGAAAAAAAAAAGAAGAGGGGTGAGGAAAATGATTGCGGTCAACTCATAGTGCATCATGCATGGAAAAAGAAGAGGATGGACGAAGAAGAGCAAACGAGAAAAGCGAGATACACTCACCCATGGTTCTTTTCCTTCACTTGCGACGGTGTAAGTCTACTGCGCTGGCAGAGAGAGAAAAAAGAAAGACATAAACCTCAACAGGACTGATAAAAAAAAAGCTAGAGAGCTAACGAAGATCAGACGGAAATATCAGATGAGCTCAAGTGTCCGAGCGGCTCGCCGCATCAGTCCCGGTCGTATGCATAAATGCTAAATGACTTGCTAATCAGACTCTTGGAGAATTACACATGCAGCTATAAATCAACATGTCAGCATTCATGCACTCACACACACATGCACGCGTGCACGCAGCGGCATGAACAGGCTCCACAGGCGCTACCTCAGAGGACGCCAGGCTCTCCCCTCCTCCTCTTTTCCCCCCGTTCTCCCTCTCTCTCTTCTTCTCTCTCTCTCTCAGCCTCTTCTGCGGTTTCTGTTTATTCACCACAGCTCATTTCCCGAGAGAATGCAATGGTGGGTTCTCTTCATTTTCTGCGTCCTTGCCATCCTCCCGTTTCACGCCCCCCCTGTTCCAGTCCGGCAGAATTGAGCTTGCTGTGATTTCTGGCAGCTGGGCTAATGTGTAAACTGCATTCGTGCCCTCTCGTTCTCTCTCTCACTCTCTCGTTGTGTCTCAGTGCCTCTTCAGCACTGCCTCCAATCCAATCAGAAGCACATCTCTCTCTCTCTCTCTCTCTCTCCCCGTCTCTCTCGCTCGTACCTCTCGCTCCCACAAATACTGTAAAATAAACATCAAAATGTACATTCATCACAGTCACACTGGTCTCCTGTGCTTTGGCTGCCATCAAAACGCATACATTCAACGGCAAGGATAATTTCCAAGTACTGCACTGTACAATTCTTGGTAGAAAACATCAATTATGACACTTGAGAAGTTATACAAGAGTATTGACTATATTAGATCATTACAGAAAGCAGTTATAAAGTAGTATATGCAAACAATGTCCTACATAAGTAGTTTCATGTCTCTCAAATTACTTTTACTCACGTTACAGCCTAAAAATGTGAAGTTTAAAAAGTCTCTTATGCTCAAAGGGCTCCATTTGTTTGATAAAAAACACAGTAAAAACACAAATACTGTGAAATATTATGACAATTTAAAGTAACTGTTTTTTATTTGAATATATTTTAAAATGCAATTTGTCCTTTGATCAAAGCTGAATTTTCAGCATCATTACTCCAGTCTTCAGTGTCATGATTCTTCAGAAATCACTTCGATATGCTGATTTGCTGTTCAAGAAACATTTTTTTTTATTATTATCAACAATAAAAAACTGTTCTGTTTTTTCAGGATTCTTTGATGAATCGAAAGAGGCATATTTAAACATACACTACCAGTCAAAAGTTTTTGAACAGTAAGATTTTTAATGTTTTTTTTAAGAAGTCTCTTCTTCTCACCAAGCCTGCATTTATTTGATCTAAAGTACAGCAAAAAAAAGTACATTTTTAAAATAGCAGTTTTTTATTTGAATATATTTTAAAATGTAATTTATTCCTGTGATTTCAAAGCTGAATTTTTAGAATCATTACTCCAGTCTTTAATGTCACATGATCCTTCAGAAATAATTTTAATATTCTGATTGGCTGCTCATAAAACATTTATTATTATTATTATTATTATTATTATTATTATTATTATTATTATTATTATTACAACCAAGTAGATTTTTTCCAGGTTTCTTTGATGAATAGAAAGTTCAGAAGAACAGCATTTATCTGAAATAGTAATATTTTGTAACATTATAAATGTCTTTATTATCAGTTTTGATCAATATAAAGCATCCTTGCTAAATAAAAGTATTCATTTCTACAATTTCTTTCCCAAAAAGTTTTTTTTTAATAATTAAAAATGTAAATAAACAGCAAATTAGCATATTTGAATGATTTCTGAAGGATCATGTGACATTGAAGACTGGTGTAATGATGCTGAAAATTCAGCTTTGCCATCATATGAATAAATTACATTTTAAAATGAAAAAGTAATTTTAAACAGTAAAAATAATTAAAAATTGTACTGTTTTTGCTTTACTTTAGATCAAATAAATGCAGGTTTTGGCGAGCAGAAGAGACTTAAAAAAAACATTAAACATCTTACTGACTAAAATGTTTGACTGGTAGTGTAACAACCAAATTTAATCATCCTTGCTCAATTTCTTTCAAAGAAAAAAGCTGGATGTCATCGCAAAACAAACCTCTTTAGGATTATGCAAGATAATATTATCAGGTGCATATTCTCGAACACTCTGTTGGGGTTTATTTTGTAATAGTGACCTTTATCCCGTAATTACATTGTGTATTTTCAGCCTTAAGCCGAGGAATTTATTCACGCAACAAACCAGACGTGATATCATGCTCTAGGGCTTTTGTTATAATAAACAATACATCACAAATAATAATAATAGGATACAATATACCATATACTCCACTTTCCTCTGTGCAGCATGAATGGAAGTCAATGGAGTGCAAAGTCTAGTTTGACCGCGGCTTTACCCTGAAAATCACGTCAGTCACACAGTAACTGGAGGACATCAAGAATATACATTCCAGCTTTTCATGGATGCGTGCACATATAACACATGCACATACATAAATACAAAAGCAATAAGCCATGAGACACTGTGCGATACAGTGAATTCACCACAGCCGAGGAGTATGTCAGTCACGTGAAGTGAATTGCAAGTTTTAATAGTCTGATGCAACCATCATACAGAATTTAGCTGCCATTCAGTCACAAGTCTGCACATACGTCAGCTAGTATACAAAGCTTTGCTTGTGGCTCATCTAATGGGGTTCAAAAATATACAGTGATATAATTTATACAATGTTTAATAAATATAACATGTTTTTTTTTTGCAAATATTAATATAGTATATTATATAAACACTTATTAAATATTTAATTATTAATATTAAATTCATTTTATAGTAATCTGTATATAGATATTAAATTGGTTAACTAAAGCAGTTAACAATTAAAATATATAATAGAAACATTTATATAATATTTGGTTTATTTAGCAAAGCTGAATTTTCAGCATCACTACTCCAGCCTTCAGAAACCACTTTAATATGCTGATTTATAATTAATGTTGAAAACAGTTGTGCTGTTTAATATTTTTTAAACCTGTGATACCTTTTTCAGGATTCTTTGATAAATAAGTAAAAAAAAAAAAGAAAAATAGAAATACAATACTATACAATACTATTTTACAATACTAAGTTTGGGGTCAGTAAATATTTTCTTTCCTTTTTTTAAGAAATTAATTTTATTCAGCAAGGATGCATTAAATGGATAAAAAAGTGATGGTAAAGACTTATATTATTAGAAAAGATTTTTATTTGTAACTTTTTATTCATCAACACAAATAATAAATCAGCATATTTCACATTATCCTTCAGAATAATTTCTGAAGGATAATGTGACGGAAGACTGGCGAAATGGCTGATGAAAATTCAGTGCTGCCTCACAGAAACAAATTACATTTTAAAATATATTAATATAGGAAACCCATGTTAGAAGTTGCAATATTTCGCAATATTACATTTTTTTCTGTATTTTTCATCAACTAAATACAGCCTTGATAAGCATAAGATATAAAAAAACAGCCCTAGTCTGACCCAAACATTTAAACAGCAGTGTATTTAACTCAAATATATACAGTATACAGGATAATATTTTACTCAAAAAAATTAAATGAATAATTTCCTCACCTTGATGTTGTTCCAAACTGTTTCAGATTGTCCATGCCTTTATTTCTTCTGTAGAACACAAATGTGAACAATTACAAACTGCATAAGAACAATGATGTTGTCTTTGGCATGTTGAAAGTCTAAATACGCACAAGTTTGAATTAGAGATCAATGGCAACTTAAAATTCACTGTTCCTCACACACAACTATAAAGTCATATGGACTTAAATTGTGCCTTTTATGTCGGAGCTCATCGGAAGTTCATCGGAATATGCTTTTGCTGTACCAAGAAAGCAGTGTGAACATTTTTCAAAATGTATTATTTTGTGCTCCACAAAAGAAAGAAACACATCTTTGGAACAAGAACTGAATAATAATAATAATAATAATAATAATAATAATAATAATAATAATAATAATGCCATCATTAATGATGGTGTTTTTAATTATTCTGACTCATTTTAAAACAACTGCATGTAAAGGAGTGTTTGCTCATATTTGAACATAGGGTAGAAGCTATAAGCTCATCACTGCAGGAGTCTCTCATGTACTGTCTCATTCAATCACATGCATTTACACACAGTTCTCTCTCGCTCTTCTCCAGCTCAGAGTGATGCCCTGTAGGGAATTGGTATTTGTGAGTGTCTTGTCTGTCTCATTTTCCCTCTCTTTCTGTAACACACGCACACTCATGTTCCTCACGCAATCATACTCTTGGTGACATTCAGAAACGCACCACAAACGGAAGCAAAACAGCGTGTGATTGGACGGCGTTCCTGTTTTATTATCATTAGCATGATCAATCCATTCTCTACTGGTAGAGTCAGCTCTCGCCGTGGGAATGCTGGGACATTGGTCCACACGGGTGACAGCAGGAAATGAGATCTCGCAGCAGGAACTTATTGATGTATGTAATGCATGGCCGTGTTTTTACCTGAGATTAAAGAAGGAGGAAGGAGGGAGGGAAATGGAGCACAGAAGCACAGAAAAAGGAAAATGCCAAAAGGGCCATTGAGATGAAAGGTTAACTGCCTTCACAAACTATTACTGACCCTAGAATATTGCATTAGAAAGGTGTGAGTTGCCCTTCTGGTGATTTGTACTACCTATATCAAGTGGGCAAGTGTTTTCTATTGAATAATCTCTCACATAAACCAGCAATAGATTTACCATTTACATGAGAGAACACCAGGCTTAGTACACGGAACAAAATAACAAGAAACGATTAGAAATGGCATGGCACACATTGTGATACAAATGAGATTAATGCTATATGCATTATTGATTTATTTTAAATATTGCATACACTGATATCTGCACAGCAAGCAATCTCTGTAATCTTTCAACGTCACACAGGCTGTTTTGTTCAGTGGTGAGCTGTGCGGGAAACCAAAAACCAAAAAACTGCCAAAGGCGAGAGGAAAGTGCTGAGCAGTTGAGCTGAAAGGTGATCCCAAACATTTGATCAGCAGTGTATTTAACTCAAATATGTACAGTGAGGGAAAAAAAAACTACTTGATCCCCTGATTTTGTACGTTTTCCCACTGACAAAGAAATGATCAGTCTATAATTTTAATGGTAGGTTTATCTGAACAGTGAGAGACAGAATAGCAACAATTAAAATCCAAAAAATGAATTTAAAAAAGGTATAAATTGTGACCCTGGACCACAAAACCAGTCTTAAGTCGCTGGGGTATGTTTGTAGCAATAGCCAAAAATACATTGCATGGGTCAAAATTTTGGATTTTTCTTTTATGCCAAAAATCATTAGGAAATTAAGTGAAGATCATGTTCCATTAAGATTTTTTGTAAAATTCCTACTATAAATAATTCAAAATGTAATTTTTGATTAGTAATATGCATTGTTAAGAATCTAATTTGGAGAACTTTAAAGGTGATTTTCTCAGTATTTTGACTTTTTTGCACCCTCAGACTCCTGATTTTCAAATAGATGTATCTCGGCCAAATATTGTCCTATCCTAACAAACCATATCAGTAGAAAGCTTATCTATTGAGCGTTCATATGATGTATATATCTCAGTTTTGTCAAATTTAACCTTATGACTGGTTTTGTGGTCCAGGGTCACAATTGATTTGCATTTTAATCATTGAAATAAGTATTTGATCCCCTATAAATTATCATGATTTCTGGCTCCCAGGTGTCTTTTATACAGGTCACAAGCTGAGTTTAGGAGCATTCTCTTTAAGGGATGTATAAAACCTGTATAAAAGACACCTGTCCACAGAAGGAAGCAATCAATCAGATTCCAAATTCTCCATCATGGCCAAGACCAAAGAGCTGTCCAAGGATGTCAGGGACAAGATTGTAGACCTACACAAGGCTGGAATGGGCTACAAGACCATCGCCAAGCAGCTTGGTAAGAAGGTAACCACAGTTGGTGCGATTATTCGCAAATGGAAGAAGCACAAAATAACTGTAAAAACCCCCCTTTAGGCTGGGGCCCCATGAAACACCTTGTGGAGTTTCAATGATCATGAGAACGGTGAGGAATCAGCCCAGAACTACACAGTAGGATCCTGTCAATGATCTCAAGGCAGCTGGGACCATAGTCACCAAGAAAACAATTGGTAACACACTACGCCGTGACGGACTGAAATCCTGAAGTGCCCGCAAGTTCCCCCTGCTCAAAAAAGTACATGTACAGGCCGTTTGAAGTTTGCCAATGATCATGAATAAACTGGATACAGAAGAGAACTTGGTGTCAACAGTGTTTGGAGGAGGAGGAATGCTGTCCATGACCCCAAGAACACCATCCCCACCGTCAAACATGGAGGTGGAAACATGCTTTGGGGGAGTTTTTCTTCTAAGGGGACAGGACTGCACCTCAAAGGAACAATGGACGGGCCCATAAACCATCAAATCTTGGGTGAGAACCTCTTTCTCTCAGCCTGGGCATTGAAAATGGGTCGTGGATGGGTATTCCAGCATGACAATGACCCAAAACACATAGCCAAGGCAACAAAGGAGTGGCTCAAGAAAAGGCATATTACGGTCCTGGGGTGGCCTAGCCATAGAAAATCTGTGGAGGCAGCTGAAGGTTTGAGCTGCCAAACATCAGCATCTAAACCTTAATGACTTAGAGCGGATGTGCAAAGAGGAGCGGGACAAAATCCCTCCTGAGATGTGTGCAAACCTGGTAGCCAACTACAAGAAACGTCTGACCACTGTGATTGCCAACAAGGGTTTTGCTAAGTCATGTTTTGAGTGAAATACTTATTTCACTCATTAAAATGCAAATCAATGTAAAACTTTTGAAATGCATTTTTCTGGATTTTTTTGTTGTTGTTGCTGTTGTTGTTATTCTGTCTCTCACCGTTCAAATAAACCTACCATTAAAATTATAGACTAATTTCTTTGTCAGTGGGCAAACGTACAAAATCAGCAGGGGACCAAATAATCGTTTTCCTCACTGTATAATATTTTACTCAAAAAAAAAAAAAAATCATAATTTACTCACCTTTTTCTTGTTTCAAACATTATATCAGACCGTCCATGACTTTATTTCTTCTGTAGAACACAAAAGGAGAAAATGTGAAGAATTACAAGACACATAAGAACCAATGATATTGACTTTGGCATGTTGTGATGTGAAAACTCTAAATATGCACAAGCTTGAATAAGTGAATAACAACTTAAAATTCATTGTTTCTCACACAAATCTTTTTTCTAAATGCACTGCACGAACCATATAGTCTTAAACTGTGCCTTTTTGTCCATTAAGGAGCTTGACAGTGCATTGCAATATGCTTTTTCTGTATCAAAAAAAGCATCACACAGGCTGTTTTGTTCAGTGATGAGCTGTGTGGGAAACCAAAAACCAAAAATTCTGCCAAGGGAGAGAGGAAAGTGCTATCAAGTCAAGTCAAGTCACCTTTATTTATATAGCGCTTGTAACAATACAGATTGTGTCAAAGCAACTGCACAGTATTTAAACAGAACAATAGTGTGTAAGTAACGCATTATTGAAGATAATACATTTTCAGTTAAAGGCAGTTCATCAATGAATTCAGTGATATCATCATCCAGTTCAGTTCAAACTGCTGTGCAGTTGAGCTAAAAGGTGCAGTTTGGTCTGCTTTTCTTGATGTTTTTTGCTATCGGGATAAAGCTTTATACAGGAAAAAGGAACATTTTCAGGTAAATTTAGATGAAAAAAAAAAATCAAAACTTTTTTTTTTTTTTTTTTTTTACAGAGAATACAACAATTTAGTAACAAAAAGGTGAAATCATCCTTTAATGAAGATCCTGAATTTTATACTAATTGTATCTCACTTTTAATATGCCAGTAAACTGTTAATGTCAATGTAATATATAAATATTTTTTAATTATAGGGTATTTAATAACACAGCTATGTCAAAATTAATCAACCCCTATTTAACATTGCTGTTTTTGAGTCACTTATTTGTATGTAGGGAACAGAATTGTCTTAAAATACAATTAAGCCTTTAGAAACACTATTAGAAAACAGAATTAGCTTGATCTGTTACATATACATAGGGTTCGTACAAGGTGTTTAAAGTGCTTGAAGTACATGAATTTAACTTTTTGAAATTTAAGGCCTGGAAAACCGATGAAAATACCAATATTCCTGAAGAGGTACTTGAAAAGTGCTTGAATTATTGAAAGACAATGCATCTACGAAATAAGTGTTTAATTAGCCAATAAGCATATCTTTTTAGGCAAAATTCATGCAATTCAAAATATTTCAGTTGATGTGAGAAATCAATCAAGCTAAGCAAGTTGCGAAAAGAGGAACAGATGAACTAAATCAATTGAGTTGCAACGATTTTAAAAAGCATGTAGTTGGTAAAATGGAGCTTTTTGAAACTACAAATCAGTTAAAACCATTACGTCGCAAAAAGATTCACTATTTCAAATCATTTTGCAAATCATTTGATTTAGCTCAGAGCGGGTTTGTGAATCATTTAGCAAATTGAAGGATTCAAATCAAAAGATTCGCGATACGTGATTTGAAGTCCCGATGTAAATCATATTCAGATCAAGACTTCAGAGTGTGGATCGCGAATCATTTTATTTAGTTTGGATCTTCAGAGCGTGGATAGCGAATCATTTGATTCAGATCGGCACTTCCGGACAGTGGTTTTACAAAGTGTAGTAATACTTTGCACGTGTTTCACTTTATTTTTGCCATTTAGAGTAGTATATTTTTATTCATCTATTTCTCTTTTTTAGAGTTTAAAATAGAAGGCATTCGATAAGTGAGATCTCTGATTGAAGTCCTTGAAGATAAAAAAAATTGTGCTTGAAATGTCCTTGAAGGTCTATGTATAAACTATACATAAAGCCTATGCAACGTGCTAAAGCTGAGTAGCAAATACTGCAAAGTCAACAGAGCTTTGACAAAAGCTATACAAAGCAAATATTTATTACTTTAGAAAGTCTAAGGATACATGAAAATTTCCAGCACACTAAACGTTCCTAGAGACACAGACGGCAGCCTTATTTCTTAGCTTAAAATGTGTTGAACCAGAAAATCTGAGGGTGTTGAAGAAAAATCACAATATCATTAAATGCTTGATCCAAGCAAATGTACCACCTAAGTCTTTCAAATGACCCGATAGGAGGAAGAAAAACAACATTTCAATCCAGAGAATAAGATGGCCTTCATGTTGGGAGATCTTGCTGAATGCCACTTTTGACCAAAAATTACTTAAAAGACAGACTTAAAGATGCTAAACCTGTGCTTACTAGTTCTTGAAGAAATTTTTATGGAGTAATGAGACCAAACTAGAATTTTTTAGACCTATGGATCAGCAATACGTCTGGTGCAAAAAAAGCAAGGCTTATGAGCAGAGGAACACCATCATCATGGCCAAACAAGGAGATGGTTATAGGTTACGTTGCTGTTGCGGGAAGTGGAAAACTTGAATCTATTAAGGATTCTTTTATGTATCAAGACATTTTAGCAAAGATTGTGAAGCCTTCGGCGCAGACACTTAAGCTGAAGATCAATGGACTTTCCTAAAGGACTGCCATTCCAAAAGTGTACATCCAAAACTACTCAAGTGCAGGGATCAGTCGTATAAATGTTCATGGCCTGTTCAGTCTTCAGATATAAATTTCATTGAAAATATTTGGTGGAATTCGAAGAAAGCAGTAGCAATGTAAAAACCAAAGATTATCATTGATCTGGAAGTTTTTTCAAGTGGGGAAAGGGTTAAGATTGCAGTAGAGGGGTGATAGAAGCTTCTAAGCACTAACAAGCAGTGTTTATTGAACGTTATAAAGGTAAAAGTAAGGTAAAAAATTCTGCACCAGTTTGATTTTGATTCAATTGGATTTTTTTCATTATTTATCAACTTTACGTCCTCAGAATCACTCAAATGTGTATTAATAAACTTACTGATTAATAAGTTGCTTTAGTTGAGTTATTTTCATAAAATTTTTGTTCTCTGCAGCAAAATGCCTTGCAGATCAAGGGGGTTGAATAATTTTGATTGCAATTGTATGTGTGTGTTTGTGTAAATATATGTGTGTGTATCTATATACATATATACACAGTAAAATGTGCACAGTTACAAAAATCGGGTGGTGCACGTCCTGTTCTGATGATGAAATTCACGCTCACTTTACGCTGACCCTCATGTACGTGTAAAAAGTGAAGTACACTTTGAGCCCAGTGTTGTTTTCGTCAACGATGACGAAATCATTTCGTTGACGCCACTTTTTTTCATGACGATAACGAGACGATGACGAGATAAAAATGGCTCTTGGATGACTAAAACATGACGAGACGTGTGTGAGTTTTCGTTGACGAGACGAGAACAGACGAAAATGTTAGTGGGTGGTCCGTCAGACGTTTAAAATGCATGACATTTCTGCTTATTGTGCATGCCAATTAAAACTTAAAAAGTATCTGACGCTATGGCAAGCCGTTTTAGCATTAAATACTCTTTGCTGTACTAGTATGGCAAGCCGTTTTATCATTCCATCCTTGTTTGTCTTTTATGTTCTAAAACATTCCTTCATTATTGTAATTATTGGTGAAAATAGTCGATCCGGAAGCTCACATTGTGTTGAACTATAGATCTGCTATTTTCAGAACTTATAAGTGACACTACCCAACAGCAAAATATTTACTGACCTACATTAATTTGTTAAAAGACTACTTTTTTCCCTTTTTTTGACTAAAACTAGACTAAAACCTTTTTGACTTTTCGTCGACTAAAACTAGACTAAAACCTTTTTGACTTTTCGTCGACTAAAATTGGACTAAAACTATCACATATAGAAGTGACTAAAATTTGACTAAAACTAAGAAGCATTTTAGTCCAAAAGACTAAGACTAAGACTAAATCTAAGATGGTTGTCAAAAACAACACTGTTTGAGCCTAAACAGGCCAAAGGTTTCTCCTATCATCAACAAAAAAAATTCACAACAACTACATTTTTAGTCATGTTTTTCTTTTTGAAAATAGCCAGATCTATTGAAAATACCTTGCTTTCCCCACAGAAATCAATTAGAAACATTTAACAGTAAAAACCCCAAGCAAAATGGCCAAAAAGTTTCCCGACCCCTGCCTTAGATTTGTGTTAGCGCCGTTTATGTCGCTTCCATTTGCGTTTTAACTGAATGAACTTAAATTGAAGTAGGATTTATGATTCTCCCATCAAATGCAATATACATAAAATCATTCACATGACTGAAAAACAAGACTATAATTCAAAACTTAGTGAGGATTTTAAAATTCATGGACACGCACGACTGCCTGTTGCATGAACACTTCAGTCTCTTTAGTGCAGATCAGGGAAATGCAGGAATCACACTGAAGCATAAAGTCATTTATAGGGTCATGTGCTGACAGCAGGCTTTGCATAAAAATCATATAGGCTTATGTATATCTAGGGGCTTGATAGTTATATAAAGAAACGGAAAGATCAAACGAAGAGACCGGTCGAATTCCTCTAAGCTCCTTACAAACGGTAGGCCACCCCTGTTATATACACACATATATATGAATGTGATGCCCTCAAACCAGCCTTTGATTGCTGCTGTCATTTTCATTCATTTTAACACCCCACCAAAACAACAAAGTAAACAAATGCAGGGAGTTAGATCGCCATCATCAGCTGTGTTTGTTCACACATAAAAGCAAGATCAGCTGCAAATCACCATCAAAGAAGTTGTAGTAAATAAAATGTCACTTAGCGTAGACTTACACAAAGAGCCCTGATTTAGGTTTGCGCTAATAAAAATGAACTTAGTGGCACTTAAATGTCCAAAATGATCTAGTAACGTCTACTGATGACTGTTTATAAGGTGTGCAAATTAGCACGTCTTGTCAGTTTTTATTTGACTTGTTACAAAACACAAAAAATGCAAAGGACAAGACAGAAAACAAAACTACTGATCATTTCCGCCCACCTATTTCAGTTGTTTTAGCCTAGCTATTTAAGTTCTCCAATTCTGTCTCCCTGTCATGTGTATATACACACACATTACCAGTTAAATGATTTAACAGTAAGAATTAAAAGAAGTCTCTTCTGCTCACCAAGCCTGCATTTATTTGATCCAAAAAATGTAACATTTTGAAATATTTATACTGTTTTCTATTTCTATTTACTATTTAAAACGTAATTCATTCCTGTGGTTTCAAAGCTGAATTTTTAGCATCATTACTCCAGTCACATGATCCTTCAGAAATCAGTCTAATATTCTGTTTTGCTGCTCAAAAAAACCTTTTATTATTATGTTGAAAACAGCTAAGTAGAAATTTATTAAGGTTTCTTTGATAAAAAGAACGTTTCGAAGAACAGCATTTATCTGAAATGGTCTTTTGTAACATTATAAATGTTTTTATCATCACTTTTGATCAACTTAAAGCATCCTTGCTAAATCCCAGTATTAATTTCTAGAATTTCTTTCCCATAAAGATTATACTGACTCCAGCCTTTTAAATGGTATAGTGTATAATATTAAATTTGGATCTTCCTTTTCATCAAATTCGGAAAGAAATTACTTAACTGATTTTGATTATAATAATAAAGCAAATCAGCATATTAGAATAATTTCTGTAGGATGATTTGATACTGAAGACTGGAGTAATGGTGCTGAAAATTTAGCTTTGATTACAGAAATAAAGTACATTTTAAAATATATTCAAATAGAAATCAGGCATTTTAAAATTTTTGCTGTACTTTAGATCAAACTTTTGACTGTATAGTTTGGGGTCAATCAAATTGTTTTTTAATATAAGAAAGTATATGAAACGATACTTCTGTTCAGTAAGGATTCATTACATTGATCAAAACTGACAGTAAAAAGATATTTATAATGTTACAAAATATTTCTGTTTCAAATAAATTCTGTACTTATATTCATCAAAGAATGCATCTGTGAATTCTGAATCACTATTTCCACAAAAATGCCAAGCATCACAATGGTTAACTTTGATAATAATGAGAAATGTTTCTTGATCACCAAATCAGCATATTAGAATCATTTCTGAAGGATCGTGCAACACTGAAGACTGGAGTAATGATGCTGAAAATTCAACTTTGCATCACAGAAATAAATGGCAACTTACAGAAAATTCACACAGAAAAAGTGTCTAATTTAATGAAATGCACATGTATATGTATACATATACACACACACACACACACACACACACACACACACACACACACACACACACACACACACACACACACACACACACACACACACACACACATGTGCATTTCATTAAATTAGAATGTAGTGGAAAAGTTTATTTCATTAATTCAACTCAAATTGTGAAACTCGTGTATTAAATAAATTCAATGCACACAGACTGAAGTAGTTTAAATCTTTGGTTATTTTAATTCTAATGATTTGGCTCACATTTAACAAAAACCCACCAATTCACTATCTCAACAAATTAAAATACTTCATAAGACCAATAAAAAAAAATTTAGTGAATTGTTGGCCTTCTGGAAAGTATGTTCATTTACTGTATATGTACTCAATACTTGGTATGGGCTCCTTTTGACTGAGAGACCATTTTGACGGCTCAGGAAACCTTTGCAGGTGTTTTGAGTTGATTAGCATGTCACCATATTCTAATTTGTTGTGTTAGTGAATTGGTTGGTTTTTGTTAAATGTGAGCCAAATCATCACAATTAAGAGAACCAAAGACTTAAACTACTTCAATCTGTGTGCATTGAATTTATTTAATACATGTGTTTACAATTTGAGTTGAATTACTAATATAATAAATGATCTTTTCCACAACATTCTAATTTATTGAGATGCACCTGTGTGTGTGTGTGTGTGTGTGTGTGTGTGTGTGTGTGTGTGTGTGTGTGTGTGTATATGTATATATAGATATGTAAATGTGTGTAGATATGTATATGTGTGTGTATATTATATTATATATATATATATATATATATATATATATATATATATACCATTTTCTAGCTCTGAGCTTCAGCTACCACACTGTAAAAAAAAAAAAATAAAAATAAAAATAAAAAATAAAAAATAAAAAAGTAAAAAAAAACTGTAATTTTCTGGCAGCAGGGGCGCCAGAAAATGTCTGTTAAAAAAAAACAGAAAAATACTGTCAGGAAAAAAAAAAACTGTAAAAAAAAATGGTAATTTCTTATCCTATAATTACGGTTTATTACCGTTATTCTACACGGTTTTCACTTAAATGTACAGGTAAATACCGTAGTTTCTGAATTTTTTAACTGATATGTACCAACATTTTGAAGTACTGAAATCTGTTTTGTACCTTTGTAATACACTGATAACCACCAAAATCAGGTGGTGACGACAACATCACATGATGAACCAAAGCCCATCACAAGGAGGTTTTAAATAATAATATATATAGAAGGTGCACAGTGTCATTCACACCAACAGTAAACACCATCATGGTAACACACATAAAACTGAAATAATGCAAAAAACATTAATTTAACAACATTAGATGTAACATACAACCCTAATGTACAAAACTGCCAAGAAAAATCTAAGAAGAAAAAGTTATTTCAACAAAAAAACATTCAATTAAAAAAATTAAACACAGGGAATTCTGGGAATGTCAATTTACGGTTATTCACTGTACATTTTACGTTCTTTTTCACTTCAAAAAATGGTATACTACCGTAAAATTGCATGCAATGTCCAACACAGTTTTTCACCGTATATGGAAGTGGAACTTACCGTTAACCATTTCACAGGTTTTTACCGTAGCATTTTTACAGTTTTTTACCATTAAATTCACAGTCATTTTTTACAGTGCACAAAAAAACTAAAATCATTGGAAATCTGAAAGATTAACAAAATATATATGGTTATCACTACAGATTTTGCTGAGACTCAATTCATGCATGTTCTTTTTTACATGCCCAAGTCATTTTTCTACATGGCAGGTAAAAGGAATGGCTAAAAAATATACTCATATATGCTTGTTAATTAAAAACAGTCAAGGTGACATTGATAATGATCATCTGCTTCAGATAGCACTGCTACTACTACTGTCTTACAAAATACTGTACTTACTACTACAATAGCTGAAATCGGTTTCACTACATTCATTCAAATACTCTATTTGGGGGTGTCACAATATTGATGATAGCCAAAAAAGATTTCTTACCAAGTTAATACAACACATACAATAATACTGTAAATAATCCAGAACAAGTAACTGCTAATCTCCAACACAGTATGTGGCGGTATTGCACCTTAATGCTAGTTCCCACCCATCATTAAACAAAAAAAAATAAGATGTCAATGCAGTGTGTAGCTACTACTGCTGCTGCACATAATCATGTCGGAGGAGATGATAGACAAAAGCAAAACACTTTACTTCCACCCCCAAAAAAGTTAACTTGCCAGTGTAGGAGTTTTTTGGCATCTGTTAAAAAGTCTACAGGAAGTTCTTTTGTAACTTTATTTTTCCAAAAAAGTTTATAAAGTTTTATTACAATAACAACATGAATTCTTTTGCCCATAATAATCATGGAGTGAAAATATGCTATTGTGACAGTCCTACTCTGATTATTACACTCTTACATACGAAAAACGCATACGAAAATTTCGGACACAGTAATGACCTTTAATTGGCTGTTTTATAAAAATGTGATTAATGTTGATCAATTTTCCAATTTGTAATACAACTTTCAGGTTCTCCAAAATGTGTATGTGAAGTTTCAGCTCAAAATACCTGACATATCATTTATTCTATCATTTTGAAAATGGCTATTTTGAGTGGAAGCAGAAACACGCTGTTTTCGAGCATGCCTCTTTAAATGCAAATGAGCTGCTGCTCCCCGCCCCTTTTCCAGAATAGATCTGTGCCTTTACAGCTAGTGCCTTAGATACTCTCAAAAAGCATCTGTTTGGTTTTAATTATGTCTATAGCACTGAAATTATGCGTGTTAGAGCCATATTAATTTAAACTTCTGATATAGTGTTTTCTGAGCGTACACATCCGAAGCGAACGCACAGAAAGCAGCTGTTACACAGCATGTGAGTACTAAACAAAATTTCTTTTTTAGGATAGGATAAACTTTATTTGTCCTCGAGAGGAAATTTGTCTTGGGCAAAAGTGCTACAGCGTTGCTCTAAGCAGACAATAATAATAAATAAGGCAAATAAAACAATTAAGAACATACATTATTTGCAAAATAAGACAGTGTATAGATATAAAATATGAAATATGTAAAGCACAAAAAACAGTAAGGTGCTAATATGCTACAGGTGCATTGTTCTTGGTAGAGTTCAACAGTTTCGAACAAACGAAAGCTTCAGTCTATTAGTTTTACACATTGGCATTCTCAGTCTCTTTCCCGATGGTAATGGCTGATATTCGCTGAAAGGAGGATGTTTGGAATCAGCACTGATATTTATTGCTCTTCTCATTACTGCCTGTTCATATATGGGCTCGTATTGTTTTATTCCTATGATTTTCAAGGCTGTTTTCTGGATATGAACCAATTTGTTTTTCAGTTGAACAGACAGGTTTCCAAACCAGACTGTGATTCCATAGCGAATAAGACTTTCAACATAGCTCAGTAAAAAACAAGCAAGATATTGCTACCCACCCCATACAGTCTCAGCCTTCTTAAAAAATTATATTATTATTTTATCTCTGATTGCTCTTAAACGGTCAAATAACAAACAAATTTATGTGAAGAATACACAGGAGTTACAAAAACAGTCAGTTATGTCTGTGAAGGTAAACAGCTGGGAAAGAAATCGCATGTTTATATTAGATCTGTGTGGCAGCAGTATATTTTCTAATATACAGAAAATAAATCAATAAATTCACTGCTACCTTGTCTCCTCTGAGGCTGGGACTCTAAATAGTGTTCTGTGCTCGTCTGTGCAGCCAGACACAGAAAAGTTAACATGGCATTAAAGGCATAGTTCACCCAAAAATAAAAATTTGATGTTTATCTGCTTACCCCCAGGGCATCCAAGATGTAGGTGACTTTGTTTCTTCAGCAGAACAAACAAAGATTTTTAACTCAAACCGGTGCAGTCTGTCAGTCATATAATGGCAGTGGATGGGCACCAAACCTTTAAAAGTAAAACAAAACATGCACAGACAAATCCAAATTACACCCTGCGGCTCGTGATGATACATTGATGTCCTAAGACACGAAACAATCGTTTTTTGTGAGAAACTGAACAGTACTTCACAGTAATTTTTTACCTTTGATACACAGCCACGTTCATCTGTCCTGAGCACGAGCTCATCATCCGGCTCGTTACATGCGTGCACGCTCTGGTGTAGCAAATGCCGGAAGCGATCTGTCGCATGTATACGACACTCATTGTTTACACAGTGCACAGAGATTGTGGGTATAGCGGCTATTCAAAATGGTAATTACTTGCGCTTATCCTGATTGTTCAAACCGATTTAAAGCTAAAAGATTACGTTTGCTTGCGCGAACTCATCCGGGACTGTTGATTTTTCACCGATTTCCCCTTACGGCATTTGCGTATACTACGCCAGAGCGCGTACACATGTAACGAGCCGGATGATGAGCTCGTGCTCAGGACAGATGGACATGGTTTCTCGCAAAAAATGATCGTTTCGTCTCTTAGGACATCAATGCATCATCACAAGCCGCAGAGTGTAATTTGGATTTGTCTGTGCATGTTTTGTTTTACTTTTAAAGGTTTGGTGCCCGTCCACTGCCATTACATGGCTGACAGACTGCACCACTTTGAGTTAAAAATCTTCGTTTGTGTTCTGCTGAAGAAACAAAGTCACCATCTTGGATGCCCTGGGGGTAAGCAGATTTTCATTTTTGGGTAAACTATCCCTTTAAAACTGGCACACCGTTAAACTGGTACACCCCAAATCATATTTTGTTCACATATTTCTTTGGTATGCAAATCATTCACATATTCCCAATGCTTCTCCTATACTCCCAATGTAAGGTAAGATGTCTCACTGTACCACTTTTTAAATATATACACTGTAATTAGTAGTTAGCTTTAGTCAACGTCTGATTTCTGCCTGACTAGAGAAGAACTAGAGGAGAAAAGTGGCACTCTCCCCCATGCCATACAAGAAAAGTAATCCAGGTTAAATTAAACGTAATCAAGCTCACCATTATCTAGCCCTATATGTGTCAGCTGGACTGAAGGAGGAGACGACGGAGAG
>NC_133377.1:37981731-38072264 GCF_049309525.1 Garra rufa
CAAAAAAAGGAGGCCCAACACCATACTAACTGTGGTCTAAAACCAGGTGTTTCAGTTTTTTTGTCCAACCCCTGTATATATATATATATATATATATATTTTTTTTTTTTTTTTTTTTAATCTCAAATGCTTGTCTTGTCAAGTTAGACAAGATGTGCATTTGAGGTTAAAAAGTATATAAATTGTAATTTTTTTTAACAAAGTAACCCATCGTTTGGCTAAATAAGACCCTTCTTTCCTCGGCTGGGATCATTTGAAGCTGCATTTTGGAAGTTCAAACTCGGGGGCACTATAGAAGTCCTCAAAAAACAATTTCCTTAAAGCTGTAGAAAGAAAGACATGAACATCTTGAATGACAAGGGGGTGAGTACATTATCTGTAAATTTTTGTTCTGAAAGTTGCCTAATCCTTTAATAAAAGGAGAAGCAGATTGCATAAAAAATAAGATGAAACAGGGATGAGAGAAATAAGAGACTAAATTGAGAATTCTATAATTCTCTTCTAAGAAAACAGAAAGAAAAGATTAAGGATATATGGAGCACAAAACCAGTCATAAGGGTCAAATTTTTACACTTTTTCTGAATAAATAAGCTTTCCATTGATGTCAGGTTTGTTAGGATAAGACAATATTTGGTTGAGATACAACTATTTGAATATCTGCAATCTGAGGGTGCGAAAAAATCTAAATATTGAGAAAATCATCTTTAAAAGTCCAAATGAAGCACCTAGCAATACATATTTCTAATCAAAAATTTGATATTTACAGTAGGAAATGTACTAAATATCTTTAAGGAACATGATCTTCATTTAAAGGAACACTCCACTTTTTTTGGAAATAGGCTCATTCTCCAACTCCCCCCGAGTTAATAAGTTGAATTTTACCCTTTTGAAATCCATTCAGCCGTTCTCATGTTCTAACGATATCACTTTTAGCATAGCTTAGCATAGATCATTCAATCCTATTAGACCAATAGCATCACGTTCAATAATGACCAATGAGTTTCGATATTTTTCCTAATTAAAACTTGACTCTTCTTTAGTTATATCGTGTACTAATACCGGCGGAAAATGTAAAGCTGCGATTTTCTAGGCCGATAAGATTAGGAACTACACTTCCATTCCGGCGTAATAGTCAAGGAAGTTTGCTGCCGTCACATGGCCGAAGCAGGCGGAGTATTATCACGCAGCACATGTGCAAATGCTAACCTAGCTGGGAACTCATTTCAGGCGCTGCGTGATATTACTGCGCCAGAACAGGAAAACGGCTGAGTGGATTTCAAAACAGTAAAACTCAACTTATTAACTCGGGGGAGTTGGAAAATGAACCTATGTACAAAAAATGTGGAGTGTTCCTTTAATATCCTATTGATTTTTGGCATAAAAGAAAAATCGCTCATTTTAAAACCATACAATGTTTCTTTTTTTTTTTTTTTTGCTACTTAAGACTGGTTTTGTGGTCCATGGTCACATATATGACAGAAAGAGGGATAAGATAAAACAGAGAACAAGAAATACAATGAAAAATGGGATAAGAATGATGAGATTAGAAAAGATAAAAGGGGTGGAATAAATAAGATGAAGAAGAGACTGCAGACAGAAAGGAATAGATGAAAATAAGGAATGAGACAAAAGAGAGAAAATCGATGAGATAACAGAAAGAAAAGAGACTGCATGTAAAATAATAGATGAAACACAGTGGGATGAAATGGAATGAAACAGACAAAAGAGGAAATAGATGAGATGAGAAAGATAAACGAGATGAAAGACAGTAGAGAAAAGAGATTGGATAGAAAAAGAAGGGAAGAAAGAAACAAGGAATGATATAAAAAGATAACGAGATGATCAAAATAAAAAGAAAAGATGATGAAGGGATGACAAAAACATGATGAAAGAGGGATAAGATAAATAAAGGTAACAAATAAAAATGAATGTGTAAGAGATAAAAAAAGACAACAGAGAAAAGAGATGGCATGAAGAAAGATGATAGAAAAAGAAGAGATGAAAGGAAGTGGTGAGGATGAAGTAGATTCAACAGAGAGAATAGAGATTAAGGAATTAAAAAGAGGAGATAATTAGGAATAAGAAGAAGAGAGAACAGAAAAGATGGGAGGAAAAAATGGCAAAATGGATGACATGAAAGAGAAAGAGGTAAAATAAAAAAGGGGTTGTAAACTTTTAAACAGGGTCATTTTTATAAATTCAACTATTATTTTATCTTGTGGACTATATGTAAACATCTTTTATGTGAAATATCTTATTCAGGTTTGTATTAAATAAAACGATAAAATAATTAACATTTTGCTTATTCTGAAAGGGGTGAAAACTTTTGACCTTAACTGTAAACCAAAGTGGGATGTGATGGACTTAAAAGAGAAAATAGATAAGATAAATGAGATGGAAAAAGATAACAGAAAACAGACTGAATATACAAAAGAAGGGATGAAAGAAAAAATGAAAGATGAAGAGATAAAGAGAGATAGATGAAGAGGGATGAGATGAAGGAAAGAGAATAAAGAAATGAAGATGAGACAATAGAGAGAAAAGAGAGGGCATGTAGAAACGATAGAAAAAGAAGAGATGATGATGAGGTAGATTCAACAGAGATGTCATTAAAAAAAAGAGTAGAAAATAGGAATAAGAAGAAGAGAACAGAAAAAAGATGGGATGAAAAAGATGATGAAATGGATGAAATGAAAGAAAGAGGAGGAATAAAAATTAAAATAAAAGCAAAAGGAGGATGAGGTGAAGAGGAGAACAAACACAAAAGAGATAGGACTGAACAAGAAGAGATGAAAGAAAGGAATGAGGCAAAAAACAGTAAAGAGACGTCATGAAAGAAGAGATGATAGAAAAAGCGGGATGAGATGAAGAAGAGACAACAGAGAGAAAAGAGTTTGCACGAAGAGATTATAGAAGAGGAGGGATGAGAAAGAAACAGCAGAAAGAAAAAATGGAATAAAAGGAAGAGATGAAAGAAAAAGAGGGATGAGGACAAAGAAGAGACAACAGACAGAAAGAAATGGCATGAAAAAGAAGAGATGACAGAAAAAGCGGGATGAGATGAAAAAGAGACAGAGAGAAAAGAGATTGCATGAAGAGATTATAGAAGAGGAGGGATGAGATAAAGAAACAGCAGAAAGAAAAAATGGAATAAAAGGAAGAGATGATAGAAAAAAGAGGGATGAGGATGAAAAAAAGAAAGAGCTGTGGAGATGTAATGACAATGATAGATGATAGAAAAAGAAGGGCCAAAAGAAAAAGAGGGATGGGGAAGAGGATAAAGAAAACAGAGAAAAGAGACCGGACAAGAAGAGCTGAAGGAAAAGAAGAAAGAAAAAGAGGGATGAGGATGAAGAGACAACAGACAGAAGGAAATGGCATAAAAAGAGATGATAGAAAAAGCAGAATGAGATGAAGAAGAGAAAACAGAGAGAAAACGATGAAAGATGAAGATGAAAAAGAGACAGAAAGAGATGGCATGAAAAAGAAGAGATGATAGAAAAAGCGGTATGAGGTGAAAAAGAGACAACAAAGAGAAAAGATGAAAGAGGGATGAGGATGAAGAAGACAAAAAGAAATTACCTGAAAAATAAGAGATGAAAGAAAAAGAGGAATGAGGTGAAGGAGAGAAAAGAGATTGCATGAACATGATAGAAAAAAAGACGAAAAAGAGACAACTGAGAAAAGATAAAAGAGGGATGAGGATGAAGAGACAACAGACAGAAAGAAATGGCCTGAAAAAGAAGAGAGGACAGAAAAAGCGGTATGAGGTGAAAAAGAGACAACAAAGAGAAAAGATGAAAGAGGGATGAGGATGAAGAAGAAAGACAAATCGAAATTACCTGAAAAATAAGAGATGATAGAAAAGTGATATGAGATTATAAGAGATAACAAAGAGAAATTATGAAAGTGGGATGAGGATGAAGACAAAAAGAAATTAGCTGAAAAATAAGAGATGATAGAAAAAGAGGGATTGAGGTGAATGAGAGAAAAAAGATTGCATGAACATGATAGAAAAAGAAAGATGAAAAAGAGACAACTGAGAAAAGATAAAAGAGGGATGAGGATGAAGAGACAACTGACAGAAAGAAATGGCAAGAAAAAGAAGAGATTATAGAAAAAGCGGTATGAGGTGAAAAAGAGACAACAAAGAGAAAAGATGAAAGAGGGATGAGGATGAAGAAGACAAAAAGAAATTACCTGAAAAATAAGAGATGATAGAAAAAGAGGGATTGAGGTGAAGGAGAGAAAAGAGATTGCATGAACATGATAGAAAAAGAAAGATGAAAAAGAGACAACTGAGAAAAGATAAAAGAGGGATGAGGATGAAGAGACAACAGACAAAGAAAATGGCAAGAAAAAGAAGAGATGATAGAAAAAGTGATATGAAGAAGAGACAACAAAGAGAAAATATGAAAGAGGGATGAGGATAAAGACAAAAAGAAATTACCTGAAAAGTAGATTATAGAAAAAGAGGGATGAGGTGAAGGAGAGAACAGAGAGTAAAGAGATTGCATGAACATGATAGAAAAAGATGGTTAAGATGAAAAAGAGACAACTGAGAAATGATAAAAGAGGGATGAGGATGAAGAGACAACAGACAGAAAGAAATGGCATTAAAAAGAAGAGATGACAGAAAAGAGGGATGATCATGAAGGAGAGAAAGTATCACATGAAGAGGTGAAAGAAAACAAAGGGATGAGATGAAGAGGAGACAACAGAGAGAAAAATATGAAAGAGGGATGAGATGAAAAAGAAGAAATGACAGCGGAAGAAAGAGAGGGATGAGAGGAGGGAATCATCTCTCACAGTGGGCGCGTGCAGTGGGGATCCATCATTCGCCGTAGATGTGGTACATGCAGTGATCAATGTGATGATAGGACTCTGAGAGAGGAAAAATGATCAGAGCGGAGCGTGAACTCACAGCAGCTCCTCCAAACACACCCACTGAAGCAGCACTGCAGTCCAACAGCACCAGAGGCTCACTGCAATTAATGAAGCGTGCAGCTCTGTTGTTCAAAACCGACGCCGTACAAAAGTTCAGCGCGGTTCAGATGGTGAAATCTTCCCAATGACTTTTGAAAGGGTGAATTGAAACAAGAGCAGCTCAATGCGAGCTTCGCCAAAACATGTGGTCATCTTCAAGGTGAGCATAATCACCATCTGGACAGCCATCTGCAATTATGTAACGTCTTTCACTTCAAAAGCGCTCCGTGATTTGTGGGACGGCGTGGGGGAAGGTGAGTCTCCAGCACATAATTTAAATGCCATAGCATTCTGGACATATGGAATATGTGCAACAAGCATGGAGGAGATTACATCGTTCAATATGGTCTACCACATGTTCACATTATCCGTCCATGAGACGTGCCTTAAGGGACAAGCTCATTCTTGGACACTTGTTTTTCCATCTTAAAGGGATATTTCACCCAAAAATGAAAATTCTGTCATTAATTAGCCACCCTCATGTCATTCCAAACCAATAAGACCTTTGTTTATCTTCAGAATATAAATAAAATCCTAGAGGTTTCAGACCCTAAATAGACAGCAATGCAACTGACACATTCAAGGCCCAGAAAGGTAGTAAGGATATTTGATAAATTTATAAAACAGTCCATGTGACATCAGTGGTACAACCGTAATTTTATGAAGCTAGGAGAATCAGTCTTCGATGCATGTTCACGACAGTACCACAATATACAGTGCCTTGTGAAAGTATTCACAAGCCTTCATTTTTTCACGTTTTATGTTGCAGCTTCATGTTAAACTCCTGTAAACAACCATTTTCCATATCTATCTACACACCATAATGACGAAGCAAAATTGATTCGAATTTAAATAAAAAACTGAAATAAGAACATTGCATAAGTATTCATACCCTTAAAGCGGTACCTTTAATTATACCCTTAAAGGAGTAGTTCACTTTCAGAACAAACATTTACAGATAATGTACTCACCCCTTTGTCATCCAAGAAGCTCATGTCTTTCTTTCCTCAGTCGTAAAGATTTTTGTTTTTTGAGGAAAACATTTCAGGATTTCTCTCCATGTAATGGACTATGGTGCCCCTGAGTTTGAACTTCCAAAATGCAGCTTCAAACAGCTCTAAATGATCACAGCTGAGGAAAGAAGGGACTTATCTAGCAAATTTTTTTTTTATATATTTTTTTATTTATATATTTTTGAACCTCAAATGCTCGTCTTGCCTAGCTCTGTGTGTGCTCTGTGTAGAGATGAAAAAGTATATAAATTGTAAATGTTTTTAGAAAATAACCGATCATTTTGCTAGATAAGACCCTTCTTCCTCGGCTGGGATCGTTTAGAGTCCTTTGAAGCTGCATTTAAACTGCTTTTTGGAAGTTCAAACTCGGGGGCACCATAGAAGTCCACTATACGGAGAGAAATCCTGAAATGTTTTCCATAAAAAAACATGAGTACATTATCTGTAAACTTTTATTCAGAAATTGTACTCTCCTTTAAGTCTTTTTGGGTATGATGCGACAAGCTTTTCACTTTGCACATTTGCCAATTATCTGCAATTCTTATCCTCACCTCTTCACCTCTCAAGCTCTGTCAGCTTGAGTGTAGTCTGGCAGACATTCAGGTTTCTCCAGAAATGTTTGATTAAGTTCAAACCAAGGCTGTGGCTGAGCCACTCAAGAACATTCTGTCTATAAGCCCCTATTGCTGTGTGCTTAGGGTCATTGTCCTGTTGGATGGTTAACCTTCTGCCAATTCTGAAGTTCTGAATACTCTGGACTAGGTTTTTATTAAGGCTATCTTTATATTTTGCTGTGTTGAGCTTTTCTTCCACGAGTCTGATGAGTCTTTCAGTCCCTGCCACTAAAAACAGCCCCACAGCATGTGGCTGCTATCACCATACTTTACTATTTGGAAAGGTACTCTGCAGGTGGTGAGCAGTGCCTGGCTTCCTTCAAACATGATGCTTGGAATTGAGGTTCATCAGATCAGAGAATCTTGTTTCTCACAATCTGAGAGTTCTTTTGGTGCTTTGTTGCAAATTCCAGGTTTGTTTTCATTTGTCTTCATTTGTCAGAATTGAGTTTGGCCACACTGCCATAAAGGCCAGATTGGTCTAGTGTTGCAGTGATGTTTCTCCTTCTCCGTTTCTTGGTCACCAGTCTAACCAAGGCCCTTCTCCAACAGTTGTTCAGTTTGGCCAGGAAGACAGCTCTACCCTGCTGAAAAAAACAGCTAATACCAGCCTAGGCTGGCTGGCTGGTCTTAGCTGGTTTAAGCTGGAAGTATCTGGTTTTAGCTGGTGGTTTCCCAGCCTGGCCAGGCTGGAAAAGTGGCCAAAAAAAACCAGCCTGCTGACCAGCTATGATCAGCTAAAAACAGGCTGGTTTTAGCTGTTTTTTCACCAGGGTAGGAAGAGTCTTGGTTGTTCCAAACTTCTTCCATAATGGATAATGGAGGTTATATGCTTCTGTGAGCCTTCAATGCAGCAGATTTTTTCGGAACTCTTCCCAGATGTGCGCCTTGATGCAATCTTGTCTCTGAGCTCTACAAGCAGTTCATTTCACCTCAGTGCTTTGTTTTCACTCTAATATGCATTTAGACCTTTTATCAAGAGGTGTGTGCCTTTCCAAATCATACTCATTCAAATGAATTTGCCACAGGTTAACTCCTCTCGATTTGTAGTAACACCTACAAGCAATATGAATGCTTCTGAGCTAAAACTTAAGTGTCTCAGAAAAGAGTATGAAAACGTGTGCAATGGAATCAAGTTGTTACAAACCTGTTTTTTGCTTTGCCGTTATGGCATATGGAGTGCAGATTGATGTAGACAAAAAGTTATTTAAAGCCGTTTAACATAAGACCGCAACATAAAATACTGTAAATACTTTTGCAAGGCACTGTATATATAATATTACTGACCCAAAACTTTTAAATAGTGGTTTATATATACTATAAACTGGACAAACTGCAAACACTACTACAACTACAACCAAAAAGCAACACGTTACCATACTGCCGTGTTTTTTTATCATGCACCATGGTATTTCCCTGTGATACCATTACTTCACAGTACTTTATTCCATAATTAGAGGAAAAATGATTAGTAGTAGTAGTAGTTATAAGTCATAATAAAAACAAAATGTTGCTTTTTTTAAACTGCCTCTCTTTACAGCAAAACCCTAATCCAAACAAGATGCCACACTCAAATAAATATTACTACAGGCAATTTCCGCTGTTCAATTGCAGCAAATGTGAAAACACGGGTTGCACTAAGCACACAATACTGAACCATTATAAACTCTCACAGAAATCTTGCTGGTCTTCAAATAAACACTGTCACAAAATCTCCAGTCAATTGAAGATCCTTCCGTTCAACAGTACGCCAGTCTCACCCGGTGTGAAATTGAGGTTTCAACACAAATAAGAAGCCTTTAAAGGGTGCACACATCAACATAACTTCGATAGTATTCCTTCTCAGCATAATGTGAATAAAACATCAGATAGAAGCAATCAAACGCTCGATGCAGGGCTTAGCGGCACGAAGGGCAAAATTTAAGATGGAAGCCATTAAGGAGAAGTGCATTTCAAGAGCTTTTAGGACTCTTTATGAGTTTGTCTGTTAGCCTTGTGCCCCAGGCAGAGACTTGATTAGCTTTGCCATTGGTTTGTTTCTCACTTCTCTTTCTTGCCTCTTGGTATTTGTCTACGGTGATCACATTTTTAATGCCGCAACACTTTTCACTGGCACTGGTGGAACAGCCGAGCAACGTTAACCTTCAGTGGCATATGAAGGCTCGTTTTGTGCACATAGCTGAAAATGACACAGTGACCACCAGAAGCGGCACCGCGCAAAGAAAGCAGCCACAACCGAGGCGAAAAAATGGCTTGGAAATAATTGCGCTCCTGTCATTCAAGACTCCCACGCGGTGTCTACATAGAAGGTCACTACATTTAACCTGACACTTGAACTGTAGTCCATGTACCACAAGACACCTGGGCCCTCCAGGTCTATACAAGGTTAAGTGGCTTGTCTCTCCTGCTCACCTTCAACTTCTCCACACCACTGTCAGAAATTAACCTTCTTATTAAGGAATAATAAGGCAAACAGCATGCTGTTCCAAACCTTCCAAAGAAACACAAATTTTTATATATATATATATATATATATATATATATATATATATATATATATAAATAAAATTTTGTGTTTCTTTGGAAGGTTTGGAACAGCATGCTGTTATTATATATAAAATTTATAATGTGCTTTAAATTACAATTAATTAGAAAAAAGGATCCACAAAATCATTATAAAGTATCATTGTATTAGTTGTGCACTATATTCAAAGTATTCTTAAGGCAAATGATAGCTTTTTGGGGGAAACAAACGTAAGAAATGTAAATTTTTCCTTGCTAATCGCATTCCAGTCACTCAAGATTCAAACCATGAATGGCTCATTTAGACTAGTCTTGTGAACTACAGTTGAGGTCAAAAGTTTACATACACCTTGCAGAATCTGCAAAATGTTAATTATTTTACCAAAATAAAAGGGATCATACACAATACTTGTTTTTTATTTAGTACTGAATAAGATATTTCACATATTAGATGTTTATCCATAGTCCGGGAGAGAAAATAATAATAATTTGATCAAAATGACCCTGTTCCAAAGTTTACATACACTTGATTCCTAATACTATGTTGCTACCTGAATGATCCACAGCTGTGTTTTTTTGTTTGTTTGTTTAGTGCTAGTTGTGTATGAGTCCCTTGTTTGTCCTAAACAGTTAAACTGCCCACTGTTCGTCAGAAAAATCCTTCAGGTCCCACAAAATCTTTGGTTTTTCAGCATGTTTGTGTATTTGAACTCTTTCCAACAATGACTGTGCTTTTGAGATCCATCTTTTTACACTGAGGACAACTAAGGGACTCATATGCAAGTATCACAAAAGGTTCAAATGCTCACTGATGTTTCAGAAGGAAAAACGATGCATTAAGAGCCGGGGGTGTAAACTTTTGAGCAGAATGGAGATGTTTACATTTTTCTTATTTTGCCTAAATATCATATATTTTTTATGAAGTTCTGCCCTTCAGAAGCTATATAAGATACTTACATGTTTCCCAACTTTTAAGTAAGTTAATGTTAATCAGTTAACCCTGATCTTCAAATTCAAAAAGTTTTCACCCCCTGGTCCTTCTGGAGCATCAGTGATCGTTTGAAACTTCTGTAATAGTTGCATATGAGTCAGTTGTCCTCTGTGAAAAGTTGGATCTCAAAATCGTATGTGAACTTTTTAACTCTTTAACTATTATTTTCTCTTGTGGACTATATGTAATCATCTTTTATGTGAAACATCTTATTCAGGTCAGTACTAAATAAAAACTAACATGCATTTTGTATGACCCCTATTATTTTGGTAAAATAATGAATATTTTGCAAATTCTGCAAGGTGTATGTAAACTTTTGACCTCAACTGTATATCAAAAGATTACCTGGCTCAAAAGAACAACTTGTTCATGAATTCTTCAAACTACTTTTCTCAGGAACGTGCCAAGGAGATTCCAGACTTTCAGCAAGCTTACTGACTTGTACTGTCTGCTTTAGAAGACTTGCAGTATAGACTTTTTATAATTCTTTTTTTAACCATCAAGTCAGCATGAAATGAAAAATCCATTTTGTAAATGCATGTTTTAGAGATCCTCCAACTTCTTTCTTTCAAATGTAAATTTATGTATTTGTCACATCTTCCTGATTAAATAAACATTAATAACACTATCTGAAAAAGATAATTAACTTTTTTCTTTCTTTTTTTATTTATTAAAGCCACATAATTATGAACCATTTCTTGTATTTTTAAGAATTTTTCATTTATTCCAAAATAATAACTCAAGGCAGTTACAACTTAAACTATGTTATTTGTGAAATTATGTTCAGCTATTTTTTTAACAGTTAACTTTTTATTTTTTTAATCATTAGTCGTTAAAGATCACTAAATACTGGTCACAGACAAATTAAATTTCACCAAGCTGATTACTCACTGAAAACTCCCTCAGATAATGTTATCATGCCATTTTAAGTCTCATTTTGACATAAAGTGGTTATATCCAAGTGTGTGAGTTGTTTATTTACTTTTTTAATTAGTCTTCCCATTAACACCATTGTATTGTTCATTCAGACTGAGCGCACACAAACACAAGAGGCAGGATTTATTGCATTAACCAATCACAGCCAATCATAACCAGTCATATCCAAACATAACGCGGTGGAGGCACTGCCTCCTCTCACACAAGTTTACCCTACTTATTCTCAATTAAAACTCAATGGGCTCAGGGGAGGCTGGAGAAACATGGACTCCCACTGTAACTTTACCTGCTGGTGTCACTGTTGGACAATGTTTCTTTAGAAAAATGAGTGTTTTATACACTTTTTAAATGCTATTTTTTGTAAACAGATGGTTACATGTTTAGTTAGACTTATAATCTGGTGTTTAATTAAAGTGTTCAGTGATTTGACTGTTCAGTTTATGCAGTTGAGCGAAGTTGACCAGAACAATAAAAAGTAAAATAAGTTCATTGCTCATTGTTTTTCATGTAGCTTTGCAGGAAGGCTATGAGGAAGGTTATATAGTGCCTTGTGAAAGTATTCATATTTTTTCACATTTTATGTTGTAGCCTTATGTTAAACTGCTTTAAATTACTTTTTTCCACATCAATCTACACTCATACACCATTATGACAAAGCAAAAACATAATTGTCACAACTATGTACATTTATTAAAATTAAAAAATAAACTAAGTACATTGCATAAGTATTCATACCCTTAACTCAGCACCTTTACAGCCTCAAGTCTTTTGGGGGTATAATGCGACAAGCTTTGCACATTTGGCATTTATCTGCCATTTTTCTGCCAGCAGACTTTACTTTTGGGATGATACTCTGCAGGTGATAAGCAGTGTCTGGTTTTCTCTATACATGATGCTTGGAATTGAGGTTTATTAGAAAACCTTGTTTCTCACAGTCTGAGGGTCTTTTAAATGCTTATTTTTTTTGCCAATTTCAAGTGTGTTTTTATGTGTCTTCACTGAGGAGAGGAATAATTTTTGCCACACTGCCATAAAACCCAGATCGGTGGAGTGTTACAGTGATGTTTGTCCTTCTGTAGGTTTTTCTTTTCATTTTTTTCCTATCTCAGGGCTTGGTTTTTGCTTTGATATGCATTTTCATCTGTTAGACCTTCTTATTAAGATGTTTGTCATTCTAAATCATACCCATTCAATTGAATTTGCTACAGTTTAACGTCATTCGAAGTGTAGTAACACATAAATGCAACTGCCCCAGATAAGGGTACGAATAATTATGCAATGGAATCTGGATTCTGTTTTTTTTTTATAAATTTGCAAAGATGTTAAAAAAGGTCATTTTAAGCAGTTTAACATAAGGCAGCAACATAAAATGTGAACAAAATGAAGGGGTATGAATGCTTTCGCAAGGCACTGTGAATGTAGTATATATCCATGGATGAATTAATCACAATAAGATCTGTAACATACATTTAGAAAATATAATTTTCATGCCAACTTTAAGCTAAAATTAACAAGGCAGCACAATAAAAACACGTAAAAGCCGCACATATTCTATATCCTACAGCTTCTGAAGCCTTAACTCTGGCACGTTCACACGTCCTCATTAAGTTTCATTATACTAAAAAGACTGGCCAAGATATTATTCAAAAAATTTCCTTTTAGTGTTTAAAGGATAAAAAAGTCATATGCGTGTGAAATGACATGAGGGCCAGTAAAAGATGACTGAATTACCATTTAAATTGATTTGCAGGGGTTATTCGTAGCTTCATGGTGAAACTATATTAAACTAAATTTTTAATTGAATAATTGAAATACAATACAACACGCTATTATTGGCTTGATCTACAAAATCAAACCAACATCAAATGCAAAAAAAATGGCTTTAAATTCACACACATATACAATATTATATTATCATAAACATCTGCTAGTACATTTTAAATTACCATCCACTCTTCATATTAGATCATTTCTGACCCTGCTCCTCATCCGCTCTGCCCAACCAAAGACTATCACAATGCCCTAGGCACCTCGGACATTTGCAAATAGACACGAGGCTCAAGGAATGATGAATTATCGGAAAATGGGCATTAAAACGCACTCTCACATCGAGTCAGAGATTTGCTAGAATCAGCTTTCCGTGAGAACGTGCGCAGCTGAGGAGTTAGCGCCTAATGTAATGTTGCTCTTGATAAATGCTGATAGTAGCTAAGGGTGACTGCCTACCTCACTCCCCTGAGGACAGATCTCAGATCAGTTTCAAGAGCGTCATTGTGCAAGTGTAATTTGGCTGGTTGTCCATAATGTTAGGATAATACTATTTGCCTGCAAAGTGGAGGCAGCAATAAATGTCGAAGGACCCTGTGGGCATCATGAGAGTGTCATTGCATGCACGCAAACTCGTGTGCTTTGTTTTTTTCCTACCCCTTCTGCCCTCCCACCTTTTCTTCCCCTGCATTGCAGACCCAGGCCTAAGTGGAGGAGGCAGGCCGGAGCCAGTATCACGACACTGTGAGGTCAGTGTGCTGGGCATTAGGAAGAGGACAATGCTAGAAGACTGACACCATTAGAGTTTGGCCAGCGTTCCCGGGCAGCTGCCAACTGTCCACATCCATTGTCTTGGCCATCCCATAATACTAATCCCACTGCACATATCAGTCACTATAGTGGTTCCACAAAGCACTGGTTCAGAGATGGAGGCGTATGAGCAATTTGAAAAGTGGGAGGGACACTTTATAGAACTTATCAGGGTGGCTCATGAATATTAATAAAGTGATGTAACATTCAGCCAATAGTCCTAATGATATGCTAAACGGCAGGTAAGCAGGATGCTACTTTGTCCAGTTGTTGTGTTGTTAAGTTAATGGCCTTGTTCAGATATATAAACTAATATTCTGGTGAATATCAGAGAACTGCCTGACCAATATGAATATAAAATAGGAAAATGCAAATTCTGGCCAGTACTTACTTGGCCAATATTTGCTAATCATTTCAAGATCTGCTGAAGATTTTATTCAGCTGTGTTATTAAATTAGCAATGTTATTAAAGATGAACTTTGAATAGGTGTTAATGACAAGATGAAGGCAAATGTAATTTGATCCTTGGGATTTTACTCTGTTGTAGTAATATATGTGACCCTGGACCACAAAACCAGTTTTATATTTGTAGCAATAGCCAAAAACACACTGTATGGGTTAAAATTATCGGTTTTTCTTTTATGCCAAAAATCATTAGGATATTAAGTAATGATCATGTTTCATGAAGATATTTTGTATAAAGGTGTTTAAAGGTGATTTTCTCATATATATATATATATATATATATATATATATATATATATATATATATATATATATATATATATGAGAAAATCACCTTTAAAGTTGTCCAAATTAAGTTTTTAGCAATGCATATTATTAATCAAAAATTAAGTTTGAAAATCTGGAATCTGAGGGCACAAAAATAAATAAATAAATAAAAATGCATCAGTGCTTCAATAATTCAAGCAAATATTTCATTTTTTCATTTACATTTATAATGAATTCCTTTCATCTGAACTTTTTTTTTCTTAAAAAAAATTCTTTAAAAAAAAATGTAAAAACATTTAAAACGGATTTCCACAACAATATGAAGTAGCACAACTGCTTTCAACACTGATAATAAGAAATGTTTCTTGAGCAGTGCATCAGCATATTAAAATGATTTCTGAAGGATCATGTGACACTGAAGACTGGAGTAATGATGATGAAAATTCAGCTTTGTATCACCAGACTAAATTACATTTTAAACAGTTATTTGAAATTGTAATAATATTTCACAATATTACAGTTTTTTGCATTCATGATCAAATAAATCTGTGGTGAGCAATAAAAATTAAATATTAAACATTTTATGACCCTAGACATTACAACATTTCAGTGAAAAATCCTTGTTAATCCCTAAATCCTTCATTTAGTTTTTTCATGTGAAAATAAAATGAACTCAGTGTGCTTTTAATTCACAAATTGTATTTTATTTCTCATTTTAGGGTGCAGTAATGTTTGCGATTCATTACTGCACAATAAAAAGTAGAAATAAAACGCACATAGTATTAAAGTCTTCATGAGGAGACAAACAAAGTATTGTGTCACACAAACTGTGGCAGAGCATGTAGAGCTGTAAAATAAACCAAATGCTATTTGACATTTA
Organism: Garra rufa; assembly: GCF_049309525.1. Taxonomy (NCBI): domain Eukaryota; kingdom Metazoa; phylum Chordata; class Actinopteri; order Cypriniformes; family Cyprinidae; genus Garra; species Garra rufa. The sequence continues at coordinate 37,996,984 of NC_133377.1, forward strand.
AATAAGGGGGCAGGGCCGCTTGATATGTCCTGCTCTGTCTTCCTGTTTCAGTTGAAATTACGTCAACACACAGAATCACGCTGCATGTTTCAAAGCACTTCAGTGGACCTTTAATTTAGAATCTCATCATTTGTTTGAAATGTAAATGTACTTTATGACGTATCATCTCATATAATCAGGTGATTGAGTAGTACTCACCAATTGTGAACAGTTGCTCTAGACCTTTGTTTTCCAGGAGAGTGAAATCACAGCACAAGTGGCAGCATCTGTTGTGTTGTGTTTGTCCAGGCTGGACATCGGATGGAAGGCCAGGTAAGCACAGATGCCATTGGAGGGGTTTCTTTCCATTGTGTGGGCATGGATGTTCAGCCAGCCTGCGACCGCACACTCTACATGCAGAAGACCAGAAGGCCTGCCTGCACTTCCGCAGGTGAATGTTCTGCTGGAAACGCTTCCCACACTAACCACTGAAGCAGACGGAGAAAGAAATGGAACATGACAGCAAAGGCAACATTGTCAAAATACAGGTTTCTAAATGTGCAAGAGTGATTTGCAAATTTTGCATAGGAACAACTTATTTTGGAAAGCAAACTTTAGAAATGCTGAACTTTAACATCTTACCTTAGTTTTTTTTTTTGTTGTTGTTTGTTTGTTTTTTTGCTCCTGAATGGTAAGGAAAGTTACTTTAAAGTAACTTAAAAAAACACACTTTAAAGTAGTTTAAAAAAAACATTTAATGACACTACAAGCTGCTTAAATTTATGTATATATACTTCAAAGATACTTAAAAGGAGCAATATATTTTTTAAATGCAAAACTATAAGATAATAAAACATATAATTTAATCAGTTTTCTGGGAGTTAACAATAGCTATGTTTCCATCACCCTGTTTTTATCCACATTTTGAAGTATCATATGTGACCCTGGACCACAAAACCAGTCATAAGTAGCACAGGTATATTTGTAGCAATAGCCAAAAATACATTGTATGGGTCAAAATTAGTGTTTTTTCTTTTATGCCTAAAATCATTAGGATATTAAGTAAAGATCATGTTCCATGAAGATACTTGTAAATTTCCCACCATAAATATATTGAAACTTAATTTTTTTTAATTAAAAATATGCATTGCTAAGAACTTCATTTGGAAAACTTTAAAAGCAATTTTCTCAATATTTTGAGGTTTTTTTTTTTTTGCATCCTCATTCCAGATTTTCAAATAGCTGCATCTCAGCCAAATCTTGTCTTATCCTAACAAACCATACATCAATGGAAAGCTTATTTATTCAGCTTTTAAGTATAATCCCTAAAATTCCTTCATGCACATCAATGGGACGCCATAACCAGACTAACCAGCAATTTTGTTCTCTTTGACTCATTGCAGTGTTGTTTTCGTCAACGATGACAAAATCATTTCGTTGACGCCACTTTTTTTGACGATAACGAGACGATGACGAGATAAAAATGGCTCGTTGATGACTAAAACATGACGAGACGTGTGTGAGTTTTCGTTGACGAGATGAGAATAGACGAAAATGTTAGTGGGTGGTCCGTCAGACATTTAAAATGCATGACATTTCTGCTTATCGTGCATGCCAATCAAAACCTGAAACGTATCTGCCGCTATGGCAAGCAGTTTTAGCATTAAATACTCCTTGCCATACTAGTATGGCAAGCCGTTTTAGCATTCCATCCTTGTTTGTCTTTTATGTTTTAAAACATTCCTTCATTATTGTAATTATTGTTGAAAATAGTCAATCCGGAAGCTCACATTGTGTTGAACTATAGATCTGCTATTTTCAGAACTTTCAAGTGACACTACCCAACAGCAAAATACTTACTGACCTACATTAATTTGTTAAAAGACTACTTTTTCCCCCTTTTTTGACTAAAACTAGACTAAAACCTTTTTGACTTTTCGTCGACTAAAACTAGACTAAAACCTTTTTGACTTTCCGTCGACTAAAATTGGACTAAAACTATCTCATATAGAAGTGACTAAAATTTGACTAAAACTAATAAGTATTTTAGTCCAATAGACTAAGACTAAGACTAAATCTAAGATGGTTGTCAAAAACAACACTGACTCATTGGATGGAAACACTGCTTATTCGCAAATGTTTTATGCAATATTTCAGTTTTGCGCTTAAAAGTTGAATTCGCAACTGGATGGAAACCCAGCTACTTGACAACATTAAACAACATTAAAGGTGAAATAAATTAAGATAAAAACCGTAATAGACCTAGGTCTGGTTTCACAGACAGCTTAAACTAAACCAGGATTAGGCCATAGTTCAATTAGGACATTTAAGTAATTTTTATAAACGTGCCTTAGAAAAAAAAACATTACTGGTGAGCATCTTGAGACAAAACAAAGGCACTGATATGTTTTAAGATCAATCATTGCAGGTTTCTTTTAGTTGAAACAGCTCAGACTTACATTTTAGTCTGGGACTTGTCTTAAGCATTGTCTGTGAAACCAGGGACTAATATACTAGTTTAACAGAATATATTAAAAACACTACATTACCAATCAAATGTTTGGGGTTGTGAGATTTTCATGATTTTTTTCTCTCTCTCTCATGCAAGTCTCACTATATCAGGAAAACAGTAATACTGTGAAATATTATCCTTCAGAAGTCATTCTAATATGCTGATTGGCTGCATAATTCTTATTCCATCAATGTTGAAAAACTTTAGATTTTTGTAGAAACAATCCATTTTTCTTACAACAGCAAAGCTGTCGTCACCTTACTAAAAAAAGTTAGTTAACTCCCCAACACTATTGAGTGAGGAAGTATTTTTCCATTACCAACAGAGGTATGGATGTGGCTTTGCACATTTTCTTCAAGCCAGTGGTTGTGGAGGATGATGGTTCGTGGTGAGTAGGTGCTGCTGAAGGGCAGATTTGGAAGCAAAGCGTTGTGTGCATGGCATACGCAACTCACAGAACAGAGGTTTCAGCCTGGAGTGAGGGAGCCAATGAAGGTCAAGCTCCTTTTTGAGTCACACAGCGATGACCGCATAGGTCACACCGCGACCTTACTATTCACCGAGCAACACCAGCCCTCTTCATCCCCTTGCCAAGTTGGTTGAGGTTTTATCCTGCGATGGCCCTGCCATTTCTGACTGACCTTCACTGAATGCTCGCAAAACAGACTTTTATAAAGTAATAAAGATTCTGTTTCAAATAACAGCTATAAAGTCTTTTAAAACCAATTCAATACTTTTTAAGTGCATCACAAGATGCAAGCAGAGAACCAAGACTAAAATAACCACAAAAAAGCAAAGAAATAATTGAATAGTTGTACAGAGCTGCCCAAAACAACAATAAGAACTTTAAAGGGGACCTATTAAGCAAAAATCACTTTTATAAGTTGTTTGAGCAAAGTTGTGTGGCCACAGTGTGTGAAACAACCTGCCTATAATGGTAAAAGTTCACCCATTCATTTCATAATAATCTCAATAAATCATAAACAGTCTCTCAAAATACGTGATTCTAGATTTCTCCCCATGTACACGTCATCGCAGAGAGAAATCCCGCCCATTAGTGACAATCTCTGTTTTATTGGCATAGACATGGCTTTTAGTGAGAAGCAGCAGTCCGCCATTACTGTTTTCTTGTTGTAGCTACTGGAGATAAACAATGTCAGCGTCAAGGAGGCATTACAAGTGTTGTGTTTTGGGATGCACCAACGAACATAGGAGTCTCCATAGACACCCTTTATCTGAGCCGCTGAAGACACTGTGGTTAAATTTCATTTCTGTAGGAAATTTCCATACACACAAAAAAAAGTGTAAAGTCCTATATTCGTGATAATCATTTTACGCCGGACTGCCTCACAAACGAAAATCAGCTCAAAAGGCTGATTCTAGAAGAGGGATCAATATCAATGCTTTGTGGACGAACTTCAGCTCCAGACAAAGTAAGTTATATTTATTTGCATTTGTTCTCCAAATTGCCTTTATGAAAGTGTTTCTTGGCACGCTGTAAGGCTAATGTTGCTAAAGCTACCATTGTCTCTGCCTGTTTTCACTGATGCTGCCTTCACTTGCTACAAGAATGATCGCAAATATGAGTGTGGTAGTTAAAAATTGCATATGAAAGCAATGTGAAGTTGACCGATTGAATCTGTCGAGCTCATAATCACAAGTGGGACTTATAAAGTTTGTGATACATACATACATACACACAAATAGCGCATGAGATTTTCTTGTTTTTATTTAGCCTGTTCTTGAAGCTCCACCCTCTTCTGAAAAGGGGGCTGGGAGCACCAGCTCATTTGCATTTAGAGAGACAAAAAAGTGCTCATACTCTAAAAGTGGCAATTTTAACAAACTATAAAAATTAGCTATCTGGTACTTTGAGATAAAACTTCGCATACACACTCTGGGGACATCAGAGACTTATTTTACATCTGGTAAAAAGTGGCATAATAGGTCACCTTTAACTTTTAATAACGTTTAATCATTCTAATTCTGGAAAAAATAATATAATGATAAAGACAATCAGGAACACTTTTGTTGAAATCCCATAAACAAAAACCTAAATTTAAAAACATAAATTTATTATTAAAAAATTATTTTATTTTAGCTAGTTGCCCATGCAACATGTCCCATTTCAATTTGTTTAGCTTGATACTAAAATAACTAAAACTAAATCTGAAATAAAAATCAATGAAAACTATACAGACATTAAAAACTGAACTAAAAATTGAACTTCTATAATGCAGCTTGAAAAGGCTCTAAACGATCCCACCCGAGGAATTAGGGTCTCTTATAGAAAAACGATTGGTTATTTTCTATTAAAAAAAACAAAAAAAAAAACAGTTGAATTTAGATAAATTTCAAATACGCTCTGTGTATTCCTGTTAAAAAACAGTTAAGGTATGTTGACAAACTCCCCTCTCATTTTCTTCTCCAACTTCAAAGGGGCGTTTTGTAAAGGGAGAAAACGAGATCGGAGTTTGTCGACATACCCTAACTGTCTTGAACCAGAATACACAGAGCTAGACTAAAAGAGTATTTGAGGTTAAAAAGTATATAAATTGTCTTTTTTTTTTAGAAAATAACCAATCATTTCACTAGATAAGACCCTTCTTCCTCAGCTGGGATCGTTTAGAGCCCTTTGAAGCTGCATTTAAACTGCATTTTGGACCTGTGGGCACCATAGAAGTCCACTATATGGAGAGAAATCCTGAAATGTTTTCCTTAAAAAACAATTTCTTTATGACTGAAGAAAGAAAGACATTAACATCTTGGATGACAAGGGGGTGAGTAAATTATCTGTACATTTACATTTCTGGAAGTGAACTTATGAAGAAAAATCCTGGAATGTTTTCCTCAAAAACCTTAATTTCTTTTCAACTGAAGACAGACATGAAAATCTTGGATGACATGGGGATGAGTAAATTATCAGGAAATTTTAATTCTGGCGAGAACGAACTCATTAACAAGCGTCTTTGAGTATTATTATTATTAACAACATTTCCTCCAAATTGCGTGCCAGTCAAGAAAACTACCCCAGACTAACTTTCAGAATAATTTCTCACAACACCCTGAAACTTTCTTGACACCCAACAGCACTGCGCCCAGCGCAAACTTTCTTAATAACAATAACAAAGCAGGACAGAGATGATGTACAGCAGCAGCGAACAGGACGAGCCGGAGAGGCAGTGGAGCCGTTTTCGAGAGCCATCATGTGCTTTGGCAGTGGGTAGTGTGACGAGTGTTGCTGCGGGCCACAGGACGACTCGATGTGTTACGCTCCACTACATCTCCATCTCTCCCTCTGCCGCTGCTGCTGTGTGTTCATCGTTTTTTGGATGAGCAGGAGGAGAAGATCGCAGTTTATTAACACGATTCTGCCAAAAGCAGAAGCCGAGGTGGAAATGTGAACAAAAGCAGCTCAGTGTGAATGTAAAGTCAATGTGACGAATGCACTGAGACAGGTAGAGGAAGGCAGAGAGAAACTTTACAAACATGTGCATGGAGGTGGAAAGAAGGGACTGAGAAATAAACACACGTAAAACAACATAAGGGAAAAAATTAATTCAGTTTGGCTTAGCAGGACACGCACTAGAAAATCAGATAGTGTGTGCCGTATCCCACATGAATAAATACAAACAACTGAAAATACATTCACAGGACGTGAATCATCTCCTCGGCCTCCAGGTGAAGCTTTTTAAATCCACAGTTAAAGGAATATTTCACTCGGTAAAAAAATGAAAGTGTCATTTATTCACCATATGACTGACTGACTTCTTTCTTGGAAATATTTTGAAGATTATTTTCCATGCAATTACACTGCAAAAATGGTGTGGGGTTTACTTTGAAACCATTTTCACTAAATAAATGTTACAAATAATTACAAAGAAATGTCAAGGTAGGGCTGCACAATAAAACATATTCAGCTTCTCTTGATTTATTAAGCATAATTGTGTGTAATGTTTGCTCACTGGTCTTTATCCTGAAAATGTTTCATTTTAATTTGCCATTTGCATTAGTTTTTATTGGTAACAAGCTTTTATGGTTGCGGTTGCCATGTTGCAACAGTTAAATTCCCCTAATTAAAGCTTTTGTTTTTCCTAAATTGATAAAGGATTAGTTCACTTTAAAATAAAAATTTCCTGATAATTTACTCACCCCTGTCATCCAAGGGCAGCCGTGGCCTAATGGTTAGAGAGTCGGACTTGTAACCCAAAGGTTGCAGGTTCGAGTCTCAGGTCCGGCAGGGATTGTCGGTGGGGAAGGTGAATAACCCCGACTGAGGTGAGTCCCTTGAGCAAGGCACCGTACCCTCAACTGCTCCCCGGGCGCCGCAGCAATGGCTGCCCACTGCTCCGGGGTTCACGGTGTGTGTGTGTGCACTTGGATGGGTTTAATGCAGAGCACAAATTCCTAGTATGGGTCACCATACTTGGCCTCACTTCACCTCCTTTCCTTTCCTTTCCCTTCCTTTCCTAAGAAGTTCATGTCTTTCTTTTTTCAGACGAAAACAATTAAGGTTTTTTGAGGAAAACATTCCAGGATTTTTTTCCCCTATTTGATTGAAGGTCCAAAGTGAAGCTTCAATACAGCTCTACCAGTGTTAATTTTGTTGACAAATATTTTGTCATAATTTGTTTCGAAAAAATGTTTTACAGATGAAAATGAGACAAAAACTCACTTTGAATGACAAAAACTATGATGAAAATTTATTGACACTTTTGTCAGTGAATAAAAACAAGATAAAAATGTTAGGCAGAGACATTTTGGAAAGAGATTCATTCAGAATGAATCTGCTGTGTGGTTAAGATGTTACATGCCTACATTTAAACTGTAACATTGATCTATCCAGCTGGCATATATTTGCTGCACGTCTCATAAAACGTTCAAAAATGTCAATATCTGGGAGAAAGAGAAGAGTAGATGGATAAATTTGACAGCGCAAAAGAGAACTTAATTCAGTCTGCTTTTCTGAGTGCAGACACCCAAACAGCGCCTCTCACGCAGCAACAAAAAATTATGTTGAATTGTCAGTTTCGGACATATCAGTACATTGTATGTGCATTTGGTTTTAAAGGGACAGCAGCCTAATTTAGTTGCTATTGTCTGTGGCACTGATGTTAATCAAGGAACAAAAGTAAGAATCACTTTAGTAGCCCTAATAAAGAATAATTTGAATTTATTTATATAATTAAATATGCTGTTTGAAAGAATGAAGAAAGTGGTAAACAAGTTGTTACAAAGAATGCATAATTAGGCTATATAACCACTGGTATTTCTTTGAAAAGAAGACAATGTTCTTGTTTCTTAATGAGAAGTGGTTTCATGTGATTTTAATATATAATAAGGCATGTTGCCTGTCACAGCATTTAAATCTGTGTCTATCATGATAAAACATCAATATCAAACCTATACATTTTATAGAAATGCTTAATAAATGCATTACATTGTAACTAAATAGTGTTAATTTCGTCACCTATTTTTAATTTAGTCTTAGTCTTAGTCTTGTGCCAAATGTCCTTGTTAGTTTTAGTCATATTTAGTCATTCACATATCTTTTTTTGTTAGTCAAGTTTTAGTCGACTAAAAGTCTCGTCATTTTAGTCTAGTTTTAGTCAAAAGAAAACTCAAGGTATCTTAGTCAAGTTTTAGTCAACTAAAAGTCTCGTCATTTTAGTCTAGTTTTAGTCAAAAAAGAACTCAATATATTTTAGTCTAGGTTTAGTCAAAAAATTGTAGTCTTTTTTTAAAATAACACATTATTACTGAGATTATTACTGATACACATTTCAGTAAAAAAAGTGTTTCACATATCTCAAACATTGGTTAAATGTCATAATTACCTGACAAAATACACTTGTTGAATGATTTTTGTTGAATGCAAATGTTAAACGTGTCTGGTTTTCAATTTCTGATTTAGGAGACACATTCACAAATGATTAACCCTTTCAATGGTGAGTTTAAAATATTCTAGCGGACCCCTGAGAGTGAGTTTTTTTTTTTTTAAGCGACCATTATTTTAGAACGTTCCTCCTTATTGTTTCCATGGCGACGCATCAAGCTTGTCACGTGACACAACACAGACACAATAACACTGTATGACAGATAGATCGCTTTTATTTCGTTTTTCCTTTTTTATCCAGAATACTCACACACTTGCTTACCATGCTATGAACTATCTAATATTCCGATTCACAAATATGTGTGAATTAGTATGTTTCGTCGTTTAAAACCCTATATAAATGATCTGGATCGTAATCTGTAACGTGAGATGGGCGCGGCCATGTTTGTTCGCGCTGCTGTTCAGAGAGTCCTGTCAGCCGTATTTACAGCACATATACATTCATCCGTTTCTCCCGAAATACATGCAAGTAAGTGGCTGGTGAACTAGAAGAGGAATAGAGTGAACTTTTTAGTTACTAAGCCTATGTATGTGATATGAATAAAACACATCGGCAAATTATATTTGAATAGATTGTTATTTGCTGCTTCCATAGACCTATGTGTGTATTTTACAAACTCTAAATGTCTCCTTTTACTAGTACTTGTGTATTTAAATGTCTGAAACCTAAAATAAGCGTTATGTGGTTAAAAACACTGCATAGTTGTGATTAAATGACAAGTGCAGAGCTCGTCCGTCTCTGGCTCAGCGCCAGCCAGCGCGGCAAAGCGCAGTTTGAATATTTTAAAGCCGTAACAGCTGATGAAAAAGCAGAGACGATTGTAGACGAAAATGAAGAGAGATTTTATCTTAGTTTTTATTTTATGCAAAACATTTTCGTCTCGTCTTTTTTCGTCAACAATAAGGCATGTTAATTTAGTCTTAGTCAGCGTTTTTGGACAGTGGTGCAGTCTTGTCATCGTCTCGTCTTAGTCATGAAAAAAAAGGTCGTTGACGAACATATTTCGTCTCGTCTCGTCTGACGAAATTAACACTATAACTAAACCTATTAGATTTTAGCCGACTAAATCTACTGTAGATTAGTCAACTAAAATCTTATATTTAGTCAACTAAAACAAAAATTGATTACTAAAATATGACTAAAAACTAAATGGCATTTTAGTCAAAAGACTATGACTAACTCAACATTTTCTGTCAAAATTAAAAAAAGTTATCTAGTGAAATGAGCTACAAAAAAAAAAAAATAATAATAATATTTTATACTCACAAATGCTTGTCTTGCACTTGTGCATCCGTGACTTCACGCATTACGTTGAAAACGTCACATTTAATGTCTGTGTTCAAAATGGAACTTTCCGACTTCGTTGTTTTACCTTTTGATTTCTTTGCACATTCACCGTTCACTTTGTAAACACTGGTTCGGTACTTTCACACTTGACCTTTCCAGTGTGACCATGCATGTAATGCATGAAGTCAAGCATTAGTGAGTTTTTTTTTGGGGGGGGGGGGGGATGGTTTTCCAATCGTTTTGCTAGATAAGACCCTTATTCCTCAGCTACAATTGAGTAGAGCCATTTGAAGCTGCATTAAAACTGCGATTTGGACCTTCAACCTGTTGGCTCCCACTGAAGTCCACTATATGGAGAAAAATCCTGGAATGTTATCCTCAAAAAAAAAAAAAAAAAATTCTTCTCGACTTAAATAAGAAAGACATGAATATCTTGTATGACACAGGGGTGAGTAAATTATCAGGAAATTTTTATTCTGAAAATGAACTAATCCTTTAATCTTCCCAACCTGGCAACCATGACCATGCACTCTCTCTACGTTACAGAAAAAGCGCTAATAAACTGAAAACCCTGCCAAACAATTAAGATATTCTGCTCAAATAAAAGTGCAATACAGCCAGTTGTTTTTCTTTAATGCAGTAATGTGACTAAATCTGCAAGCAAACCATGCATGTTTTCACCCATGATTAATCCTTTAACCATTAAGCATCAATTTGAAAGACTGAAATATTATTTCCCTTTAAAACACTCCAATAATCTATAACGGATAAGCAGAAATGCTTTCAAAACCATCTTGAAAGTGGACTCTTGTAGTCATACATTAGCTTTAAGTCATTATTCTCTAAAAATCTTCTATTCCTCTTCACCGTAATTGCATGGAAAGAAGCACTACTGTAAATTCGTCTTCAAAATGTCTCCTTTTGTTTCCCCACTGCCATTTTCATTTGTGGCTGAACTATGCCTTTAAGGTATATGACTCATTTACGAAGACACCAGGCCAAACTATTTTTTAATTCCCTCTCTTTCAATCTCACCCTCAGACGAACATGTTCCTTCTGACCTTGATGTAAGAGCGAGTGCAGCTGTAGATGCTGGTAGCGAGGGAAGGATTTATCACAGACCGTACTAGAATGAACAATGCTGTGTAACTCAGCAAACCAATGCATCTTTAGTGGATATGTTAAAAGTGCATTAGAAACTCTTTAAATCCCTTAAGGCCGAGTGAACGAGAGCAAGCCAGCGTAGAAACATACCGAAGGAGAGGACGTTGCTTAAATTTGCACCGTGCACCAGTGTGTCAGTAGTCATTTTCAGAGCGCTATATGTAACGCTTGAAGCTAAAGTAAATAATTAAACAAATCTTTTTGCAAACTCTTGCATCAGCACAACAAGAATGTGGTTTGTACCATACCAATTATTCTGGGGAAGCCATCTTAGGGAGGATTTTTACACTCTAATTCAGCAGCTTCGGCTTGGAAAATAATGCATTGGTCTTGTTTAATGGCTAATCGCAAGTTCATTACGGCTCCCTCATTTAAGAAATTGACTACAAACCAGTTAGGATTATTTCTCATCGAGCAGCCCGGCCGATCCCACGGCTCGCCATTATTTCATAGACGCAGGCTCTATTACACCACTCAACTTTTTTTCCCCCTGCTCTTATTGTCCTTCAAAACATGTCCGCTGGAGGACACATGTCAGTGACACTTGCCACCCAGCGGTGGGACGCAGTACTGCACTGGTGCAATCAGAAACCCCCTGCTATCAAAGTTAATGAGTCGTTTTGCTTGCACTATTACTTCTGCTTGCACACCCTAATTTATGGGTGCTTGCCTGGCCTGTTGCAGTCCTGTCTGCATGGCCAGCCTGGTTCGGCCAGCCCTGCCAATGTTTATCTGCAGCGGCCAACTGAGTGTGTAAGAGCGGAAGTTTGTGTGGGTGGTTGAAGGAGATGCATTGTTGGGCGAGCAGCGAGTTTAAACTCGATTAGACCTCAAATCTGTCACAGGTTATTGGTGCCGTGTAACTAGGCCAAAGGAGGTTTGAGTCATGCTGGTTGAGCGATAAACCGCATTTGTATACTGCGTTGGTAAACGAAAAGTTGGCAGCGAGGTATTACGATTGTGGTCTCGAGCAGATATTTCCTCCAAAAATGAACATGTTGTCAGTGTTTACTCACCCTTGTGTTGTTCCAAGAAGATTTTCTTTCTTCCGTGGAATGCAAAGGAGATGTTTGACGAATTGCAGAATCTGCAACAAAAAATAAGGCACCATTAAAAATGGTCCATACAAGTTTTGCACTATTGTTTTTATTTTAGATTTTTTTTTACTGTATTTAAAAACATAACTTTTTATGACATTTTACAATTTTTTACATTTGACATACCATTCTTCATTTTATTATACAAAGAAATCAAGACCTGCTTTGAGATATTAGAGTGATAAAAAAATAAATGAACCTGATTAGATGCACTTGTACTTTTGATAGTGAAACACATTATAGTTTGGGGTTAGTAAGATTTATTAATAAAAATAATGATGATAATACACAAACAGTGAGCTTTATGTGCCTAGTACAGTGTCTTCTTTCTTTTAACACTTCATTAAAATTCCACAGAAATTACATTTTGGGAAATGATTGTAATGCAGTTTGTCTGTAATTCTGGAATAGAGATCGATCAAAAAATAAAACTAAAAACAGTTCTGATTTATAGCTCATCTCACAATTGCGACTTTTTTCTCAGATTTGACACACAAACTCGAAACTGAGAGATATAAACTTTCAATTCTGAGAAATGAAGCCAGAATCGCAAGACATAAACTCGCAATTGCGAGTTATAAAGCTAGAATTGAGCGATATAACGTCACAATAATTACTTTTTTTATCTCTGAATTGCATGATATACTGTAAACTCACAATTGTGAGTTATAAAGTCTAGTTTTGGGTGGGGGGGGATTTATATCTTACAATTCTGACTTCATAACTCACAATTATTTATATAATTCTTGAGGTTAGTTTATAAAGTTAGAAAAATTTTGCAGCAAAAAAAGTTTGTTAGCAAAAGTCTTTAAAATGTGTTTTTCTCAGATTTAATATATAAACTCGTAATTGAGAAACATAAACTTGCAATTCTAAGAAATTAAGCCAGAATTGCAAGATATAAACTCGCAATTGTGAGCTAAAAAGCTAGAATTGCGCAATATAAAGTCACAATTATTACTTTTTACTCCGAATTGCGTAACATACTGTAAACTTACAATTCTGACTTAATAACTCACAATTGTTTATATAATTCTTGAGATTAGTTTATTAAGTTTGAAAACTTTTTCACCAAAAAAAAGTTTGTTAGCAAAAGTTAAGGTTAAACCATAAACCGTAAACCATAACTAAATATAGGTTGAATTATCTCTTTAATTTCCAATCAATATCTGCTGTGAAACAATTAAGATAAGGATTCATTAAATTTTAACAATTAAAAAAAAAATTAAAAACAGTAAAGACATTTATAATGTTTATATAAACTTTATATTTCAAAAATGTTGTTTTTTCTATTCATCAAAGAATCCTGAAAAAAAATGTTATCATTGTTTCCACAAAAATATTAGAATGATTTCTGAAGGATCATGTGACACTAAAAGCTGGAGTAATGATGCTAAAAATTCAGCATTTCATCACAAGAATAAATTACATTTTAAAATATATTGAAATAGAAAACAGTTACTTTAAAACTAAAATATTATTATTATGAAATGATTATTCAGGGTCCTCGTACTTTAAATTAAAGGGATAGTTTACCAAAAAATGAAAATTACCCCACGATTTACTCATGCTCAAGCCATCCAAGATGTATATGACTTTCTTCTTTCAGATGAATACATAAATTAAATTAAAAAATGTTCTGGCAAGCTTTATAATGTCAGTGAATGGCTGTTGAGATTTTCAATTTTACATTCATCCATCATTAAAAAAAAAAGAGGAAATTTACAGATAATTTACTCACCCCCTTGTCATCCAAGATGTTCATGTCTAAAGAAATTATGTTTTTTGAGGAAAACATTTGAGGAATTTTCTCCATATAATGGACTATGGTGTTGCGAGTTTGAACTTCCAAAATGCAGTTTAAATGCAGCTTCAAAGGGCTCTAAACAATCCCAGCAGAGGAAGAAGGGTCTTATCTAGTGAAACGATTGGTTATTTTCTAAAACAAATTGACAATTTATGCACTGTTGGTCAATACAGATAGGGTAGGTTGAAAAATCTCATTGTCTCCTCCAAATTCAAAATCATCCTACATTGCTGCAGAAGTACCGACCCAGTGTTTACAAAGTGAACATGCAAAGAAGGTCAAACGGCCTTTACAAAAAAAAAAAAAAAGAAAAAGAAAAAGTAAAACAGCGATGTAGGGCAATTTTAACGTTGGAGGAGAACCGGAGTACACAGGGTACACTCACAAAAAACTATTTCTTTACGACTGAAGAAAGAAAGACATGAACATCTTGGATGACAAAGGGGTGAGTAAATTATCTGTAATTTTTTGTTCTGGAAGTGAACTGATCCTTTAATAAAGGCCTTCTGAAGCAGTTGATATGTTTGTGTAACAAAAATACCTATATTCAAAACTTTACAAACTGTAGTCTCCAGCTTCTGCTGAACAAACACATCAATTCACTTCAGAGGGCCTTTATTAACCCCCTGGAGCCGTGTGGAGCACTTATGATGGATGGATGCACTTTATTGGACTTCAAAATCTCAACAGCCATTCACTGCCATGATAAAGCTGCAAAGAGCCAGGACATTTTTTTTATATAACTCTGATTGTATTCTTCTGATATTTTCCAGCACTGCATAGAATGCAAGCATCCCTAATGCTTCTGCATACTGCTTGTGTTACAGCAACTGTAATCATTTGCACTGGGCATTATCATTAGTATAATTTATAATGCGACTGACACCAGACCATAATTGACATTACTGACTGACCCCGTACATGTGTAATGACACGCAATGCTATCACTCTCCGTAAGCCATTCTGCCAACAATGAAAACACTGCGGCCTGTGAATAAGGCTGCTGTCATATTGTTTGAAGTGACCTTAATCATAATCACAACCTCTTACTTCAATCCTATTCATTAGTTTAATTATTGTTGCTGTGGAAACTAAACGTTGAGCGAATGCTTACTTGTGGGCCTTCCGTCTACTTCTGTATTTCCTCCACAAAGAAATGCGTCTTTATGGGCACGCTGCAGGTCTTGAGTTGAAGTGACGCTCCAGATCTCAGATTACACTCTTAAAAATAAAGGTGCTTTAAAAGGTTCTTCACAGCGGTCCATTTTTGATTCCACAAGGAACTATTCAGTCAAAGGTTCTTTAAAGAACCATCTTTTTCTTACCCTTTTATAACCTGAAGAACCTTCTTTCGCCACAAAGAACCTTTTGTAAAACAGAAAGGCTCTTCAGACGTTAAAAGGTGTTTATGGAACCATTTAGACAAAAAAGGTAGTCCTATGAAGCACCTTTATTTTTAAGAGTGTATAGGAAATGACTCTATGGAGCACCCCGTGACAGAGAGATTTCCATGATGAAACATGGAGGCGGGAACAGATTCTGCAAGAAGGTTCGAGGCAACAGCAAAATGGAGGTCTTGACATTTTCTGTGGTCCTCGAACATGGCTTCTGTTTGGTCTTCTGACAGGTAGCCTTTCTTCCAGAGAGCACTAATATACCTGGAAAATATCCATTAGGCATTCCCATCCATCACAATAGCAATTGCTCGTTTGGCCCTGAAGTGCACAGCCTGGACGGCGGTTCCAGAAATAATTTTTTTGGCCTTTTTTGCAAAGTCATAAATGTCATGTGACTGATCACTCTGTACGTGGCGCCTTGCCACCGACTGTGAAAAATACAAGTCCGCTTCACACTATTAAAATCCCTCCAAAGAAACACACCGCTGATGAAATATCATCTATTATAACTTTGTTCCCGTTTTAAACTACTATTAAAAAGTTTCGGGTCAGTAATGTGAGGTTTTTTTAACGGAAATTAATGCTTTTATTCGGCAAGAATGCATTAAATTGATCAAAAGTGACAGTCAAGACATGCATAATGTTACAAAAGATTTCTATTTCAAATAAATGCTGTTCACTGAACCTTCAGTTCATTAAAGAATCCTGAAAAAAAGTGTATTACAGTTTCCACAAAAATATAAAGCAGCACAAAAAAGAAATGATTGTAAATATTTTGATGTCTGTTGAAATTATTATTACTGTTACTACGACTAATAATAGTCATTTTTAAGCACTAACTTATTAGAATGATTTCTGAAGGATTATGTGAAACTGAAGACTGCTCTGAAAATTCGGCTTTGCATCACAGAAATAAATTACGGTTTAAAATGTATTCAAATAGAAATCAGTTATTTTAAATTGCAATTATATTTCACAACATTACTGTTTTTATTATATTTTTAAACAAATAAATGCAGCCTTGGCGAGCAGAAGAGACTTCTTAAAGATTAAAATATCCTACCAATCGAAACTTTTGATCAGCACGGTGTATATTCTTCGCAAACTATGTATTTTGTCAATACAAACATGCCTTTAAATAGAACAACTATTCGAAAGTAGGTGTGTATTGACAAAATACACAATGAAACATGCCTTTTTCCGGCCCAACGGTGCAATTATGTCATCTAGCAGCAGGAACTAACTGCTGTTATTCAGGCCTGTAATTCTGACATGACGTGAAAGCAGCTGAAATATTAATTATGTTCTGATTGGGTGTGATTGAGCAGAAGCATTTTCTCGGCTCTTTTTATATTGTTTACTGGAACTGCTGGTACAAAAAAGGTACAAAAGCTTGCACTGGGTTGGCACCCTTTTTAAAAGTAGACCCTTGTACCTTATTTACCTCTAACAGAGTGTAGATTACTACCTCAAGTGTACATATTAGTACATATAGGGGCAAACTAGTACCTAAAGGGTGCATATTGGTACCTTTTGAAAGGCTTTTGTACTATTTTTTTTTTTTTGAGAGTGAGTTTGTTCACAATCATAGTCACAGATGAAGAACTGCAGCGTTCTTGCTCTGACAGGCTTGGACAGAAACAAACAAACAAAAAAAAAAGTCCTGCACTCCTGACACCGGTAACGGATGAGAGGATGTTTTGAAGATAAGCCATGCGCCCTGTTTACACCTGGGATTAAAATCCGTCTCGGGTGATCCGATCACAAGTGGTCGGGCGAGACAGATTTCTGTTTACACCTGATAACAACACGCATCTCCTGTGGCCGCTTGTGTACAGATTTCATATGCATTATTAACCACCTCTAAATGCGGTTTCAATGATTGTTCCAGACATTTTTCATACCTGCATGTAGTGCTGTCCTTTTCTGATTGGATCGATTTAGATGGATGTTAACACCACTGTCAGCTTGAGGTGATTCGGGACTATATCTGCAATAAACAAATTAAAAGATTTAACACTGATAGGTCAAAAAAACATCGCTTGAGTTTTAAAAAGGGGTCACTTTATTGTAACACATTGTCTGAAAAATACAGTGATTTTAGCTCAATTAAGCAGCTGCTAAAGTTGTCATTATTCAACTTCGTTTCAGAAAAAAGGAAAATGTGTGCTCCATTCACAGAGTACTCTATTCAATAAATAAATAAATGCTGGTAAACACTGGAAATTGTACTTTATGCTAAATTATGAGCATGCAGGCTAGCCCTTAATTAGAGGAAAATTCAGAAGGTAATTGTGACAGGACATGGTGACAGCCAGATGCTCCCACACATAAAGCCCGAGTGGGTAAAGAGACGTGTAATCACCACTTTAAGTGAGGAAAACTGTCCTTATTGCCTAGATCATGGCGTAAGAGAAAATAAACCTCACCAGCAATGTCACAGTCAGCTTTAAAGGAAGTAAACCACTTTGAAATTTAATGCACAAGGAAATACAGTAAGTCTGGTGTATAGTGCCTGATATCCAGTATTTTAATATAACGTTACATTAAGCATAATTTATTAGATGCACTGGTAAATAAGCTTGATATTGAGTTAAAATAACTTAATGATAACATTTAAAAAACTTGGCTAAGTATGCACAAGCCTAAACAACACTTGCACAAGTTTACCTTAATATTACTTTTTAATATTAATGTGGCAAGTTTTTTTAAACAGCCCACAGACAGTGTAAATATTTTCAGTTTTAGGCATAATTGATGTCCTTTAAATGTGGTCGATAATTTATCACGTCATATCTATTTTAACCAAAATAACATTTTCAATTAATATGCATAATTTAAAAAAAAAGTTAAATTGCAACAGAACTTCAACCACAAAAAAGACTTAAAAAGTAAACTTACAAAGTGACAGAAACACAGCATAGATCCAACAGTCACTTTGTAAGTAGTATTTTGACTATAATTACGGTTGTTGATAATAATTGTGTAAAAAAGTGTAAATGTAAATATTTACTAAGCATTGATATTTAATATTGTCGTTATCACTATTTTGCATTACAGTGATTTTATTATGGCTGAGACTTAAGGCTTACAAAATCTGTAATAAAATCAGAACAGTTTGGCTTTTTCTCATAGCAGCTTCTTGTATTTTACTTTTGCATTTGAAATCCTACTTTAAACATGGTTTCTGTAGGTTTTATGCAGGTAAATGTAAGACTTTTAAAGACCTTTAAGGCCAAGTAAAGAAAATGCAACTGAAAAATTAAACTGAAAAGAATTCATCGATCTGTTCTCTAAATGTCTAAGAAGCACACAATTAGTCGAATTAGCAACACTTCGAAGTTTAAAAATACAACTTCCAACAGATTTTTCTTAGTTTTTTGTAATAACTTCTGATCACACTGCAAGAAGAGCTGATGCGCATTCTCAGTGTTTTGCTGGCATGCGTGCGATTTCATTCGCGAGGTAAGCTTTCCGCGAAATGCTTGCCCAAGCAGAAAAATGCGCTGTTGCTGCCAGATCTCGATTGCCGAAAATCACATTGTGTTTGGTGCACATCTAACTGGACTACATCGTAACTGTATATTTTCATAATTTCTCAAACAATTCAAAATTGGAAAATCCACTGAAAAAATATCATAGAGAGTGTTGAAGATGTTATTGTCAACATGCTTAAAGGAGTAGTTCACTTTCAGAACAAAAATGTACAGATAATGTACTCACCCCCCCTTGTCATCCAAGATCTTCATGTTTTTCTTTCTTCAGCCGTCAGGAAATTATGTTTTTTGAGGAAAACATTTCAGGATTTCTCTCCATTTAATGGACTTCTACGGTGCCCCCGAGTTTGAACTTCCAAAATGTAGCTTCAAAGGGCTCTAAACGATCACAGCGAGGAAATAACGATTGGTTAATTTTTTTTACAATTTATATACTTTTAACCTCAAATTCTCGTCTTGTCTAGCTCTGTGTACTCTGTTTAGAGATTAAAAAGTATATAAATTCTAAATGTTTTTAGAAAATAACTGATTGTTTCACTAGATAAGACCCTACTTCCTTGGCTGGGATCATTTAGAGCCCTTTGAAGCTGCATTTAAACTGCATTTTGGAAGTTTAAACTTGGGGGCGCCATATAAGTCCATTATATGGAGAGAAATCCTGAAATGTCTTCCTCAAAAAACAATTTCTTTACGACTGAAGAAAGAAAGACATGGACATCTTGGTTGACAAGAGGGTGAGTACATTATCTGTAAATTTTTGCTCTGAAAGTGAACTACTCCTTTAAGTGGTAAATTAAAATTAAAAAAGTATATAAAAATGTATATATATTTTTTTTAATAATAGCAAATAGGGGAAATAAGGAAATAATAAAATCAGATTTCTTTTCTGATTTTATTGTTGTTTGCAACGTTACTTGGCAATATTCTAAAGATATTATTTTTGCCATTTTGCATGGTCATAGTATCACCCGGGTGGGAATTTTAACACAAATATTCACTGGGAATTAATAATAATAATATAAAAAAATAATTAAGTCAAAGCAAAGACATATAGAACGGGGGAATCGCCCACCTCCCCACCCTCTGAATATTATGTATCATAAAGTAATCTGTGTAGACGTTGTTTGGTGGTTTTTACTTGGAATAGCTGCTTTTTTTTTCTTTTTCTAGCATGAAAATAACTATGGATAAACCTGAAACGATAGAAGTAAGACTGGAGATGAATTTAATTTACAAATAAGGTAGGGAATGTGCCATGGGCGTCGGAAGCAAAATAAATGTGGGTGGGTCCTCCCCCAGAAAAAAAAAAAAAAAAACTTAAGTATATGCCATTTTTTGTAGTCTGGTGCCTTTTTTATGTGTTTTTACACAATGCACATAGTCCATATTTACAAATATTACAAAAGACAGCTTTTGAAGAACATTTTCAGTGGCGTAAGTGATAATACGAGTAACATGTTGTTTTTGACGCGGGAGACCCGAGTTCGCGTCCGCCTTTTGGTGAAATCATTTTCGAAATCGACTCCCTTTTCACTTATATCACATCAGAAAGACATTTGTTTTCAATAAAAATGTATGAAATAATCAAAAAGTTGAAATAAAGTATCAGCTAGGTTAGGTGTATCTGAGCAGAAGTTACGCTGCTTTGCTTACTTTGCTGTGTCTCGGGAGTGCAGCAGGCATGGCCGTCTAGTAAAAACCCGTTATGAGTTTAATTGATATGGACTCTGAATGAGCCAATTGGAATGAATTTGAGCATATTATTTAAGGCTGTAGCTAAATGGAGTTTAATTTATTAAGGCATACCTCATACAAAGTCTGACGGCGCTCTGAAAAGTGCAAATATATACTCGCTGACTTAGAGATGGTAAAAGTGGGTGGGTCCGATATCATTGGTCTTCAAAAGTGGGTGGATCCTGTCCCACCCAAGTACAATGGTTCCGACGCCCATGGAATGTGCATACTTTTAAATCCACACCTGCCACGGTTTTTCCCTCGTTGAGTTTGTCCTAAAGACGGTTGGGGGGGCAGGAAGGGGTCTTGGCACTCAGCATACCCGGTCACAGCTTGCCACTGCATTGAGGTCCACTATATGGAGAAAAATCCTGGAATGTTTTCCTCAAAAACCTTCATTTCTTTTCAACTGAAGAAAGAAAGCTATAAACATCTTGGATGACATGGGGGTGAGTAAATGGTGAGGAAGTGAACTAATCCTTTAATTTGTTAATTAAGACTTTTAAAGATGTTTTAAGACCCTTAGAAACCCCATTATTCTCAGAAGTGTTTCAGAGGCTAACCAGATGTTATAGAGGAGTTACAGGTGAACTTCCTCCAGGGATCCAAACAGCTGCTGAAAGGTTGAGGAACATGAACGGGGAGGAATTACCGTCCATCCCAGCAGACCTGGAAAAAACAACACACACTCACAAACAATTACCCAAGTATAGTGAACATGAAAGTAAAGCGTGAGAGAGACAGCGATAATGAGAACGAATCAGAACAACACACACATCCATATAATAGGATTGGTTTTACGAGCGCTAAATACCCGCTATCATGCCGCGCACACGTTCGGCGAGGATGAACGGAGGCTTAGTGACACTATCCAAACCTGCGGCGTATCAGCGCTCCCTTTGGAGTTTCGAGGTGTGAAAGGCCTCCTGTGAATTACATTGCTTTTCTTATTGGATTGTGTGTATTGACAGACATTGCAGACAGATGGCCGTTTCGCAACGCTTTGGCGGCGGACGCCGTTAGCCACCCCCTCTAGCATATGTACGGCAAAGACAATGACACGCGAAATGAAAATAAAAACAAAGAAATGTGTGTTCTTCTGTCAGTCTCACTTTGTGCATCCCGTCATATTGAATGAACAGATCAGGTTAGGTCGATCCTATCTTCCCGTACGCGCATAAACACCAGCTTAAAATGAAAGGCCTCGCGGTTGGCGATACAGGTGTAATTTCCGCAGTCAATGCGAATGAATTTAATGAACGACGTACAAAAGACAAACATCCCGAAGGGTATATGAGAGATCTTAGATATGGGTGCTTTTGTTGACATTTTTCCACTGTAATCCACGGCTCCGCACTTGAATCCCATATCAGTGAAATATATCTGAGGCGCTGCTTTGTTGGTTTAAACAACAATGGATTTTTAACTACCGGAGCATGTTCGTACAAATCGACTGATAACCTGTGATAACCCACCTTCTTCTCTTTCTGCCATCAGCCTGTCGTCACTAGAAAATGAGAAACAAGAAAGCATCTAATCTTGGTTTTTTCCACACATATTTTTTTCTAAAGTATCTCCTTTCTCAGGCTGCCATAACATTTATGAACATAACCACTTTAAAAAGGTAATTAACTTTGTATCCATAGCAGCCACCAAAACACAATAGTGATTAGCTAGTGACTAGCTGTTGTTATTACTACAGTAAAACGGTGATAACCTGGTGAGAGACACCACAGCCAGCTAAAAATAAATTAGAATGAAGATTCTTTAAAAGGGCACCTACTATTCCCTTTTTACAAGATGCATAGTTGCAAACAAAATTATTCAACCCCTCTGAGACTGCAGTACTTTACAAGTACAAGCTTTTCTGAAGATCCAGAATTTGCATCTATAACAGTTTACTGGCATATAAAAAGTGTCAATATATAACATGATATTTTTGATTTTTAGGATTTTTTAACTACACAGCTGTGTCATAATTATTCAACCCCTATTCAACATAGTCACTTACTTGTATGGTGAGGAACAAAATTGTCTTAAAACAAACTTAAGCATTTAGAAACTCTTTTAAAACAGAATTAGCTTGGACTGTTACATATACAAACATTTAGACCACGCATATGCGGATGTTGAGTAGCAAAAATGGCAAAGTCAACAGATCTCTTTTAAAAGCTACAGTATAGAGTAGAATAGTTTTATTATATTAGAAAGTCTAAGGCTACATCATTTCCAAGACATTAAAAGTTTGAAGAGACACAGCTGTCAGCCACAAAACCTTTGAGGCTATTGAAGAGAAAGCACGTAATAAATTTGATCAGAGCAACTGAGAAAAACCTGCATTGCACAGCCAAACACTTGCAAGATGACCCAACGAAAGGAAGAAAAACATTTCAATGCAGAGTATAAGAAAAACACTAGACAAGTATGGCCTTCGTGTTGGGGCATCTTGCAGAATGTCACTCTTGACCAAGAAGAACAAAGAAGCAGACTTGAACATGTTAAAAAGAAGAATGTTTGATGGAATGATGTGACTAAACTGGATTTTTTTGGACCAATGGATCAGCGGTACGTCTGGTGCAAAAAAGGCAAAGCTTATAACCATCTCCATAGTCAAACATTGTGATGGGCCAGTCCTGTTATGAGGTTGTTTTACTGCAGCAGAAATTGGAAATCACGACTCTATGAAGGAAATCATGGGGTCTTTGACATATCAGGGCATTTTGACAAGAATTGTGATGCCTTTGGTGCAAAGACTAAAGGTGATGATCAATGGACTTTCCTCACCCCAAAGTAAACATCCAAATCTACTTGATTCAGGGATCAGTCATAGAATGTACTTGAGTGGCCTGTTCAGTCTCCATATTTAATTCTCATGGAAAATATTTAGTTAAATTTGAACAAAGCAGTGGCAATGTAAAAACCACAGATTATCAGTGATCTGAAAGCTTTTTTAGGTCAAGACTGTAGCAGAAAGCTGACAGAAGCTTCTGAGCACTTACAGGCAGTGTTTATTGGTGGTTTAAAAGAAACGTTTCTCCACAAAATTTGACTTTTGGGGGTTGAATAATTTTAAACACAAATGTTTGAATTTTATCATGATCCACCAATGTTATATTCTCATAATCACTCATATGTGTATTAATAAACTTTCTCTAGCAGTTGACTGATGCCTTTGTTGAATTGTTTTCATTAAAATGTGTTCTGTGCAGCAAAATGTCTTGCAGGTCCAGGGGGTTAAATAATTTTGATTGCAACTGCAAAATTGGTCTTGGGTGTCCCCAGAATGTGCCTGTGAAGTTTCAGCTCAAAATATCCCACAGATCGATTATTATAACATGTGGAAAATGTCATTTAGGGGGAGTGTCTTTAAAATGCAAATGAGCTGCATATTCCAAGCATATACATCTCTGCTTTGCATACCTACAGCTATTAACAGTTAGCAGAAGCAACATGACTAAGAGCGAGAGAACCGGTGTTCAGCCATATGTATGGGAAGCCAAACACACCAAAAGTGGGACGAAACAACGCAATGTTACAGAGCTCGCTTTGTGCTGGGCTGCCGTCGGCTCGACACGTTTGCTAACGCCACCAAACTAACAGCGCGGTGCCAAATAATCTCACCTGAGTGGCCATTTTTTGTTCCCCATAGAACTTTCAGTGAACATTTCTTAAAGGGGTCATCGGATGCCTATTTTCCACAAGTTGATATGATTCTTTATGGTCTTAATGAGAAGTCTATAACATACTTTGGTTAAATTTTCTCAATGGTAGTGTAAAAAACCACTCTTTTTACCTTGTCAAAATCAGCCCTTTTTAAAACGAGCTATTCTGCTGCATGTTCCTTTAAATGCTAATGAGCTCTGCTCACTCCGCCTCTCTTTGCCATGGAATGACGAGCTGTAAGGTTTACTTTAGCTGCATTTAGCTGTGTTTAGCTGGGAAACTTGCTAACCAACACATTATTAAGAAAGGCCATTTGAAATGATTCACACGAACATAGATGCATATGTAGATCGGGATCGGCACTTTCCTTTTAAAAACGAAAGTAACGTTATCCTCTGCGTCTTCAGCGGCTCAGATGTCGGGAGTAAATGACGACTGCTATGTTCATTATTATATCCAACAACAGAACACCTCAATAGCTCAATAGGACACATTCTTGTCTTTCCCTGCACACAATGTCGACACAATGGCAATCAGAGCCGGACTGTTTCAGCTTGGCGGGGATGGGTCTAAGGTAAGGCACTCATGTCAATCAACAATCGTGGGAGAAGCTAAGAATGACCTGACTTTAAAAGGGGGATTTTACTTTTAAAGAACCATTTTTCTTAGTGTGCAAAACATTTTACAAATTTAAAATATCTACTTTCACTATAAAGAACCCTTTTGTGCAAATGAAAGGTTCCACTGATGTTAAAGGGATAGTTCACCCAAAAATTTAAATTCTGAAAGCATTTACTCACCTTATGTAATGCAAATTATGTAACGCAAGACATTTGGTAACCAATTGAAACTGAAGTAAGTAACAATGCACCAGAAAAGACAAAAAGGACAAAATGATCATGATCATTTACCAACAGAAACTGTTGGTAACCAAACAGTTGACGGTAACCATGGAAGTCAATGGCTACAGCCAACTGTTTGGTTACCAGCATGCTTTGTGCTTGAGAAGAAAGAAATGCATACAGGTTTGGAACAACTTTAGGGTGAGTAAATTATGACAAATTAGCATTTTTTGGGTGAGATATTCCTTTTAAAATTCTTCATGGTACCACAGGTCCTGTTTACACCTAGTATTAAGATGCATTTGATCCAATCACAAGCAGTCAAGTAAAGTTTTGCTTGCTTCATAATGAGTCTTGTGTGACCACTTGTGTTTGGATTTCATTTAGAAACAGTATTTCATCACACTCTACATCACTTTCATGAGAGAGTCAAATATGAATGAACACAAAGAGCACAAATACGATTGAACAAATGCCATTTGCCATTTTGATGCTTACAAGCGAGGAGGAAATAAAGCTAATGGGAAGGATACAAATGATAACAGCTATTTTAATCATAATATGTGACTCTGGACCACAAAACCAGTCATAAGGGTCAATTTTCTGAAATTGGAATTTATACATCTTCTGAAAGCTAAAATAAATATGCTTTCCATTTGCTTGGTTTGTTAGAACAGGACAATACTTGACCAAGATACAACTATTTGAAAATCTGGAATCTGAGGGTGCAAAAAAAAAAAAATCTAAATATTGAGAAAAATCGCCTTTAAAGTTGTCCAAAAGAAACACTTAGCAATGCATATTACTAATCAAAAAAATAACTTTTGATAAATTTGTGGTAGAAAATTTACTAAATACTAAAAGGAACATGATCCTTACTTTATATCTCAATGATTTTTGCCATAAAAAGAAAAATTAATAATTTTGACCAATACAATGCATTTTTGGCTATCGCTACAAATATACCCCTGCTACTTAAGCTTGGTTTTGTGGTCCATGGTCACATATGTGCGTTTCAGCACAACATAACTAAGTTGGAATGGATTTGTTTGGAGCATTTTCTCAAATTGTCCTATAACACAAGTCAGGTTGGGTTGGTATGGTCTTTTGTGGCTATTCAAACCCATTCATTGATCGAAAGCATGTCAACTCCCTCTGGACAAGCTTAAAAATGTCTTGCATTATCATTTACACCTGTATTTAACAATGTCCACTTGTGATTGCATTAACAAATTGAAAAACACATCTTATTAACAAATGTAAACAGTACACTATGTTTGCAGGCAAAATGTGTCCAAATGCATTTCATTACATAATGCAAGTGCATGATGCATTCTTAGTGTCTCTACTGGGTATTTGCATGACAGGCTGTCTTTTACAGTAATGTTTAAGCAACTTACTTGAATAATAACAGACAATGGACCCAAGCTATCTCTACAGAGACTTTCAGAAGGGGCTTCGGCCAGTAACAACCACCTAAAACACCAACCAGAACACCTAATTACTAACATCCCTAATTACTAGCATCCACAACACCTTATTAAACAATGTAAAAATGTAGCTATGGTGTTACGGTACTAAAATTAAATGCAGTTACTATGGTAGTTTGGCAGGAAATTTGGTTACCATGGTACATTTTTCTGAGTTGTAATGCTTGACAAACCCCAAAGGTTTGCTGCTGCTTGGTAAACAAAACCCTCAGATATAAACCACACAAGACAACTATTTACACTCATTATCACTGAAGGCTTAGAAGAGCTTGCAATCCAGCTACAGCTAATATTTGAAGCAGAGTGTATATTAGACCAGTGGTTCTCAAACAGAGGGTCCCAAGATGACTTCAAATGATTTAAAATTGAAAACAAGCAATAAAAGCAAAACAAGCATTAAAATAAGATATAACAACTATAAAAATAAAAAAAAACATCTTATGTTAATTCACACCCACTAAAAAGTTTTGAGATTGTCATTTCAAGATCAGGAAAAGTCAAGTAGATGAATAAAATCTCCTTTTTAAATAACTTACTTTCATATTTATTATACTCTATTCTCTATTCTAAGTCTATTCTCCTCGCCAAGCCTGCAATTATTTGATCCAAAGTATAGCAAAAACAGTAAAATTCTAAAATATTTTTACAATTTAACATAACTGTTTTCTATTTGAATATATTTTAAAATGTAATTTACTCCTGTGAACTTTCAATTCATCAAAGAAACCTGAAAATATTCTATTTAGCTGTTTTCAGCATAAATGTTTTGAGAAGCAAATCAGAATGATTTCTGAAGGATCATGTGACACTGAAGACTGAAGTAATGATGCTAAAAATTCAGCTTTAAAATCACAGGAATAAATTACATTTTAAAATATATTCAAATAGAAAACAGTTATTTTAAATGGTAAACCTATTAAAAACTGTTTTTGCTGGCTCAAATAAATGCAGCCTTGTTGAGCAGAAGAGACTTCTTTAATAAAACATTACGGTTCAAAAACTTTCGACTGGTAGTGTAATTACCAGTTATTTGTAAAGTTACATACATATATATATATATATATATATATATATATATACATACACACACATACACATATATATATACACATATGTGACCCTGGACCACAAAACCAGTCATAAGGTTAAATTTTACAAAACTGAGATGTATACATCACATGAAAGCTCAATAAATAAGCTTTCTATTGATGTATGGTTTGTTAGGATAGGACGATATTTGGCCGAGATACATCTATTTGAAAATCTGGAATCTGAGGGTGCAAAAAAATCTAAATACTGAGAAAATCACCTTTAAAGTTCTCCAAATTGAGCTCTTGACAATGCATATTAATAATCAAAAATTACATTTTGAAATGTTTGCAGTAGGAATTTTACAAAAAATCTTCATGGAACATGATCTTTACTTAATTTCGTAATGATTTTTGGCATAAAAAAAAAAATCTATAATTTTGACCCATACTATGTATTTTTGGCTATTACTACAAATATACCCCAGCGACTTAAGACTGGTTTTGTGGTCCAGGGTCACATATATACATATATATATACATATATATATATATATATATATATGGGGCCTTTTTTTAGACAATGGGGACCTTGGAGTAAAAAGGATGAAAAGCACTGTATTAGATGATTCAGTGCATACAACAAATGATTATGATCATTTAGTCCTTTTTGTCTTTTCTGGTGCATTATTACTTACTTCAGGCACATTTTTAGTGGTTGAGATCTTGCAGACAGCCTGTTTTCCAAAGCACCTAGTCATAACAGTCAAACAAGATGCAATTAAAACACTCGTAAAATAAACATTCATACACAACATTTACAGAAAGTTACCATTTGACTCAACTAACACACACATACACACACACACACACACACACACACACACACACACACGTGTAGTGTGTATGTGTGTGTGTGTGTGTGTGTGTGTGTATGTGTGTGTTAGTTGAGTCAAATGGTACTTCAGTACTACATACACACTACACACACGTGTAGTGTGTATGTGTGTGTGTGTGTGTGTGTGTGTGTGTGTGTGTGTGTGTGTACATCATTTGTCATATATTTGTTAGGATAGGACAGCATTTGGCTGAGATACAACTATATAAAAATTAGGAATCTGAGGGTGCGAAAAAATTAAAATATTGAGAAAATCGCCTTTAAAGTTGTCCAGATGAAGTTCTTAGTAATGCATATTACTAATCAAAAATTAAGTTTATATATTAACAGTAGAAAATTTACAAAATATCTTAATGGAACATGATCTTTACTTAATATCCTAATGATTTTGGCATAAAATAAAAATCGATAATTTGGATCCAATGTATTTTTGGCTATTGCTACAAATGCTACTTAAGACTGGTTTTGTGTGTCCAGGGTCACATATACATATACACACACACACACACACACACACACACATATATACATATATATATATATATATATATATATATATATATATATATATATATATATACATACATATATATATATATACATATATATATATATACATATATATATATATATACATATATATATATACATATATACATATATATATATATATATATATATATATATATATATATATAGAGAGAGAGAGAGAGAGAGAGAGAGAGAGAGAGAGAGAGAGAGAGAGAGAGAGAGAGAGAGAGAGAGAGAGAGAGAGAGAGAGAGAGACATTGCAGAAAAAATGTGTAGACAATTATATGTAATGTCTTGCATCTTATGATTTGCTTGTTTGCTTTAAAATTCTGTACACTGCTTTAAAATGTAAATGTACTGTTATAAACAGCAACATTATAATAAAGATATATTCATGTTATTATTGTTCAAATAAATGTTTGAAAGATACTCTCTGATGCATCCTGATATGACAAATGCATTTCCAGTTCTGTGTCTGGAGTTCAGTGGTTTGAGAAAGAAATACTGATGGGCGAGTACCACATCAGCAGCAATAAAATAATTCATCAAGAACAGATTGTGGAGGTGCGGTCTGGGGTCAGAATGGCACTCTGAATGAAAATGTGCAACCTTTAAAAAATAAAAACAAACACACATGGCATTTTTAAATGGAAGAGCTAAGAGTCCACACTTTGTACACTAATAAGGCCGAGGTGACAATGGTTAACACATTCAAAAGCTAAAATACATTTTAATGTGGTTTAAACAGCAGCCTTCTCAAACACAAAGAAGTGCTAATGTTAGATTAAGAGCAATTCACATACTTGTACAAAGTGTGAAAAGTATGCCAATTTTGTATGATCAACAAACATTTTGAACAAAAATGAAAACTGCAGCCCTACATTAATGTTTTTTTATTGATATTTTTATTTAAATATTAAAGTCAGTCACGAGTTTAAATTTCAGAAAGTTACATATAGCCCCTTTAAATAAGATGAACAGTATTTTTTTTTTGTAGGTGACTAAAAATCATCTTATTAAATCCAATAAAAAATAAATAATTGAACTGCGAGCATGTTAAACACGCAAAGCGATGAGCTCATCTTAATATCTGCACTGCTTTCTTAATGCATGATATGCAAGATTTACAAACTGTGCATTGTTAGTTCATGTCAGCTCAAGTCTATTAAATAAAATGAATAGATACTATGTTTTTTTTATTTTAAGAATGCATTAGTAAATGTTGAAACTGACATTAACTAAGACAAATAAATGCTTTTGAAGTATTTTTATTGCTAGTTCACATTAAATAATGTAGATAATGTAACTAATATTCGTTAAAGTGTTAGCCATAATCTAATCTTATTTTGTGCGGGGATAAAACTGTAGGCCTACATTAATGTTTTTGATTGATATTTTTATTTATATATTTATTAATATTTTATATTTATCATCAAATTATGTAATATTAGGTCTTTTTCTGCAAATCAGCAATTTTTTAAGACGCAGGGGTGTTATGTAAGATGACCAGTAAGTATTTTTTAATTTTGTAAGTGACTAGAAATCATCCTTTCATTTAATCTAATTAAAAAAATCATTGAACCATGAGCATGCTAAACACGCAAAGCCATGAGCTCATCTTAATATCTGCACTGCTTTTCCAATATACAAACTGTATTGTTTACACTTTACAATAAGGACTCATTTAGTGCAAGTTAATGCATTAACTAGTATTAACTAACATTAACAATGAGCAATACATATGTGACCCTGGACCACAAAACCAGTCTTAAGTCGCTGGGGTATATTTGTAGCAATAGCCAAAAATACATAGTATGGGTCAAAATTATTGATTTTTCTTTTATGTCAAAAATCATTAGGAAATTAAGTAAAGATCATGTTACATTAAGATTTTTTTGTACAATTCCTACTGTAAACCTATCAAAATGTAATTTTTGATTAGTAATATGCATTGTTAAGAACTTAATTTGGACAAATTTAAAGGTGATTTTCTCAGTATTTTGATTTTTTGCACCCTCAGATTCCAGATTTTCAAATAGAAGTATCTCGGCCAAATATTGTTCTATCCTAACAAACCATACATCAATAGAAAGCTTATTTATTGAGCTTTCATATGATGTATATATCTCAGTTTTGTAAAATTTAACCTTATGACTGGTTTTGTGGTCCAGGGTCACATTTGTTACAGTATTTAATCTTTGTTCATTTTAGTTAATGAAAATGCAACTGTTCATTATTAGTTCATGTCAGCTCAAGTCTATTAAATAAAATGAATATACAACTTTTTTTATTTTAAGATTGCATTAGTAAATGTTGAAACTGACGTTAACTAAGACAAATGAATGCTTTTGAAGTATTTTTATTGCTAGTTCACATTAAATAATGTAGATAACTAATATTTTTATTCATATATATATATGAATAAAAATATTAGTTATCTATATATTTATCATCAAATTAGGTAATATTAGGTCTTTTTCTGCAAATTAGCAATTTTTTTTAAGATGCAGGGATGTTATATAAGATGACCAGTAAGTATTTTTTAATTTTGTAAGTGACTAGAAATCATCTTTTCATTTAATCCAATTTAAAAAAAATCATTGAACCATGAGCATGCTAAACACGCAAAGCCATGAGCTCATCTTAATATCTGCACTGCTTTCTTAACGTATGATATGCAAGATTTACAAAATGTTACAAACCGTATTGTTTTTTACTTTTTCTGTCTTGTCATTTGCATAATATAATTTAAGGGGCGAAAGGTATGGTAATAAAGCTGAAATTGCTGTCGGTGTTGACGAGGAAAACAATTTAAACATGTCATTTCAGTCCAGCGCTCTGCTTTATAGCCTTTCCTACATTTTAACAATCCACACAAACCCTCAGAGTTTGTGTTACTTAATTTAAATCTCACTTTTTTTCTTATGTCCACTTATTGATAGCTTTATAACCATAAAACAAAAAAAAGAGCCATGGTGATGTGACCAATGCTACCTTTTAACATCTACTCACTCCAATGTCTACTGAATGTGCATTCATAAACCTCGCTTGTGCTCATATTTTACGACCCAGAAACTGCAAATGATAACAGGCCGCACTAACGTGAAGTGATTTTGCTAAACAACAGCAATTGGTGTCAGCGGCAATGGTGACTGATAGGCCTGTGCTGAAGTTAATTTATTTACACCGTTGTTAATCTCATTAGTGTGTTTCTTTCCTTAGAGGTCTTTCATTAGACTGCTGAAAGTTAATTAATGACTCACTCCCACACGGCTCGCAAAAGGCATTTTCTTACTTCTCGGAATAACAAATACAAAGGATCCGCTTCATTA
This sequence comes from Garra rufa, assembly GCF_049309525.1. Taxonomy (NCBI): domain Eukaryota; kingdom Metazoa; phylum Chordata; class Actinopteri; order Cypriniformes; family Cyprinidae; genus Garra; species Garra rufa. The sequence continues at coordinate 38,029,139 of NC_133377.1, forward strand.
CGAACGAACGCTCTCGCAAAACACTTTCCACCTCCACTTTCACCAAATGAGTCCTCACGCACCTTGAGCAGGTTTAACTAAGTCTAAATTTACTGCTAAACGGCCATTGCACAAATTCAGACTTACTTCAGAATTTCGTCATGCGGGCCGCAAACAAAGGATGAGCTATTGGAAACCGTTTTGCAAACGTTTAATTCTATCAAAGCTATTTTATTTTTTCTAGACACCTGACTGTTTTTGTTCACACAGCTTAGAATATTTTAGGTGGGAGGAAAAGTCATGCATTAGCCTTGAACTGCGATTCAGTGCCAAAAGGAAACATGTTTCTGAGCTATATAAATAGTCTCATTTAAATACACTGTATGCAAGATGCAACACGGCTAAAGGCGCTCCTTAAAGGAAAATATGGTGATATGATCTCAGAGTGCAAGACTTTTTGCCATAAACACACAAACGTTGTTTATATAAGAAGAAATGGTTTAAGGTTAAAAGGCTTAGATGATGAAAAAGCAACAAAGGTCTTGGATTGAAACACCCAATGTGAGCCCACTTTTCAAATCCTATATAATGAATTCAATCCAATTATTTGCACTACAGGTTTTCAAATATTATTGTTCACTTTATTTGACTGTTACTAAAAAAAAAAAAAAAGATTAAATCACCCTGAACAAACGCAAAGCATAAAAGCCAAAAGTCTTGTCTGAAATGATGTCCAGTAATTTCATGGACTGTGACATTTGAAACTTTTAAAATTATGTTATGTTTGGAAAAAGGCCTTAAAAATCAACCTGGTGTAATCGCATATGTATTCTTTTACAGAATATATAAATGTAGTTTGATAATTAAAAAAAATCTTTTTTAGTTTAGTTATGATCAAAAGTTTATATACACCTTGCAGAATGTGCAAAATGTTAATTATTTTACCAAAATAAGAAGGATCATACAAAATGCATGTTATTATTTATTTAGTACTGACCTGAATAAGATATTTCACATAAAAGATGTTTACACACAGTCCACAAGAGAAAACAATAGTTATAATTTTTTTTTAAATGGCCCTGTTCTGGGAAACATCTTCTGTAGCTTCTAAAGGGCAGTACCAAATGAAAAACTATGATATTTAGGCAAAATAAGAAAAATGTACACATCTTCATTCTGTTCGAAAGTTTTCACCCCCAGATCTTAATGCATCGCTTTTACTTTTGAAGCATCAGTGAGCATTTGAAACTTCTGTAATAGTTGCATATGAGTCTCTCAGTTGTCCTCAGTGTGAAAAGATGGATCTCAAAATCATACAGTCATTGTTGGAAAGGGTTCAAATACACAAAAATGCTGAAAAACCACAAAAAATGTGGGACCTGAAGGCATTTCCTGAACAACAGCATGCAGTTTAAATGTTCAGGAGAAACAAGGGACTCAAGAACAACTATCACTAAACAAAAAACACAGCGGTGGATCATTCAGGTAACAAAAACATAGTATTACGAATCAAGTGTATGTAAACTTTTGGACATTTTTATAAATTCAACTATTATTTTCTCTTGTGGACTATATGTAAATGGCTTATGTGAAATATCTTATTCAGGTCAGTACTAAATAAAAAAAATAACATGCATATTTTATGATCGCTCTTATTTTTGGTAAAAAAATAATGAACATTTTGCAGATTCTGCAAACTTTTCTGCAAACTTTCTGTAAACTTGTGACAAACTGTATATAGTCAGAAAAAAATATATAATTGTTTATAATATTACACATATACATATATACACACACATACATATATATATAGGCCTATATATATTTTTTTTTTTTCTCCCATATGCACATTTTTTTTTAAATAATAATATGCATAATACCAACACTATAATTGCAAATTGATTTTTTTTTACTATAGGTTTTAATTAAAAAAAAGCTAATTATAACACTAAGGGGCCATATGTGCCAAATCTGGGAGGCCCATCTTACCCCAGAAGTCTAATTTCATCCTTCGACTACAAATAAATAAATTAATGAAATAATAAATACTAGCAAATTGACACGAAAAGTCATAAATTACCATTTCCCAGACACAAAATTAGATCAACCGACCTTTCAATGGTTTTGACTGGCTAAATCTTACAAATGCTGATATTGAGATGAAATAACACAATTAAAAACAGCATAGCCGTTCATCAAAAGTGTTGAGATTGTGCCATCTATAGTCAAGAGAAAAAATAAATGATGGTAGGAGTGTCCATCTTCCCCTACTGTTTGGAGGGTCTTTTAGCTTCATTGTGATTAAGATATGGACATACTACCAAACTCTGCATTTAAAATAACAGTATTGGTGCACATTACACCTGGTGCTTTTTACATAAACAGCAGAGAAAACACACTGAGCGCATAGTGCAATTCTCTGGATGTGAACATGTTTACTCTCAATACACAGCATTAAACAGTGGAGGAGAGTATCAGATGCTTGATGGGTCGTCTCAAAGTGCATCAGTGCTGACAGTAATGACCTGACAGCTGAGCGCTGACCCATGAACACAGACAGAAACAGTTACAAATGTGAAAATGGACCGTTTTCCCTAGGAAGGTGAAACTTTCTCTGGCTTTCCATTCATTCAAACTGACACAGCCTAGACAAGCGTCAACGAGTCGATCTTTCCGAACAGATTACACTGAATTATCGGAAATGTTGGCAATTAATGTGCAGGTTGTTTCCTGGCAACCATCTCTTAAGGCTGGCGCACATCAGACAGTGATAATCTGGAAAGGCCAGAGGTGGCTGAAATTATTAACACAATCAGCGTCGCATGCTAATGCATGCCGTGAGGCCAAGATTTGATGGGCTCGACGGCGCGTCAGACTCGCAAAGTTCCTCAAAAATCATTTCCATAAACAGAACTGAACGGAGGCATGTTTACTGCCCGCTGTTTTGTATATTTGTGCGACGATGCCCTCTGGTGCACGCTTGTTTTTATTGCTCATTTACAACAATGGGGTTTGAAAATGTAGGCTTGAAGGTAAAACAACAGCCAAAATGGCTATTTTTAAACTCTCTGTATTGGAAACACAAGATGGCATGGCTTTGTCAATATTGGACATTGCAGGATGACTAAATAATATTGCTCTTTGTGGCATCCTCAAAAAAATATATATACTAGCAAAATTTGTACAAAGAAATAGATGATAAAAACAACGTATACGCTATATTTCGATTCATTAAAAATCATACAATAGCTTAGTGCGAGGAAGACATTCTGATTTAGGTTCATTATAGTTCAAACATACAGACACTACCAGCCGAGAGTTTGGAAAAAAAAAAAAAAGAAAAAAAAAAAGATTTTTAAAGAAGTCTCTTCTGCTCACCAAGCCTGCATTTATTTGATCCAAAATACAGCAAAAACAGTAATATTGTGAAATATTTTTACTATTTAAAATAAAGTTTTTTATTTGAAATTTAAAGCTACATTTTTTAGCATAATTAGGTCAATTATCATCGCACATGATCCTTCAGAAATTGTTGATTTGCAATTTAAGAAACATTTTACTTATTATCAACAGTTAAAACAGTTGAGTATTTTTTTATTTTCAGGATTCTTCAGATAAACGTTTTTGTAACATAATACACTACCGTTCAAAAGCGTGAAGTCAGTATAATTTTTTTTGGGGGGGGGGGGGGGAATTTATAGAAATTAATACTTTTATTTAGTTAGGATGCTTTAAATTAATCAAAAGTGATGATAAAGACATTTTTAAAGTTTTCTACTTTAGATGAACGCTGTTCTAAACTTTCTATTAATCTAAAAAAAACCTGAAAAATTCTACTCAGCTATTTTCAATCTAACATTTACAACAAAAAATATTCTGAGCAGCAAAACTGAATATTAGAATTTCTGAAGGATTATGTGACTGGGGTAATGATGATAAAATTCAGCTTCGAAATCACAGGAATAAATTACATTTTAAAATATATTCAAATAGAAAACAGTTCTTTTAAATAGTAAAAATATTTTAAAATTGTACTGTTTTTGCTGTACTTTAGATCCAATAAATGCAGGCTTGGTGAGCAGAAGAGACTTTAAAAAGTCTAAAAATTAAAAAGTCTTCCTAGTCAAAAACTTTTGATTGGTAGTGTACATGCAAAATTAAATTTAAGAAATGTGGAAATTATAATGAACAGATTATAGGAGATTGTAATTTCTGCTTCTCACAGAAAATATAGCACAAAACTATATGCAGTACTCTAATAGCATATTTTGTCCTTTTTTTTAATTTAAATGTCCTGACTTATTTGTATTTTCTGGGAAAGACTTATTCTTTCTCTCAGAAGAAAGAAAACCATACTGGTTTGGATCAACATGACAGTAAATAAATAGTGACACTAGCTTTAAGAACAACAAGCTGGAACAAACTGCACATGGATTCATATTAATAATATATACATAGTATTATAATACTGCAATAATACTGTACTCACAGTTTTTTAACTCTGATGAGAATATTCCTTAACTCCAGGTTACTTCCAGACTGCTTGTCCTGTATTTAGAGGTTGATTTGGGCAAGAAAGCATCTGCTAAATGACAAACAACCCTTTTAAAATAAAAACAAATCAAAAATATTGTTCCAAATACATATTTCACAATCAGCAATAATATGCATTTAGCACACTGTAAACAAAATCTGTAGAAATTACAGTATTACTGGCAGCTGGTTGCCAGTAACTTACTGTAGATTTTAATTTATGCTATTTACTGGCAACAGTTTGTTCAAAGTTAATTGAACATTAAACATTAACAAGTCTTTATCTTTACAGAATAAAACTAAAATAACAGCCTCATGCAAAGCATTCTGGGAACCAAAATCTGAAGGAAAAAAACAGAAAAAGGTTGATGAAGGTTTCTGGTTCCCAGAATGCTTTGCAGTAGGTTGTTATTTTATAGTTTTATTCTGTAAAGACAAAGACTTGTTAATGTTTAATGTTCATTTAACTTTGAACAAACTGTTGCCAGTAAATAACATAAATTAAAAATCTACAGTAAGTTACTGGCAACCAGCTGCAGAACTACAGCAAATTTTTTACAGTGCAGGTTTCAAAAAATGTAAGAACACTATTAAATGTTTCTGTTTAAAAACATTATTTTAAAACCATTTGTTTGCATTAGTAAACATATTATTAAACATTATGCAAACTAGTAAAAATGCTTGCACTTTTCTATTTTAACACAATTTGTTTCATATTATTTGCAATTATGTAAATTATATAAATACCATTGCATTCTATAATTATGAATCTGAGTGAAAAGTCGGACTAAAATATCCTAACTTTTCTAAATAAACTTCAACTTAGACTTTTAAAATAAACAGATTTCACAATTTCATTGTGATCTTTTGGCCTCATCATAAATGTATTCAAATAGATGTTAAAATTAAGTCATGTTAAAGCGATAGTTCACCCAAAAATGAAAACTCGGTCATTAATTACTCAATTTAATGTTGTTCCAAAAACATAAGACCTTCGTTTATCTTCAAAACACAAATTAAGATACTTTTAATGAAATCCAAGAGCTTTCTGACCCTGCATAGACAGCAACACAACTGAAAATTGATGAAAAAATGATAAAAGAGCCCATGTGACGTGTGTTTCAGCCTTAATTGTATGAAGCAGCACCACATGCATATATCATGGTACTCTCATAAATGCGCAATGGAGACTGACACGAAAACTTAAGTCATTACTTTTGGTTTCTTTGCGCACAAAAAGTATTCTCATAGATTCATAACATTACAGTACTATTTTATTGGTCAGAAAGCTCTCAGATTTCATCAAAAATATCTTAATTTGTGTTCCGAAGATGAACAAAGGTCTTATGGGTTTGAAACGACATGAGGGTGAGTAATTAATGACAGAATTTACATTTTTGGGTGAACCATCCCTTTATATAGGCAAGGCATGTAAAAATTCACTTTCAGCACACACACACACCAGCACTGCCTCTGAAAACTCAGTTTCGTCACTTTATTAAACGAGTTCAATTTATTCTGACAAGCTCTCTCCATTCGTCTCTCTCTTTGTCTCAGGACACGATTCCCCTGGGCCAGAACGTTGAGGCAGAAAGTTCCAACAATTAACAAAAAAAAGAGGTAATAACAGACTAACGTTTGTATGGTAGGCTTAAGGCAGAGACAGTGGGGAGGGCAGGATTATAGAAGCAATGAAGGAGAAGAGACTTCGAGGCTGGTCTTAATTCATTTAACAAGCCTTAAAAGGGAGGAAATTAAACTTCAAAGCTAAATGCACATTTAAATATATATGTATATATATTTTTTTTTTAAAGAATTCACATTTTTCAAAGGGTACACACACATGATGCTGTGGGCTTGATTCACAGATGTCAGATTAAAGAGTAAACACTTTCCACTGTCTTTGAGGCTTCAAGCCAAAGCAGCCAATTCACTTCAGAGGCTGTCCTTTTTTATGAAAAACAGACCGTATGAGCATGACTTCCAGTGCAGCTTTGCAAAAATGTCTCGAATTGCTCAAGTTTTACTCCAATAAATCAATCCCCTTTCTTCGCGAATCAAGTGCTGAGCTTATGAACTGACATACAGTACGCAGACAAAAAAAAAGGTGAAACTTTCAGCCCCAACATTACAGTGCAAAACAATAAATACTTTAAATGACAGACAAAACGGAGGTCGAGCTCTTCCGAGCTAAGAGAAGACAGCCCAAGAGAGATGAAGGGAGAGAAAGACATGAACGAAAACACAAAAGTGGTACAGTGTTGGTATTTACATCTTACACAGGGCTTAAAAACTGAAGTATATTTACATACAGGTGGGTGGGGCAAACCCGGTCAAGCCACACCCACTGAACAACATAAAAAGACTAATGAAAAGGAACAGGAGAAGAGCATGAGCATCAGAGAAAGCTGGAAGAAGGGCCTTCGAGTGAGGACCTCAGTAGAGGGTTTATTGAGAGACTAACAGATGTTTTCAAGAAAAATACGATTTTTGGACAGCGGATCGATGCGGTTGACCGAGACCATTTGACGTTACGATTTTCAACTCGTGTGCAGATTCACAAACATATTCTAGAACTGTTCTACCACAAAGTCCCTAGAAGTAGCTTAATTTACTGTAAAAATGGCTAAAACAGAAAGGAAACGTACTGAAACACTGAATTATGACGCATGGTTTAGTCTTCAAACCTGACGTCATTTAAAAAAAAAATGACTCTGAACGCATGAAGACTTTGTAATCTCACAAGCATAAATTAAGCCTAGACCCAGAGCATCATTAACATTGATAATTAAATGCCCTGGAATATAAAGTCACTTCAGTACAACAATATTGATAGGCAATTATCTTGCATAACTCTTTCTTTCCCTTCTTTAAGGTCAACAAGAGCGTTAAAACCTTTTCCCAACTCGCAGGGAAACAACTGCAGATGCCTTCTCGAAAGTCACCACTTTAAAATAATAAATATATTTACTGGAAGGTAAAAGCAAGATATTATTCTCATCTTTTAAAAGACAATAAAATAATGGTATAAAACCACCACAATTAGTCTCGCCTCTTTTCCTTGACATTTACAACAAGATACATCATTTACCGTGACTGCTTGTTCCCTTGCGAAATGTATTTTACCTCTAATAGGGATATTGAGAGTGTCACTCCTAAACAAATCAAGGGAAAACATCCACTGATAACGTCGGTTTAAATAAATTAAGATAAAAATTAGACAGAGGACCCGCCCCTAGCCACTGATTGATACCAATCGTATTTGACCTCCAAAACACACGTGGTGTTGCGTTATGGATGCGCGAGAGCTTTACTACGGGCGTGCGCAGCCGTTCGGAGCGCTTTCGAGATTGACTACCTCTATTATCTGAAGCAAATGTTAGCAGTATAACTTTTTCTTCTTGTTTGTTGCATGTGCATGGCAGTGTGTCGGAGTGTGTGTGTGTGTCCAGAGTGTTTCTCGGTAGACTGCAAGTTTGTTCAACAGTCAGCAAACATCGGGTTTTCCAGACCGTCGTGCAGTAACTGGTAAGTCTGCATCAGTTCGGTAAATGTGTGAATTCAAGCTATAGGGAAGAGATGCCGTGTATGAGGTAAAGAGCGTGTAAGACTGTGTGTGTGTGTTTGTCAGAGGGAGAGATGTGCGCTGTGGTGGCTCAGATGCTGTGGTGTGTAAGCTTGTTTGTTTTTTTTAGAGACAGCCTCAGGTGCTGTTGGTCAGAGTAGATCCGGGCTGTACAGAACCTTCAGAGCCATCTGGCAGAGAAGAGAGAGGGGACAAAAAAAAAAAAAAAGAGGACATTGAAAATATGACATTTGTCAGGGAAAACACAAGGCATAAACACACATAAAATGTTACATATACACCAGTGTTCAAAGGTATGGGTCAGTAATTTTTTTTTTTAGGAAATCAAGTTAAATACAAGTATTAGTTTACTTAAGACATGTATAATCCCTATGTCATCCAAGATGCTCATGTCAAAATAAAAAATTCTGAGGAAAACATTCCAGACTTGAACGGGAGCCAAATTGCAGCTTCAAAGGGCTCGACACGATCCGAGCCAAGGAATAAGGGTCTTATCTATCAAGAAATAAAAACGCCATTTTCTAAAACTAAAATTAAAAACTAAAAATGTATATACAGTATCTCACAAAAGTGAGTACACCCCTCACATTTCAGCAACCATTTTAGTATAACTTCTCTAGGGACAATACTATAGAAATTAAACTTGGATAAATTTGAGAGTAGTCGATGTGCAGCTTGTATAGCAGTACAGATTTAGCGTCCTCTGAAAATTACTCAACATACAGCCATTACTGTCAAAATAGCCGGCAACAAAAGTAAGTACACCTTAAAGGAACACTCCACTTTTTTTGGAAATAGGCTCATTCTCCAACAATACAACAAATATGGAAACTCGTTGGTCATTTTTGAACGTGATGCTATTGGTCTAATAGGATTCAATGATCTATGCTAAGCTATGCTAAAAGTGATATCGCCAGAACAGGAGAACGGCTGAATGGATTTCAAAACGGTAAAACTCAACTTATTAACTCGGAAGGGAGTTGGAGAATGAGCCTATTTCCAAAAAAAGTGGAGTGTTCCTTTAAGTAAACTTGTCCAAACTCCAAAGTGTCAATATTTTATGTAGCATTGCTATCTGGCACTGCCTAAATCATCCTGGACATGGAATTGACCAGAGCTGCACAGGTTGTTGCTGGGATCCTCTTCCACTCCTCTATAATCACATCACGGATCTGCTGGATGTTAGACACATGGTGCTTCTCCACTTTCCACTTGAGGATGCCCCACAGGTGCTTAATAGGGTTCAGGTCTGGAGACATACTTGGTCATCACCTTCACGTTCAGCTTTCTCAGCAAGGCCTATGTCATCTTAGTGGTGTGTTTGGGATCGTTATCATGTTGGAAAACTGCCATTCGGCCTAGTTTCTGGAGGGAAGGCATCATGCTTCAGAATGTACAGTACACAATAGAATCCATGTTTCCCTCAATGAACTGCAGCTCCCCAGTACCAGCAGCACTCATGCAGCCCCAGACCATGATGCTACCACCACCATGCTTGACTGTAGGCAAGACACAATTTTCTTGGTACTCCTCACCAGGGCATTGCCACACATGCTGAACACCATCTGAGCCAAACAAGTTTATCTTATAGTCTAATCAGACCACAGGACATGGTTCCAGTAATTCATGCTCTTGGACAGGTTGTCTTCAGCAAACTATTTGTGGGCTTTCTTGTGAGCCAGCTTTAGAAGAGGCTTTCTTCTAGGACGAAGCTTATGCCAACTGACTTGTTGCAGTGTGCGGCGTATGGTCTGAGCACTGACAAGCTGACCTTCTACTTCTGCAACCTTTAAAGCAATGCTGGCAGCACTCATGCATCGTTTTTCTGAAGCCAGGTTCTGCACCTGACGCACAGAGAGAGTGCTCAACTTTGTTGATCGCCCCCTGCAAGGCCTGTTCTGAATGGAACCCATCTTGGAAAACTTCTGTATGACCCTGACCACTGTAGTGTAACTCAGTTTTTTCAGTGTTACTGAACCTCTAATAGCCTTGGCCATCTTTGTGGAGAGCAACAATTCTAATTCTCAAATCCTCAGATGCCATGTTGAACATCCAGTGGTCAGTATGAGAGAACTGTACTTAACGGAGCAAATTTTAACTGCTCTAATGCAATATGCACAACTTTGTATAGTCCTGTCAAGCAGACAAAAACATAAACATGATAAATAGGACACGTGGCTTTGCATGGTTAAACAACATACTGCTGTTATCACTTAGAGTGTACTCACTTTTGTTGTCAGCTATTTTGACAATAATGGTTGTATGTTATTTTCAGAGGACAGTAAATCTACACTGCTATAGAAGCTGCACATTGACTACTCAACCTAAAACGGTTGCTAAAATGTGAGGGGTGTACTCATTTTTGTGAGATACTGTACTTTTAACCACAAATGCTTGTTTTGCATTAGCATTGCATAGTGTAATCACATTGGAAACATCATGCACGGTTAGTTCTTCGTCTGTGTGCTCCGGTACAATTTTTCCTCATTTTTTCATCCACCTTCAAAATCATTTAACATTGTTGTTTTACCTTTTTTTGTAAAGGGCGTTTGACTTTCTTTGCACGTTCACTTTATAAACACTTGGTCGGTACTTCTGCCTACGTCATGCGTAGGGGTGGGTATCGTTTGAATTTTATCGATTTCGATTCCGATTCCGATTCCACTTATCGATTCCGATTCTTTTCGATTCCCAGTTTCGATTCCGATTTAGTAAAAAAAAAAAAACAACAAACACAAAAGTCAAACATTAATATATTAAACATGTTTATTTTCAGTGCTAGCTTGCAACATATTATTTTATTACAGGGGTTCTCAACCTTTTTTATATCAGGGCCCCCTTCTTCTCGGGTCAGTTTTGCAAGGCCCCACTATGCCTGACATTTCCTCTAAAGGTGTTTATTTTTTAACCTTTTTTATTAACCTAAACATTAGTTTTGCCTTTTTATTTTCTCCTGCATGTTATTAAAAAAAAATCAAGCAAACTTTAAATTAAAGCTATACTTTTGAATTTAAAAGAAAATCCTCTGCTCTAACTTTTTAACATGAATACACACATACAGATTTAAAGCACCTAAATTATTTAATTCAGACATTCTTCACAACTTCAGAGTACTCTTTCTTAAGTGACTGAATATCTACTGTTTGTATTTATTATAAAATAAACATATAAATGAAAAATATAGTAAATACATTGTAAATCTGTTTATGCTGGTGCTCATATGTGCTTAAACACCACTGACCCTTACAAGATCCACCTCTATGGGTAAGCATTCATTATAAAAAAACTCACAGGACATTCATTTTGAAAACTATGCAAATATTTTGAAATTTCAGGCAAAAATACTATGGATCAGAGCACCGAAAGCATGAATAGTTTGTGAATCAACAGCGGACTTATGCGTGCCTAATGTACGACTCCGATATACAAGAATGAATACATTAGGCACGCGCGAGTTCGTTACTATTACTCTGGTCATCTTTGCCTTTAAATTACCGGGAGGGTTTGTTTCATGCAGCCAAGAGATAAAGTAGATACCTGTCTTCCCGCGGGGGTATAAGTGACTTTTATGTGGGCTTTTGCGGGACGAAATAACATATATTCCTTCTGGAGTGGGCGGGCGCAGGACTAAAATCCGTCCCTTGCAGATCTCTAAGATGAAGTTTGCGTGCAGCGGTAGATTTGTCTTCGGTTTTTACAAAGCGTAGACACACTTTTAAACGCTTAGCTTACCGTGATCCATCTTTTCGACTGATGTTTACATTACCACGTAAAGTCCTGGCAGATTGCACGCGCGGAAGGTCCTGGCAGATCACTAGATGGAAAAAATGCAACCAGGAATCGAAACGAGGAATCGAAATTTTAATATTATAACAAGTATCCGATTCTTTATCTTAAGTATCCGATTCCAGAATCGGAATCGATTTTCGATTCCCAACCCTAGTCATGCGTGATCTTTCCAACATGACTACGTCAAGCATTTGTGGTATATAATTTTTTTTTTTAGAAAATGACCGATCATTTTGCTAGATAAGACCCTTATACCTTAGCTGGGATGGTGTAGAGCCCTTTGAAGCTGCATTGAAACTGCAATATCAACCTGTTGGCCACCATTGAAGTTCACTATATGGAGACAAAAATCCTGGAATGTTCTCCTCAAAAACCTTAATTTCTTATCGAATGAAGAAAGAAAGAGATAAACATCTTGGATGACATGGGGGGTGAGTAAACGATCAGGATTTTTATTCTGGAAGTGAACTAATACTTTCATACCCAAGAAGGGCGTTACTATGTCAAAAGAGTCATTTCAGAAGCAGGGAAAGTTATTGTCCATGAAAGATAATGAGAAAAAGCATTCTCCTTGTTATAGAATAAACGCACTGATTAATCGTGCGCTATAATGAACCGGAAGGCTTTATTAACATTAAGTTAATAAGGTGAGTTTTGATTTAATGTTGTCTTAACCCCACCCACTCCCAAATCATCAGTGAGAAGGATAACAGCATTACCGTTGGAGGAAGCTACGGTTTGTGCACGGGCATGAGGTGGAATGAGAGTGGAATTGAGCTGCGGCTGAATCATCAGCTCTGAAATAAAGAGAAACACACTCTGTTGACAGACCTCTAAGTGGAACAAACAACCAAGCAAAACTATCAAATGTGCTTTTTAACAACAGAAACATTTCACACAAACTATCACCTGGATGAATGGTAAAATAAAATTAGATTAAAAGATAAAAAAGAAAAAGATAAACAATGCAAAAGAAAGAAAAGCAACAGGATATTTTGTAGGGGCTGAGTACAGTAGTGTTAATTTCGTCAGACGAGACGAGATGAAATATGTTCGTCAACGACCTTTTTTTTCATGACTAAGACGAGACGATGACAAGACTGCACCACTGTCCAAAAACGCTGACTAAGACTAAATTAACATGCATTATTGTTGACGAAAAAAGACGAGACGAAAATGTTTTGCATAAAATAAAAACTAAGATAAAATCTCTCTTCATTTTCGTCTACAATCGTCTCTGATTTTTCATCAGCTGTTACGGCTTTAAAATATTCAAACTGCGCTTTGGCGCGCTGGCTGGCGCTGAGCCAGAGACGGACGAGCTCTGCACTTGTCATATAATCACAACTATGCAGTGTTTTTAACCACATAACGCTTATTTTAGGTTTCAGACATTTAAATACACATAAGTAGTAGTAAAAGGAGACATTTAGAGTTTGTAAAATACACACATAGGTCTATGGAAGCAGCAAATAACAATCTATTCAAATATAATTTGCCGATGTGTTTTATTCATATCACATACACATAGGCTAAGTAACTAAAAAGTTCACTCTATTCCTCTTCCAGTTCACCAGCCACTTACTTGCATGTATTTCGGGAGAAACGGATGAATGTATATGTGCTGTAAATACGGCTGACAGGACTCTCTGAGTCTGAACAGCAGCGCGAACAAACATGGCGGCGCCCGTCTCACGTTACAGATTACGATCCAGATCATTTATATAGGGTTTTAAAGTACGAAACATACTAATTCACACATATTTGTGAATCGGAATATTAGATAGTTCATGGCATGGTAAGCAAGTGTGTGAGTATTTTGGATAAAAAAGGAAAAACGAAATAAAAGCGATCTATCTGTCATACAGTGTTATTGTGTCTGTGTTGTGACACGTGACAAGCTTGATGCGTCGCCATGGAAACAATAAGGAGGAACGTTCTAAAATAACGGTCGCTTAAAAAAAACTCACTCTCAGGGGTCCACTAGAATAAAGTCCCTTTAAGGGTATTCTATAGTCTTTGGTAATAATCTCAGTAATAATGTGTTATTTAAAAAAAAAGACTACAATTTTTTGACTAAACCTAGACTAAAATATATTGAGTTCTTTTTTGACTAAAACTAGACTAAAATGACGAGACTTTTAGTCGACTAAAACTTGACTAAGATACCTTGAGTTTTCTTTTGACTAAAACTAGACTAAAATGACGAGACTTTTAGTCGACTAAAACTTGACTAACAAAAAAAGATATGTGAATGACTAAATATGACTAAAACTAACAAGGACATTTGGCACAAGACTAAGACTAAATTAAAAATAGGTGACGAAATTAACACTAGAGTACAGTGCTGCTAGTCTCCTCTCAATGGCTTCTGTAGTATTTAATTTTCTTCCCTGAAGTCCAATTATATTAGTCAAGGTTTCTTGCATCAAACGTAGTTGTAATTTAGTTTTACATGACCATTTGCTGCCCGCTCTCTAACCCTTAGAATTAAAGGAACGGTTCATCCATAAATGAAAATTCTGTCATAATTTACGCACTCATGTCTTTCCAAATTTGTATTATTATATTTCTACTGCAGATCACAAAAAGAGATTTGTACTGTGCTATTAATTTCTATGGGGAATTAGGTTTTCAAGCTTCAAAAAGGATGTAAAAGTATCATAAATTTATAATAAAGTAGTCCAACTCAGTAGGTTTTTTATGTTATTGAAAGATGTCTTTTATGCTTATCAAGGCCACACTTTGTTAAATATCTCTGTAAGAAATCTATATTGCTTTCAGTCTTCAGTGTCACATGATCCTTCAGAAATCATTCTAATATGCTGATTTGCTGTTCAAGAAACATTACAGTTGTGCTGCTTAATATTTTTGTAGAAACTGATTTTTTCAGGATCTGATGAATAAAAGGTTTAAAAGAAAAGCATTTATGTGAAACAATTTTTTTTTACATTACAAATGTCTTTGTCAATTGTGATCAATTGAATGTGTCCTTGGTGAATAAAAGCATTGATTTCATCGTTTAAAAAATAAAATAAAATCAGACCTCAAACTTTTGAATGGTAGCGTATGAAATGAATAATTTGCTAACCTTTGCGGATTGCTTTCTATACTGTCTTCTATAAGGACAGGTCAAAGTGGGAAAAGGTGTTGAAATGATACACAAATGATGGTGGTTTTATCTTAATGTGAGACTGCTTCAGCTCTGAACAAGCTGTTTCTGCAGGTTAGTTTTAATAGGTGGCCTGAGTGCACTGGGGAGGGATTTCTCATGTCTCCATTAAACGATTCTCACAGTTTGATTTACAGTAAAGGTGGATTAAATACTGATCTGCATCCTTGTTCTGACTCTGAATAACATCAGGCCAAAACTGACACTAATTCTACAGAAATTGGTTTTGTTGAGTTATCTGGATGACATCTGTATGCAATGAAGTTTCCTGAAAGGCTCCTGTGACTCACCTGTCGTGGTAAAGTTGAAAAGCGGAGGCAGTTCCCGACCGCTGGGCAGACGGGTGCCAGGTTGGCGCAGCTCGTCAAAGAAGGCGTGAGAACAGGCCTGGAGCGGAGACAGTCGTGTCACTGGTGTGTACTCCAACAGCCGAGAGCACAGGGCTATTGCCTCAGGCGGAGTTCTTGGTTTAAACACCTGTGGAGAAATGACATAAAGAGAAATGTCAAACGGGAGGATTAGAGTTAACAGACAACTGACTGAAATGAGCTACTCACTGTAAAATGTGAACACCTGGGAAATAGGCTATGTTTCTTTATTCAGGTGTTTTACCATCAATTGTCAGCTTCCAATGTTTTTAGAATACAGTTTTAGAATGTATTCTATCCATCAAAACATCTGCCAGTTACTTCAGAGATGTTGAAGGACGCTTCTCACTCTTCTTTTCAAAACTGTCCACAGTGGTTTGATAATATTCAAGTCAGGTGATTTGGTTGGCCAGGGGAGATGTTGAAATTCATATTAGTGCTTCAACTGCCCAGGTTTTATGATCATGGCACCATATTTTTCGTATTTAGCTTAGGCATCCGAATAAAGTTTAAGCAATTGCAGCTGTTTCATTGATGTTGGCTTTGAGAAGTTCTTAATTGTTTTTTGTATAAACAGGGTCGTGAAAGTGAATATTGAGGTTTGCTGTCACTTTACTACAGTAAATGTGTGTTGTTTGGACACAGTCCTTCCTGATGTTTGATCGTCCCTATTTTTTGTCTACTGTTCTTCTTTGCTGGTGAAGTCTCGACATGGTTTGTGTAGTCGGTCATAATCATAAAGACTGTTGTTCTTAAAGGGATAGTTCATCTAAATATTAAAATTCTGTCATTAATTTCTCTGCCTCATGTCGAGAGCTTTCTGACACTGCATAGACAGCAATGCAACTGCCACATTCAAGGCCCTGTAAGGACATCATTAAAACAGTCCATGTGACTTCAGAGGTTCTACCGTAATGTTATGAAGCTACGACAATACTTTTTGTGTGCAAAGAAAACAAAAATAGCAACTTTATTCAACAATTTCTTCTATTCTGTGTCAGTCTCGCAAGATGAACGAAGGTCTTACGCGTTTGGAATGAAATGAGGGGGAGTAATTAATTACAAAATTTTCATTTTTGGGTGAACTAACTCTACACCAAACAAATGGGCTGTTAAAGTTAAAGTAGGGCCGGGCGATATGGCAAAAAAAATGATCACGATAATTCTTTTCATATCAGTCGATATCGATAATTATCACAATAAATGTAAAATCTTTATATCTATCAATATTAAAGGCAGATTTTTACTCCTGAATGAAAGAAAAACCAGATAGTTAATTATTATTTATGGTTTATTGTCAGAAGACAAATACTTTCCAAACAATGATCAATTGAGGTAGAATACAGATTAGAATATTACTAGTAAAATCAACATCAATAGAATACAATATTATTAATATTAATAGAATTTATACAATTTTTTTTATAAAAAATAAGAACTGTAATATGATACAACACTTGTAACATGGCTCTGACTGTAAATGCAGAGTTAAAGTGATTTTTAAGTGTATTTATCATTCAATAAAATTTAGAATAGACAAATCTTTTCAGCATGCCAATCCCTTTGTGCAGCTGATTTAACACATTTTGAAAAAATAAAAAAATAAAATTAGCCTTCATATTAGGTGATATTTGATTCCTCAAAGTGATTTACAGGGGAATTTTGTTTTTTACCTTTGTTTTTACCCTTTCATATGTTTAATGAGGCTCAGAGGTTAAATGAATGCAATCAAAATCATAAATTCATGTTGAGATTAATGTTTTTAATATAAAATTATGACTACAGAAATTTAAGTAACTGTTATCGAATTATCGCCCAGCCCTAAGTTAAAGATGCTCCTGCAAAACAAACTTCCAAGATTTGCCTTTTCTGGAAGTTTGACAAGTCACCCATAAAGGGTTAGTGCACCCAAAACTGAAAATAAACCCATAATTTACTCTCGCTCCAGGCATCCTAGGTGTATATGACTTCCTTCTTCCAGACGAATTTCAACTGGAATTTTTCAGCTGAAAAAATATAAAAAATTATCCTGGCATTTCCAAGCTTTAGAATTGCATGGGCGGGTGTTTCTCTTCATCAGTCCAAAACAAGTCCAATAAAGTGCATCCATCCATAATAAAAAGTGTCTCACATGGCTCCGGGGGGTGAATAAAGGGCCACCTGTAAGCGATGCATTTTTGTAAGAAAAATATCCATATTTAAAACTTTGATCTAGCTTGGACCAACTGGTCTTACTTGCACAAACCGAAGTTTGTTTACAGGAGCAAAGGAAGCAAAGTTTCCTTACTTTAGCAAAGGGAAACCAGTCTCCTCTTGGTTTATATAGAAATCCTCCACCGTGTTTACCTCTCTCCACGGCGCATTCGTCACTGATTGGAGCATGCGCAAAGCTGACGTCTTAAGTCATACGCCCTAGAGCTGCTTCCATGTTCAACCAGTCTGCGCAAGCTGGACTAAAGGGATATGATTTAAATATGGATATTTTTCTCTGCTACAGGATGCCTTTATTCATCCCCCCGGGCTGTGTGAGGCACTTTTTTATTATGGATAGATGCACTTTATTGGACTTGTTTTGGACTGATGAGGAGAAACACCCACCCATGCAATTCTTAAGCTTGGAAATGCCAGGATAATTTTTTATATAACTCGACTGGATTTGTCTAAAAGAAGGAAGTCATATACACCTAGGATGACTGGAGGATGAGTAAATTATTGGCTAATTTTAATTTTTGGGTCACTTAACCTTTTAACACAACTTGGACTACACTGATTTACAAACTACAGAATATAGACATTGAAAAGATAAATAAAAGGTTTTTGCAAGTGCTGAATTTGGTAAACTTGTCAAGCATAAAACCATGGCAAGATATTCAGTCTGTTATCTTACACATTGGTCAGATGGTTTCTTCTTTTCTCTTGGACAGAACAAGCAGTAAACTTGCAGATTGTCAAACGTTGTTATTTGAGAATATTTATAAGCCAGTTTTGTAACACCGCTAACTGATACCACATGGCTTTGGCTGTAGATGTGAGTGAGATACTGCTGTGAGACTTTACCTTGGTCCACGGATGTGCTTTGATCTGTGGGAATTTGAACTCTGTGTAGTTTGGGTTCATTTCACGGATCTGTTCTCTTGTGGGTGTTCCAAGCACCTGAGAAGACAGACAGAAACAACTGTGAAAAATGATCGGTTAAAGTACAAAAAAAATGTTTGTTGAGTAAACTATGAAATGTATTGAAATGCATTATGCAACACTAAAATTGTTTTTGAAAGAAGTCTCTTATGCTCACCAAGACTGCATTTATTTGATGGAAAACAGAAAAAAAAAAAAAACAGTAATATTGTGAAATATTATCATCTATTCAAATATATTTTTAACTGTAATTGATTCCTGTCATGAAAACTGCATTTTTTGAGCATCATTACTCCAGTCTTTAGTGTCACATGATCATTCAGAAATCATTCTAATAAGCCGATTTGCTGCTCAAGAAACATTTCTTATCATGCATGTTAAAAACAGTTATGCTGTTTATGGATTTTTTATGGATCTTGTGATGCATTTATTTGAAAACAGTATTTATTTGAAATAATCTTTTGAAACATTCTAAATCTCTTTATTGTCACTTCTTTATTGTCAATTTAATGCATCCTTGGTACTTAAAAATATGCTTATGCTAATTACCACAAAAAATAAAATGATGCTTTTGAGGACATACTAATCTTGCCTAACAGTGTAACAGTAGCTTAAAAGTAGTTTTACCTTTATGATCTCCACTAGCTGGTCCACACCACTGTCTCCAGGGAAGATGGGCTGCCCCAGCAGCAGTTCGGCCAGCACACATCCGGCCGACCAGATGTCAATGTTAGAGGTGTAGTCTGTCGCACCAAAGATGAGCTCAGGGGCGCGATAGTATCGTGAGCAGATATAAGAGACGTTAGGCTCACCCCTCACCAGCTGCTTTGCACTGAGAAAGAAACAGATGTGAATTATGTCACAAACTTTAATTGGGCAGTCAGTGTGAAAAAAATGACAAAGACTGAATCCAGCTCAAAACCATAAAAATCTCTTTCTATCCCAGTACAAAAAGAGGTACTGTTCAAATGTTTCAGTATCGAATGCTTTGTCATTTTTAAAAGTAAAGCGATGAAAAAACGAATGGACCAAAATGTGTCTGAATGATAGAACTGCAGGTAAAACAGCTCCCAAATTCAATACATCCGTTTCACTTTCGAACACAATGATTATTTCAGTCTGATGTGCATCTCTCTACTCTGCCAAATAACTATTTTCAAGCCTTTGAGTTGCCAAATCGTCCACTTTTTTTACAGACACAAAAAGCAGCGGTAATGCTCCCTCAAAAAACGGCCTGAAAGTCATCAAGTGCCATCATACTGGAAATTGCAATAAATTTAACAAATGTGGTCTGGATTACAGTGGTCAACACGTCTAACTATCATCTAACAGTTGAAGTGGTTCTCACAAAAACGGCTCTGAATAAAAAAAAAGAACAAAAAAAAGACTGTTCTTAATGGAAATCCATCGGAAAAAGCAGCCAGAATTTGCCTGGAGGACAAAGGATCAAATCAAAGAACGGCACCATCAATACTTGGATGCATATTGCTTTTGCAAATGAACCGTAGACAAGAACAACAGCGTTTGCTAACATATTTAACAATGCACTATCAGAAACAAATACAACTTACAAAGACCGGAGGCAGGATGAGATAATGCATTCCCAATACACATTAAATCTAGACATCAACTAAGGCCAACACTTACAAAGAGGTACATTCTCAAAATATGAGTATTATAGTGCAACACCCATTAAAACTGAACATAATGTACAGTGGCAGGCAGAAGGACACATTTTGAGAGCTTGCTTGCAATCGCTCTTTCACAGAGCACTGACCTGCCAAAGTCACAAAGCTTAAGAACAGCTGTTTCTGGGTCCACCAGAAGGTTCTGTGGTTTGATGTCTCTGTGACACACGCCCTGGGAATGGATGTAGGCCAAACTGCGGAAAAGCTGATACATATACACCTAAGAGAAAACAAAAAGACAGGTAAGCAGAAATATCTTCATATTAAAGAAAAAGGCAATATCTTAATCAGCCTCTATTTCTATACTAATAAAGACTGATTAATAAAATTTTTATTAATTATTCATATACACTACCAGTCAAAAGAGTTTTAATGTTTAAAGAAGTCTCTTCTGCTCACCAAGCCTGCATTTGACCTAAAAATACCTGAAAAACAAGAATTTTTGAAATATTTTTACTTATTAAAAAAAAAAAACTGCTTTCTATTTGAACATATTTTAAAATGTAATTTATTCCTGTGATCAAAGCTACATTTTCAGCATCATTACTCCAGTCTTCAGTGTCATGATCCTTCAGAAATCGTTCTAATATGCAGATTTGCTGTTCAAGAAACATTTATTATTACTATTATCATCAATGTTTAAAACAGTGAAGTAGATTTTTTTTCAGGATAATTTGATGAATAGAAAGATCAGCATTTGTAACATTATACACTTTACCATTCAAAAGCTTGGAATTAAGACTTTTCTTTAGCAAGGATGCTTTAAATTAATAAGGTGATGACAAAGACATTTATAATTTTAGATAAATGCTGTTCTTCTGAACTTTCTATTCAACAAGAAAACCTAATAATAATAATAATAACAACAATAATAATAATAAATGTTTTTAAGCAACAAATCAGAATATTAGAATGATTTCTGAAGGATCATGTGACTGGAGTAATGATGAGAAAAATTCAGCTTTAAAATCATGGGAATAAAATACAATTTTACAATATATTCAAATAGAAAGCAGTTATTTTTGAATAGTAAAAATACTGCAACAGTTTTGCTGTACTTTGGATTATATAAATGCAGGCTTGGTGAGCAGAAGAGACTTTAAAAAAAAAAAAAAAAAATCATACTGTTCAAAAACTTTTGACTGGTAGTGTATACATTATATACATTATTATTCAGTAATGTTTAGTATTATTTAGTTATTATTTTTTATTATTCATTATTTCTTTTTCTATTCCATAATAATAATGCAATATTATACATTTCCTCCAACACACACACACACACACACACACACACATTAACCCATTCTGACAAGATAATTAAAATATACATTTACAATAATAAGTAGGATTTTATTTTATCCATTATGATTTGACTGGACTGTAAAACATAGGCTGTTATATTATTATGTAATATTTATTTCCCGTTTATATGGCTTTGGTTATATCAGCCAAAATAGACATTGCAGAGGTGCGAAAAGTAATTATTACAACAATAAGCCTTGAGAGGCTGTGTGTCAGCCACAGTGGCATAATAAAAGAACATCTAATAAAGCAGTAGACAATAAACTGTTAATTTATTAATCATGACTGAATTAATTCTTCTACATGTAGTAATATTAGCCTAACTGGAAGCTGCTTGTGTTTGCTAAATATGGTGACGACTCAAATGTGCATATCTATCCACATATTACAAATATAGCATGAACTGATGAATTGTGCATAAGACCAATGGCATTCATTAAGAGAATGAAAAGGGTAAATGTTGATTTGTGTTGGCCTGTCCAAATGTCAAGAATTAAAGTATGTTTAATCAGTCAACTTTACCTTCACATAAAAGATGGGAATAATGGTTTTAGCTTTGCTGAAGTGTCGTGCCACCCTGTAGACCGTCTCAGGCACGTAGTCCAGCACCAGATTGAGGTAAACCTCATCCTTCTGTGAAATAAAGACTCATTAACCTCTGGAAATGAAGACAAATGATAACTTGCCAAAAATACACTACATGGCTTAAACTATGAGGGGAAATTATTGTATCCTTATTTTAACATGACTTTCAACAATGACTTACCAAAAGTGTTCAAACTGTTATAGCAGGACCAACTCATAATTAACGCTCATACATGATCAACAAGCACATACTTGTTAACTACAACTATCTGAATCTAATTCAGCAGATATTCTCATGACATACACAGGGTTCCCACAACTCGGTTAACTTCAAATTAAAGGACCTTTCAAGGATTTTCCAGATCCAATACCCTAAATTCAAGAAATTAATGTGGGGACACATTTTAGGTGAGAGCAAGGTTACATCATGTCACCTTGTAAGATACATTGTTACATTTTTCATGTGTCAAACACAACTATGCAAAAAAGCATTTTTTTCACACTTATTTTTGGCAATCAATTTGTCATACTTCTGTTCTGCATAAAACTGTGAAGAATACAGTATAGGATGTACCGAATATTCGAAAATGATCCGATATTAACTTTTGCATGGATTTTATTGAAAAGAGCTTAGGCTCATGTAACGTTAATTTAAAGATAATATACTCACTCCCTTGTCATTTAAGATGTTCTTGTCTTTCTTTCTTCAGTCATAAAGGAAAACATTTCAGGATTTCTCTCCATATAATGGGCTTTTATGGTGCCGAGTTTGAACTCCCAAAATGCAGTTTAAAGGAGAACTCCGGTGTGATATTGACCTAAAGTGTATTGAATCATGATACCGAGTGTGAACGTACCTTGCATATTTCATCTCGGTTTGTGTCCAGCTGTCCGAAATCTGGGGTCAGTTAGCCGATGCTCACAACAGGTTGTCAATGAAAGTCAATCGGGCATCGAAGGAGCCATGTAAATAAATCACTGTTTTACGCCATTTACGAGGCACAAAGTAGCTCCACACTTCATCGGTAGACTTCCTAGGGCCCTGACATTTAAAACGAGACATTGAGAACTCAGAAAAAGCACCGGTAGTTTATTTACAAGAAGATTTATACAGACATCTTCCACCAGGAACAGAGCAGTCGCCGCCATCTTAAATGTAGTCACGATAAATCGAGTGTCGAGCACCAATGAATTTATCAGGTTATCAACGTATCAGGTTGTAGTTTCCTTCGTGCTCGACACTCGACTTATCGTGACTACATTTAAGATGGCGGCGACTGCTCTGTTCCTGGTGGAAGATGTCTGTATAAATCTTCTTGTAAATAAACTACCGGTGCTTTTTCTGAGTTCTCAATGTCTCGTTTTAAATGTCAGGGCCCTAGGAAGTCTACCGATGAAGTGTGGAGCTACTTTGTGCCTCGTAAATGGCGTAAAACAGTGATTTATTTACATGGCTTTTCCGATGCCCTGTTCACTCTCATAGACAGCTTGTTGTGAGCATCGGCTAACTGACCCCAGATTTCGGACAGCTGGACACAAACCGAGATGAAATATGCAAGGTACGTTCACACTCGGTATCATGATTCAATACACTTTAGGTCAATATCACACCGGAGTTCTCCTTTAAATGCAGCTTTAAAGGACTCTAATTGATCCCAGTCAAAAAAAGAAGGGTCTTATCTAGCGAAATGATCAGCTATTTTCTAAAAAAAAAAGACAATTTATATGCTTTTTAACCTCAAATGCATGTCTTGTCTAGCTCTGCGTGTTCGCTGTGTATTCCAGTTCAAGACAGTTAGGATAGGTATTAAAGAAAAAAAAAAAAACTTTTTTTGTAAAAGGTGTTTGACATTCTTTGCATGTTCACTTTGTAGACACTGGGTTGGTACTTCTGCAATGATGTAGGACGATTTTGAAGGTGGAGGAGAAAATGAGATGGGAGTTTTCGACATACCCTAACTGTCTTGAATTGGAATACACAGAGTTGATGCAGAGCTAGACAAGACAAGGTTAAAGTACATAAATTGTCAAGTAGTTTAGAAAATGACTGATCGTTTTGCTAGATAAGACCTTTGTTCCTCGGCTAGGATCGTTTAGAGCCCTTAGAAGCTGCATTAAAACTGCATTATGGAAGTTCAAACTCGGGGGCACCATAGAAGTCCACTATATGGAGAGAAATCCTGAAATGTTTTCCTCAAAAAACATTATTTCTTTACGACTGAAGAAAGAAAGACATGAACATCTTCAATATCAATGGATTGAGTACATTATCTATACATTTTTGTTCTGGAAGTGAATTACTTCTTTTAACGTAAATCAAGCAAGCTAGGGCTGAAGCAGGAGCAGTAATACCACGCAGCACATGTGCAAATGCTAAACTAGCTGGGAACTCATTTCTGATAATACTCCGCCTGCTTCGGCCATATTACAGCAGCAAACTTCCTTGACTATTACGCCGGAATGGAAGTGTAGTTCCTAATCTTATCAGCCTAGAAACTCGCAGCTTTGCATTTCCACTGGTCTTAGTACACGATATAACTACAGAAGAGTCAAGTTTTAAATACAACAAATATGGAAACTCGTTGGTCATTTTTGAACGTGATGCTATTGGTCTAATAGGATTCAGTGATCTATGCTAAGCTATGCTAAAAGTGATATCGCCAGAACAGGAGAACGGCTGAATGGATTTCAAAACGGTAAAAGTCAACATATTAACTCGGGGGGAGTTGGAGAATGAGCCTATTTCCAAAAAAAGTGGAGTGTTCCTTTAAGCTCTGTCTTTTAAACAAGTGATTGGTTGGTTCATGTCACATGACCTAAGGTGCGCTTGCGGCATTCTGAAAAGTTGAGATGTTTCAAAGTCCCTTTAAGGGTATTCTATAGCAGCATTTTTCAACCTTTTTTGAGCCAAGGTACATTTTTAATTGAAAAAAAAAAAAATCACAAGGCACAACAACAATCGAAACTGTAAAAAAAAAAGGTAAACTCTGTAGCCTATATTAACAATATACAGCCATTCTTATCGAAGTGTCTTGAACAGGAATCAAATAAACACAAAGAAAGTAGTATGTGTTAATTCATAGTTTTGATGCCTTCAGTGTGAATCTACAATTTTCATAGTCATGAAAATAAAGAAAACTCTTTGAATGAGAACATTTGGTCTGTACTGTATATACACACACACACACACACACACACACACACACACACACACATACACACACATAAGATTATAGACTATATATATTAACTAATCAATGGCCCCAAACCTTTAAACAGTAGTGTACATAATGAGTTGTTGTTTTTTTACCTTCTCTCCACTGCAATAGAAGAAATAGCGCAGCCTCACTATATTGCAGTGGTCCAGTTTTCTCATGATCTGAAGTTCTCGATTCTACATGAACAGAGAAGACAGACGGTTAGCATCTCTGAAGGATAAGAGACGTCAAAAAAATTACAAGCAAGTAGTCAGGACAGTACAATTCCCCTACAGCAGCCTTGGTTTATGTGCCTCGTTCAAGGGCACAGTGTTTGCTTTGGTAGTGGACAGCACATGCGGGTCATGGAAATGGTTAGTGGTTTTGAAAGACATTTACAAACAGTCCACAAGAGAAAATAATAGTTGAATTTATAAAAATGAACCTGCTCAAAAGTTTACATACACTTGATTCTTAATACTGTGTTACTACTAGTGTTGTCACGATACTGGATTTTCTAACTTCGATACGATACCTTGAAAAATATCGATATTCGATACTATTTTCGATACCACAGAGAAAAAAAACTGCCACAATATTATTCTTTTTAAATTAAAGATAAATATAACACATAATAAGTCTAGAACATGACAATGAGGTATAAGCATATGTACCCTGCTACAGCCCTGTTCAGCTTCTTAGCTTCATTTGTGTTTGCTTCATACTTTCTTTGTATGAAACTACAGAAGATATGTGCTCCTCATAAGACAAAATAAGTTAAATTTACCCTGATCTTCAAATTCAGAAAGTTTTCACGGCGTCTTAATGCATCGTTTTTCCTTCTGAAGCATCAGTGAGCATTTGAACTTTCTGTAATAGTTGCATATGACTCATAAACAACTATCACTAAACAAAAAACACAGCTGTGGATCATTCAGGTAACAACACAATATTAAGTATCAAGTTTATGTAAACTTTTGAACAGGGTCATTTTTATAAATTCAACTATTATTTTCTCTTGTGATACTATATGTATGTGTGTCTTTAATGTAAAATACTATATTACTATATGTGTCTTTTATGTAAAATATTCAGGTCAGTACTAAAAAAAAATATCATGCATTTTTTATGCATATATTTGCATATTCTGCAAGGTGTATGTAAACATTTGACTTCAACTGTATATTCTATTATAATATTAATTAACATTTTTTTAAGTCAACAAGTATTTATAAACTTGTGTGTGTGTGTAAGGTTGTGTCATACCTTAAATCGCTTATCCTGAAGTACCTTCTTAATGGCAACCCACTCCTGACTGTCAATGAGGCGCGCCTGATACACCACGCCAAAGGAGCCATTACCGATCACCTTGATATCAGTGTAGGACACCTCCTGCGGGCGATCCGGGCCCTGGCCTGGGGTGGCAACCACTGTGGTCACCTTCCCACTGTCTCCTACAACACATTTGAGACATTAGATCTGATTAGGGGGGTGTTCCATAAATCAAGTTTACCAAATAAGTCAGGCTTATTTCAGTTAGTCTGACTTATTTTGAGCCAAATCAAGTGACAATAAGTCAGACTAACTGAATTAAGCCTGGCTTATTTGGTAAACTTGTTTTATGGAACACCCCCCAGATCATATTGCTCCCTGCGTGTAAACAAATAAACCTGCAGCAGGAGATTTTTGTCAGTTACGATGTCAGCAACTACACTACCAGTCGAAAGTTTTTAAACAGAAAGATTTTTAATGTTTTTTAAAGAAGTCTCTTCTGGTCACCAAGCATGCATTTATTTGATTCAAAGTACAGCAAAACCAGTAACATTTTGAAATAACTGTTTTCTATTTAAATATATTTTAAAATGTAATTTATTCCTGTGATTGCTGAAGTTTTAGCATCTTTACTCACATGATCCTTTGGAAATCATTCTAATATTCTGATTTGCTGCTCAAAAAACATTTATTATTATCATGTTGAAAACAGCAGAGTAGATTTTTTTTAGGTTTCTTTGATGAATAGAAAGTTCAGAAAAAAACATTATCTTACAAATGTCTTTATCATCACTTTTGACCAATTTAAAGCATCTTTGCTAAAGAAAAGCATTCATTTTTACAATTTCTTTCCCCCAAAAATTTAAATTAAATTAAAATTATACTAACTTTTGAAAAGTATAGTGCATAATGTTACAAAAGCTTTTTATTTCGGATAAATGATTTTTGGATCTTTCTATTCATCAAAAAATGTACTCAACTGTTTAAAATATTGATAATAATAATAATAAATATTTCTTGAACAGCAAATCAGCATATATTAGAACATATTAGAATGATTTCTGAAGAATTGTGTGACACTGAAGACTGGAGTAATGATGCTGAAAATTTTGATTTGATCACAGAAATAAATGACATTTTCTTCTTTATTCAAAAATTCATGTTCAGAAACTTTTGACTGGTAGTGTACATTAATTTAGAAAGCAACGCTATTCTCTAAAATAAATATATATTCCTACCTATATGGCATATACAGGGTGCACTGATTTAAAACATAATGTTAAGTCGCTGTCTTAAGTCGCTGGGGTATATTTGTAGCAATAGCCAAAAATACATTGCATGGGTCTAAATTTTTGATTTTTCTTTTATGCCAAAAATCATTAGGAAATTAAGTAAAGATCATGTTCCATGAAGATTTTTTGTAAAATTCCTACTGTAAATATATCAAAATGTAATTTTTGATTTGTAAAATGCATTGTTAAGAACCTAATTTGGACAACATATTATGTTGTCATATACATATATATTGGTCACATATTATGACTAAAAAAGGTAATTTAACATAAGCATCACTGTCACTGCAAAGTTTCTAGTGGTAAAAAACCTGTAGACTAATATGCATATTGGACATGCACTTAAAAATAAAAAACCTCACGCAACTTAGTAAGAAGTGTAAAAACAGTGTATTGCCACATGTGTCACTAAATACGGGCCTGACCTGTCTGTGTCCTTCACACAGGACATTATGACAGTGGGTGTGTCAGAACAGGTAGTTACCACCTATTCAACATGCCCTACAGCCTAGTAAGTTGCCTAGTAAAGCATTTAAACAATCACTTTAATAACATAGCCTTGGAGAAACATGGTTGTCAACCAGTTATTCTCTAGTTTACCGTTTCAAATCATAGTGTGCTGCTTTATTTAATTAAGTATTACCATGTTTTCTGACATGTTAGCATGGTCAAGTCGTGATATTTTAGTGAATGGGACCACTGTAATACTGTTTTCTCTAGTAGCACCACTGTATATAAATACCAATACACATACATATGCAAATCAGTATCATCTTATGTAAAAGTACCATGGTTTTAGCATCACTGTACCATGGTAACGCCATAGGATTTTTTTTGTTAATGTCCCAAAAGGCTGTCTACGCAGCTCAGTTGATTTTAACGCACAGTCTCGGTTTATAATTTATCTCAAATTGTGAGAATTTTCATTAGTTAGCCTAGGCTAGTTTCGTGGAGATGACATAACTGTCATTATCAATAACACACAGGTGTGTTGTTTAATTATATACACGATATGTCCATTAAACACTCATAACTGAGATAACTTCGCTTGTATACTCACTAGATAGTTTTAAATTTGCACAAGCAGACGAACTGTCCGCCGAGGCCTGTGAGACCCCGGGCTTTCCTGCGTTGCTCCCCACGACAGCGGCGGATCCGGCGGATGCTGCAGCGGCTCCGGACGCCCCCTGAGGCTCAGCGAACGAGGTCGTCCTGGGCCGCCCGCTGCCGCTCATATCGGACTGAAAGTGTGCCGAGGCTGTGGGGCGAGTATCAGCGGTTCCCTCGTCGACGTGGCCTGGTGCGGGGTGAAACATTGGGTTAAAAACGAAAAGATGACAAACCTTTTTGCCGCGACCCTCAGCGTTCACCCACTCTCTCACGCGCTGAGAATACGCGCAGCCTCATGGGGAATGCAGTTCGGGCGCGCTATATTGATCCGGACTCCAAACAACCACAGGAGCAGGTGTCACACCTGATGAGAGGGATCACTATCTGCCTCTAACTTTATTATGCACACATAATTATTTTTGTATAGTAAAGAAATAACTAAAAACAAAGCATAAAAATTAATTAAAATAAAATGCATATTAAGAAAAGCCTAATTAATTATGGTTCTTAAGACTTTTTTTTAAAACTGATTATAAAAATGACACCATATTGATATGCTTTTTCAATACGCCTCTAACTTTATCATGAACAATTAGTTATTTGTGAATAATAATAATAATGTAAAAATCATTAATATAAAACTCATATGAATAAAAAACTAATAAAACAATTAGCTGCTCCTTATTACTTGTAGGTCTGATAAAGAAAATAAATATTAAAAATAGATTATAAAAATGACACCATACAAGGATATGATTTTTAAGATTCCTCTAATTTTATCATGAACAATTACTTATTTGTGTATATTAATAAATAATGTACAATTACTTAATATAAAACTCATTTGGATAAAAAAACAAATAAAATAATAATCTGTTTAGTACTTATAATTTTTTATAAATTGTAAATAAAACATAAGGTCTGATAAAGATAATAAATATTAAAATTAATTATAAAAAATAACACTTTATCATGAGCAATTAGTTATTTGTGTATAATAATAATAATAATAAATAATGTAAATGAATATAAAAATCATATTATTAAAAAACAAACAAAATAATCTGTTCATTATTATTAGTAAATAAAACTTTAGGTGTGATGAAGAAAATAAATATTAAAATAGATTCTATGCTTTTTTAATATTCCTCTAACTTTATCATGCACTATTTTTTTTGGTATAATAATAATAATAAATAAACAAATAATGTACAATTAATTAATATAAAACTCATATGAATAAAAAACGAATAAAATAATAATCTGCTCCTTATTACTTGTAAATAAAACATGAGGTCTGATAAAAAACTAAATTAATATGAAAAAAAAATAATATATATATATATATATATATATATATATATGGCACTATATATATCAATATGCTTTATTCTGTGTGTGTGTGTGTGTGTGTGTGTGTGTGTGTGTATAAGCATGTTGAGAAGCTTATTAAACATGACTTCTAAAGATACAAATAAATATTAAAATAGATTTTAAAAACCATGCATATCACTATAATACAAATAAAAGTATAAAACTATAGATATTATTGTACTGATTCAAGTCTTAATTCTTCATTCGAAGAGCATCTAAAATAATCTCTAAATCTTAAACCCCCCCGAAAAGAACCACACAAAAAAACAAGCATTGTGTTAGGTCTTTAATTTTTTCAATAATCTCTTGTTTAGAAATATTGCACATGGTCAACATGCCTGTTGATGAGTTTACACTCACCCTTCTCATTCTAAAACTCCTTCTCCAAAGTAAAGACAGTTTATTGGATACACAATCATAAGGTGTACACGCATACATGTGCAGGTATGTGTGTGTGTGTGCAAGCATTTGTCTGTTGCCGGAGGGGGAAAATAAGGGCAGATAAATTCAGAATGATTACATATGCCGATTTCTCCTTGCCCACGTCAGTAGCCACCGGTTTTCAGGCATATGCTAACAGTCTTCTAATGTAGTGCCACTGCATTTTTCGGAAGGGAAAATATGATTAGCATTTGCTCGGGATTATGTTCGACTCGTAATGTAATAAGCGCATACGCTCGCACACACACAGACATCTGTATATCATGGACATATAGAAATATATAGGTATATTTATACATTTATATTGTCACACATTCAAGTGAAGACTGAGTAGCATTTTTATACTCATCACTCCTTCTCTTTCAGCAAAACCAGACGCAAGAAAGTGCTAGGTTACATTTTTTTTTTTTTTTAGTTTGTTCAGTTTGGATTTCTCTCTCGATACTCATTGATTTTTTTCCCCCCAACTCTCCTTTCAATATATATATATTTTTATTACAGCTTGTACAGTGAAAATCTATGGCACTAACAGGTCACTCGTCTACTTCAAAAAAAATTCCCACCCACGTCCTATTGCACCAATGAAAGAAGAGGCAGAGTAAAAAAGAGGAGATCCTGAGAAATGCCGCCCCAGCGCTGGTCTCGGGTCAGCTTTCCCTTGCGTAATCCTGAATCGGCGACGACGTCGCAGACTACAAAGCTTACCCTGACTCCAGACCAGCGCTCAAAGAGGCGCTTTCCATCAACACTTCGGTTAAAAGTCTTAAGGAGATGAAAAAACAAGGGCTTTCCTTATGGGATTGCGGAAAGGGAGAATCGAACGCAATGGAACAAAGTCGTTGGTTAGTTTTTAAATATCTAAAAACAAATACTTTCCTGATTTAAATCATGGTCTAGGACCATGTATTGTGCAAACACCTGATTGAAATATAAAAAAGAAAGAAAGAAACGAGGAAAAGAACACAGAGAGAGCCTCGTGCCCACCCTCTGCCCCCCTCCCCAGCCATCACGGTTAGATATATACAGTGTACGGGGGAAAAGCCAGAGAAGAGGAGCTTCAGCTAAGAGGCTAAAACAGAGTCTTTTTTTTTCTTTTCGACGTAATCGCTCCAACACTTAGATAGCTGGATTAGTCCATGCTGAAAATATTACTAGAGTAAGAAGTAGAAGAAGAGAGGCGCAAGCTAATACAAAATAAGATATCAGTCAGTTCCACCGTTACGACACAACAACAAAACGACAAAGCATAACTACACGTTGATTCGAAGAGGGGTAGTGTCTCTATTCGTTTGCGTCTTCTTTTTCGAGGTTAGGACAATGTTTTCCTCTCGCTTTGAGTGTGCTGTGTTGTTGTTGTTGTTGTTTATGCGATTGTGGCGGTCGCCGTAGCCTCTGTTTTCTGCTCCGCTGGTCTACGTGATTACGAGTCTTGAGTTTGTTGCTTCAGGGACGAAAAACCAAAAAAAAAAAACTTAATTTACAGCCCGTGCTGAAGAACAGTAACAGCCGATGCATGTACCCCCCGTCACGGGGGCGTGTAACATTCGCACGATGACCTTCTCCTCCCCCGGCTATTGCTTTCCTCCATCTCTCGGTCTCTACAAATGAAAGTGCAAGCGCGTTTGTACAACCCCGACCACCCACCCACCCCGTCCCTGTTTTGGATTGAAAGTTACCGGTACCTCAAACACTCTAATTTCTCTTCTAAAACATTCAGTCCATTCGATAAAAATCTGTGCTGGCCCCACGCTAGGGGCTTTACTGAGCGTGTGCAGACAGGCTGGTTTGGTGCTGCCTGTGGTGCAGCATTGAAGGGCTCTAAAGCCACGCCCTACCGTGGAGGTGGACCAATGACGGCCTAACACGAGTGGCATATATGCAAATGAGTGCGACCTCATGCGCTGTACGTAATAGTTCCTTGTGCAAGTCGTTAATGTGTGAGAGTGATATTACTATGTAATTGCATAAAGTGTGTGCGCGCGCATATGTGTGTGTGTGTGCGTGTGTGTAACTGTGCATAACAACAGAACATCAACGAAGTGAACGCAATGGCAACGAAATCAGTTTCGATTAGAAACGAAGCAAAATCCACATAAGTGCTGTACTGTATATCGCCAGCGGAAATGGGTTTACACATTTCTTAGAATCCATCCCTACATTCGTCTTTCATCCTTCCGTTCTGCTCGTCGTCGTACTTCTTCATCTCGACTCCTGCGGATCGCCCGCGTCTTTCTTTGGCTCCTCCGTGGCTCTGCCCCTCTCGTCCGCTTCCGAATTCTCCCTGGCCGCTGGATTGGATGGTCCGGGAGTAGAGGCGGAGTCGGAGCTGCCGCTGGCCACGCCTCCCATGATTTCAGAACTGCCGGCGGTCTGCATGATCTTCTGCCTGACCTCGCGGATCTTCAGCTGCAGGCACACCTTGTTGGGAAACGTGTCCGAGTGGCGAGCTTGGAAGGCCGCTGTGGCTTGCGCTGGAACGGATAAAAAAAATGCATGCTAAATTTTGCATTCACAACAATGGCTGATGCATTTTTTTTTTTCATTTGACGTTGCCAGTTAAAAACAAAAAAATAAATGTACACAGCACTGAGTCTGTTGTAACTGTAAGCATAAAAAGTTATTGAAATGTTTTTTTATTTGACTTTTTATAGAAATTCAGAGTTTCTATCTCACAATTCTGGAGTTTATATCTCAAAATTCCGAGTTTATATCTCACAATTCCGAGTTTATATCTCACAATTCCGAGTTACGTCTCAAAATTCCGAGTTTATATCTCACAATTCCGAGTTTATATCTCACAATTCTGGAGTTTATATCTCACAATTCTGAGTTTATATCTCACAATTCTGAGTTAATATCTCACAATTCCGAGTTTATATCTCACAATTCCGAGTTTATATCTCACAATTCCGAGTTACGTCTCACAATTCCGAGTTTATATCTCACAATTCTGGAGTTTATATCTCACAATTCTGGAGTTTATATCTCAAAATTCCGAGTTTATATCTCACAATTCCGAGTTTATATCTCACAATTCCGAGTTTATATCTCACAATTCTGGAGTTTATATCTCACAATTCTGGAGTTTATATCTCAAAATTCCGAGTTTATATCTCACAATTCCAAGTTTATATCTCACAATTCCGAGTTACGTCTCACAATTCTGAGTTTATATCTCACAATTCTGGAGTTTATATCTCACAATTCTGAGTTTATATCTCACAATTCCGAGTTAATATCTCACAATTCCGAGTTTATATCTCACAATTCCGAGTTACGTCTCACAATTCCGAGTTTATATCTCACAATTCTGGAGTTTATATCTCACAATTCTGGAGTTTATATCTCAAAATTCCGAGTTTATATCTCACAATTCTGGAGTTTATATCTCAAAATTCCGAGTTTATATCTCACAATTCCAAGTTTATATCTCACAATTCCGAGTTACGTCTCACAATTCCGAGTTTATATCTCACAATTCTGGAGTTTATATCTCACAATTCTGAGTTTATATCTCACAATTCCGAGTTAATATCTCACACATCCGAGTTTATATCTCACAATTCCGAGTTCTGAGTTTATATCTCACAATTCTGAGTTTTTATCTCACAATTCCGAGTTTATATCTCACAATTCCGAGTTACGTCTCAAAATTCTGAGTTTATATCTCACAATTCCGAGTTTATATCTCACAATTCCGAGTTTATATCTCACAATTCCGAGTTACGTCTCAAAATTCTGAGTTTATATCTCACAATTCCGAGTAGGGCTGGGCGATTAATCGAAAAGTAATCGAAATCGACATTCAGAACCTATAATCGATCAAATTTTTCCAGGACGATTATTTCGATTACTTTCCCTTTAAAAACACCGAGGCGCCAGAGTTCACAGAGGGGGGCGCGGGAGCTGAAATGCTTAGAGATAGAGACCTGTGCGTGACAGATTTTTCAGTCAGCACGGAATATGTTATCTCGTTCCACTCCTGCCCGTGAGATTCATGTTTTGTCCCTCTCCCGCCTGCAAAAGCCTGCATTGTGGTTACCTATACATATTTTTTGAGTACATCGATCTTATTCTCAACAGAAAAGTAAGTATGGGCTGCTGTGTGCATGCATGGCAGAATGCGAGCAAACAATGCTCCCTGCCTATCTCAGTTCATCGCGATCTCATACAACTCTTATAACACAATGAATATTTGCACAATGAATATTTGTGTCTACACTTCGTGTGTTGCAATGAGTGGATTCGTGCGCACGCAATATTAAGCAGTGCGCAAGAACTTTCGGTGAGTGGATTCTTGCATTCCAGAAACTTCCTATTCTTGCACCTGTTAATCATTTTGAAGTTATATTAGTTGTTCGTGTTGCTTTTGTGTAATAGATGAATAACAATTTGTATGTTTTTAGATATTTTATGTTTATATATTTCTATTTTCCGGGAGTCCCTCCAATCATTTTATTCTCCCGCATCCCGCACACACACGAGTTTCTACCCACTCGCGCATCAAGTTTTGTCCTGCGCCGCACTCTGTTTCTGTGCAGGTCTCTACTTTGAGGTCAAATAAAGATGTATAAAATGTTTTACTAATAATTTTATATAAAAATGTTTTTAAATCATATGCTTACAATGCCAATATAGGGCAATTTAAAAAAAAAAAATAAACAAGTGTAATTGACAGTATTCTGACGATCCGGCATTTCAATCTACAAATCACCAATGTTTACCATGGTTTTACTGTAGTAACACTGACAGTAACCATGGCATGGCAGAAAAGTAAAATATTCATATAGAATTTTATTATACTTATAATGTGCTAAATATATTAAAGGAGTAATGGAATATAATAACAATATATATATTTTTTGTAAGTCATTACAGTTGTTTGTTGTACATTTGTAATTATACTGAATGTCTTCAGGATGCTGTTTTTCATTACAAATTCTTTACCGTGGTAGTGGTAATCTACAAATGTATGCAAATGTATGAAAGATGAAGCTGTTGTTATTTTTACAGATACTCACAGAAACAGAAGCTGTCAACTCTGCTACTGTCAAATGTGCATTTCTAAAATCTAAAACTTGTGATATATATGCATACATACATACAAGAGTAATTTTATTAAGAAGAGATACTGCTTATTTTCATTGAAACATTGAAAATAATTTATTTTGTTTCCAAAAGTGCAAGTTATTTATTTTCACTAATTTAAGAAAAATGTGACTGTTCGTTTTAAGCAATGTGTGCTTTAATTTCAGTTGTTCAACACTGATGTTCAATAAATAATCGTAGATAGTTGATAGTGTGTGTTTCCTTCAATTATTTTAAAATCAAGTAATGCACCCTTCATTCAAAAATCTCTCACTTGTAATATGTGAGCATATTTACTGTACAAAACTTGTCAGTGAACTATGAGGGCAAAATATATATATATATAAATATAATTAAATATAATTTTATTAATAAATAAAATAATCGTTCATTAATCGTAATCGAGTTAAAATGTTCAATTAATCGAGATTTTGATTTTAGGCCAAATCGCCCAGCCCTAATTCCGAGTTTATATCTCACAATTCTGAATTTATATCTCACAATTCCAAAAATTCATCACAATTCCATATTTGTCACAATTCCAACTTTATATCTTACAATTCTGACTTTGTTTCTCACAATTCTGAGTTTATATCTCACAATTCTGAGTTTATATCTCACAATTCCAAAAATTCATCACAATTCCATATTTGTCACAATTCCAACTTTATATCTTACAATTCTGACTTTGTTTCTCACAATTCTAAGTTTATATCTCACAATTCTGACTTTATATCTCACAATTCTGAGTTTTTTCTAGAAATTCAGTTTCTATCTCACAATTACAAGTTTATGTCTCACAATTACAAGTTTATATTTCACAATTTCAAAAATTTGTCACAATTACAAGTTTATATCTTACAATTCTGACTTTGTTTTGCACAATTCCAAGTTTATATCTCACAACTCTGAGTTTGTATCTCTCAATTCTGATATTGTTTCTTACAATTTCGAGTTTATGTCTCACAATTCCAAGTTTATATCTCACAATTTCAAATTTGTCACAATTCCGACTTTATATCTTACAAGTCTGACTTTGTTTCTCACAATTCCAAGTTTCTATCTCACTATTCTGAGTTTGTCTCACAATTCTGAGTTAATGTCTCACAATTCTGACTTTGTTTCTCACAATTCCGAGTTTATATCTCATAATTCTAAATTTATATCTTGCGATTCCGAGTTTGTATCACAATTCCAAATTTGTCTCAGTTTCAAGTCTTCTCAATTTTGTCTTACAATTCCAAGTTTATAGCTCACAAGTCCAAGTTTATAGCTCACAATTCTGACTTTGTTTCTCACAATTCCGAGTTTATATCTCATAATTCTAAATTTATATCTCACGATTCCGAGTTTGTCTCACAATTCCAAATTTGTCTCAATTTCAAGTCTTCTCAATTTTGTCTTACAATTCCAAGTTTATATCTCACAATTTCAAGTTTATATCTCACAATTCTGACTTTTTTTTGTACAATTCCAAGTTTTTATCTTACAATTCCAACTTTATGTCTCACAATTCTGACTTTGTTTCTCACAGTTCTCATGTTTTTTTTTCTCACAACTCTAAATTTAAATCTCAAAAATCAAATTCTTCTTTTTCTCAAAATAGTGAGAAAAAAGTGGCGGGGGTACAAATGGAGGAAACAAAGAAAACTTAAATAGTTCTATCTGAATATTTTTGTGTAAACTGTGATGCTACTTTTTCAGGATTCTTTGATGGATAAAAAGTTGTAAAGAACAGCATTTATTTGAAATAGATTTTTTTTTTTTTATCAATGCAATTGAAACCAGAAGTCTGGCTGCGCTATACTGGGAGATGGCTAACTTGACGTTACCTGAGGGGAAGAAGCCGTGCTCCTGGAAGAGCTGCATGACCAGCGCACGCCGCTGGTCCAACATCCTACGCAGAGAGGAAGGCGGCACGCGATCCAACTCCTCCAAAATATGCTCCGTCTCTCCAACTGATAAACACAGATGAGAAAACAGCTTAGACATAAAAGGGAGTTTAGACATAAAAGAGTTTAGACATAAAAATAAGCCCACCAGCCCTATCGAAGGTGAAGATGTCCCCTTCACACTTGGCAGCACTCTTGGGCGTGTTGGGCTCTGAGCTGCAGCTGGACAAGCGCCGACTCTTCCTCCGTGGTGAACTGGGGTCATCAGTGGAGTCTAGATCTAAGGAATGGAAGAAAATAAAATAAATGGAGGGATCAAACTGCACAAAAAAGCAAAAGTTTCTTTTCTTCTCAAACTGGCATCCTAATTTAGTTGTCTAATAAACCTGGAATTGTATATTATGGATACTGTTGGCTCTTTGATGAATTGCTTTGAATTGTATAAAAGCATCTGCTAAATGCATAAACGTAAATGTAGATTGTCTTAAGATAACGTGGTAGTTGACCGAGCAAATTCTCATTACATTTCTAATCTACTCTCACCTGTAGAGTTCCTCCTCTTCTTGCGGTAGCTACCCAGTATGGCTCTAGGGGAAGTTGCTAGGCTCTGTAGATTGGGAGAGGGCAGCACATCTTCAGGCTTGAACTCCGGCAGCTCTTTAAGACGCTCTTCAAATGAGGAGCCAAATAGAGCCCTGAAAAAGAGCAAATATAGTTTTTACAAAATGAATAATAACAGACACACATGCTTGCAACGAACGCACTGGCTAAAAAAATAAAAAATGTAAATGTATAAACTGGAACTTTAAACTTCAAAAATGTAAATTTGAACATTAAAATGAAAATGATAAATGTTGCAACTAACTGAAAATAAACAGGTTCAAGTTGAAGTGCTACAAAATAAACTAAAGCTAAATAAATTATAACAAATGACAACAAAAAAAAACTAGAAAATAAAAACAATAAAAAAAGAATGAAAAAAAAGAAATAAAAAATAATTAAATAATAATTATAAATAAATAAATAATAATAATAATAACTACTATAATAGTATATAAATGGCACAATAAAAAATGCTTTTGATTAATCAGGGCTAATGCCGCTCACTTGTCGCCAGCATCAGTGGTGTTTTTCAGTGGAGGTGGACGGAACTTGGTCTTTTTAGCTGAAGGGGGGTCAGTCTGCAAAGGGGGTGGCGGGGGGTCCAAAACAGAAGCTTCCCTGCGTCCTGCCTAAAAGAAAAAACAAATCAAAAAGTCATTTGTAAATGATATGGATCTGGCTTCTGGTCTCATCTGCATCCAGCTATGTTTAGCTGTACGATATTGCAAATTGGTGTGTCTCACAATGTTATTTTAATGTACTATCTTAATTATGAACACACTGGTTTGTAGTGAGAACAGTTTTACCGTTTACTGCACATTGTTATAAAAATTGTTTAAATTTAGCAAAGTTGGCTTGTACACCTGAGAAAAGCGTTTTACCTCTCGACTCTCGTCTTTGCTGTTGGTCTCAGCTTGAGTCTCTGTCTCCCCTTCCATCGCTCTTGCTCTCTCAGATTGAAACGGGCCCCCTCCTACTTCTCTCTCTGATTCTCGCTCCATTTTGCTCCCTTTCTTTCCATCCTCCTTCCCCTCGCAATGCTGACCTGCTGAACATTTTAAACATGACATTCAAGAGACTGCAAGCACATTCTGTAATGCAAATGCTTGATCAATATTTAAAAATAAAACTGCTGTCAAAGACCTTGAAATAGCCATAATATCATCTTTTGAAGTAGTGATGGATGGTAAACTGATAGCTTATATCAACGGCAACGGCTTAAAATAAAAAAAATACGTTTATGGAAACAGAAAGTTTAAAAGAACAGCATTTATTGGAAATAAAACATCATAAATCATATATAAATAAACAATAAAACATCATAAATGTCTTTATTGTCACTTTTGTTCATTTTAATTTATCCTTGCTGAATATAAAAATTAATTTAATTATTTAAAAAAAGATCTCACTTTTTATATATTCACACTACCAGTCAAAAGTTTTTGAACAATAATATATTTTTTTGTTTTTTATGTTGTTTCTGCTCACCAAGCCTGCATGTATTTGATCCAAATTACAGCAAAAACAGTAACATTTTTCTG
Source organism: Garra rufa (assembly GCF_049309525.1). Lineage (NCBI taxonomy): Eukaryota > Metazoa > Chordata > Actinopteri > Cypriniformes > Cyprinidae > Garra > Garra rufa. Next base: position 38,069,089 of record NC_133377.1, read on the forward strand.
ATTTGCTGCTCAAAAAACATTATTATTATTATTATTTTGAAAAGAGCTGAGTATATTTTTTTAGGTTTCTTTGATGAATTGAACGTTCAGAAGAACATTTTGTCTGAAATAGAAATCTTTTGTAACATTATCAAATGTCTTTATCATCTTTTGATCAATTTAAAGCATCCTTGCTAAATAAAAGCTTTTGAAAATCCAAGCTTTTGAATGGTATAATCTATAATGTTACAAAAGCTTTTTATTTCAGATAAATGCTGATCTTTGAATCTTTCTATTCATCAAAGAATCCTGAAAAACATGTTCTCAACCATTTTAAATATTGATAATAATAATAAATGTTTCTTGAACAGCAGATCAGCACATAAGAATGATTTCTGAAGGATCATGTGACACTGAAGACTGAAGTAATGATGCTAAAAATTCAGCTTTGATCGAAGGAATAAATTACATTTTAAAATATATTAAATTAGAAAACTCATTTTAAATAGTAAAAATGTTTCAAAATTTTACCGTTTTGCTGCACTTTAGATCAAATAAATGCAGGCTTGGTGAGCAGAAGAAACTTCTTAAAAATTGACTGGTAGTGTATATATAAAAAGAACATTTCAACAAACTGAAAAAAAATGTATCATGTTAAATAATTAACACTTTATCTCTTTATCACTTTTTCTTGTTACATGTTACATGTACTAACTTCAGTAATAGCAGTAAATTATGCATAATTATATGCAATTAACAATAAACCAAACCCTATTTCTAGGCCTAACCTTACAAAAATACATATTGGTAATTATTACTCATTACCTGAATGTATAATTTCACTGTAACAAGGACACACCTTAAATATAACCAAATTAACCACTGTCTATGAGGTTACATTTACCTTTATGTGTGTGTGATGTACAGCTGGGTTGCACCGATTCCTCCAAACCACTAGGTGGCGTCTGATGTCCATCCTTTGACACCACCAGGTCTCTCTGCTTCTCCATCTCCTTCCTAGATTCTGGTCCTCTCTCGTTTTCCATGTGCATGTTTACCTGAGACTGCAGCTGCGCGTCTACCTGCACAGCCGTGGCGGAGGAGGTCTTTGCTTGAGGCATTGAGGATGATGCTGGAACTGATGTGGAACTTGCTGTGCTCTGTGGCACGGCTGTCACTGACACAACCCCTCCGGCTAAGCTGACGCTGGGGTAAATGGCGGTCACAAGTTGACGGGTGGCCGTCGAGGTTTGTGAAGCTTGTGACAGTCCGCTCAGGGGTGGACATGGAGCCAGGAGGGGTGGCTGACCTGCGGTAGACATTTGATGATGTTTGTCATGCAGTGTTAAATATGTGTTGGTGGTTTACAGAACTGTCAGTCATAGCACTCACTTGCAACAATAGGTTGAACCAAGGCCTGACCGGCTGGGGCTATTGCAGTGAAGCCAAGGGTCGCCACTGGAGATTGCAAAAAAGATGGACCTGCAGGTGACGGGGCCTGCTGGGTGGAAGAGACTGCAGGTGTTGAACCCAATGGCAATGGAGTCGCAACTCCAGGAGTTGACTGGACATATGTGATCCTGAGCAACAAAAGCACAGCGGAAAGTTAGGTTTGAGTCGCAGTGGCTTTTCCAAGTAAGACATGTAACTGGATCTTTCTTAACACTCCTGTCAAAGAAACAAACTCTTAAACCTAACTACTACAATCAGGATTAACGATTTATAGAATGGTATGAAAGTGTTCATTTTTACACCATTTTATTTATTTATTTTTTTGGACACTTTTTGTTATTTTATCAAATTGTTTTTTTTTTAATGTAGATATTGTTTTATCATGTCATATTCAAAAACTGTAGTTCATTTCACTCCGACTGAAATGGCATCCTTTTAGGAAACAAATTGTCAAATAGACTAATTTCAGACTGTCAAATTTTCACAGACATGATTAAACATTAACATTGTGTTAGAATATATACGAATATATATATATATATATATATATATATATATATATATATATATATACACACATACATACATACATACATATACAATATATATATATATATATATATATATATATATATATATATATATATATATATAACGAATAAATAAATCTTTTTCTCATTTTCGTTATCAGTGACAAAAAAAGTTTACTTTTGTCAACAAACATATTTGTCAGTACTTCTCTTCTCTCTTCTAAATTGTAATATTTAATTAAATTTAAAATTAATTAAAAATGAACAAAAGTTTTCAGTAAAAACCTTTAATAATAGTCATAATTATGCATATGTTTTTACCTCATCTTAAAAACCAGTACTTTTCTTATCATTTGGTGCCCATGATTAAAAAATTTAATATTGAATAAAATAAAAAATGTATTAAAAGTTAACAAAAAATAAAAAATATATAAATTATAAAATAAATAGAATATATTTTTGCCTTCTTACCGATGGCTGGCCAAAAAGCATATAGTTTTCATGATATAATGAAGAAATCTAACTCTTTTAAATTCTACCCTCCTGTATTACTTCCTGTATTTTTCCTCAGGCTGACGCTGCCACCAGTTTCCTCCGTGCAGCACGCTCAGGTAATCTGGAAAAGGCTCTCGACCACATCAAGAATGGCATCGACATCAACACGGCAAATCAGGTAAGACTTCCTCAACTCCCTGTTCTCCTCAGGAGTCTGATAATGGTTCGATTGAGTCACAGCCAGGCTTCATTCAGGGTGAAATGTCTGTTTGCAGAAGTGAATCTTCTTACAGATAAACAGCTCGATCTCGAAGGGCGCTCTTGAAGACAAAATGTGAAAGATGTGCGATTTCTAGACGATAAATCTAGCGCACACAAGGCCAGATGACACCAGGTCATTGCGCTCACTTTCATTAATTCTGTCCTCAAACTCATAAAAATAAAACTTCCAAAAGGGGGTTTCACAGCAGTGCCTTAAACAAACTATTTTTGGCACGCCAAAGAACCTTTTAGTGAACAGTTCTTAACAGAACCACTTTTTAGTTGTGGAATCATTTGAAGAACCTTTTCCACTATAACAAACCTTTTGTGGAATAGAAAGTTTCTATATTTTAAAAATAAAGGTTCCATCCAACCTTTTTGTCTAAATGGTTCCATAAAAAAAGGCTGGACACTGCAGGTGAATGGGGTAAAATAAAATTAACTAATAGTTATGACCTT
>NC_133377.1:38072764-38225264 GCF_049309525.1 Garra rufa
GAAGTGAAATGCAAAAAGATACTTACAGGTCATCAGCATCACTCTCAGTCTCACTGTCACCTCCCTCTCTCTCCACGGGTGGGTCTTCAGCAGTACGAGGCGGGCAAGATGGGGAACCTCTCTCTGGTGCTGGATGGTCAGCAGGTCCCTCAGTCACAAGGGCAACTCCACAGCGAGGTTCTACAAGTACATTCAGTTTCAAATCTTCAGCTGAGCACATCGATATATATTCTGAATGTGAATTTGTTTATATGCTGTTCAAATTGTCAAATTATAGTGTCCAATACTCTTACCTTTGCTCTGATTTACAAGTGTTTGGCCATCTGCAGGCTGCATGGACATTTTTGTTTGGCTGGTCTCCAGAAAAGGAACCAATGAATGCCACGCGAACACTGGCACAGAGCGGGGCTCCACGTTGGTCCAAACTAAATGCAGAAACAGACAAACCTATTATCTGTTCACACGACTCTTTTGGGAAAACCTACAGCCTCTCTATTCTCTTAGGAGGGAACTGGTGAAAGAGCACCTTTCTGTGTCAGAATGAACCTGAATGAAAGCCATTCATGTACATATGTGTCTGTGTAACAGTGATTGATGAAACAAAGAAAGTGTGTAACTGTTCTGTGCATCTGTCATTCCAGTGAACTGTGTATCTCAGATTAAGTACTCATGAGAATCAGGGCGGTCCAATCACTCTCTAGCAGTGCATGTCTGGACAAGTTCCTGTGTGTCATTTCAGACATGCTGCAACTGTCTAAAGAAACACTGACCCTGAAAGCACAGTGCATTCTTCAGTACACACACCCAAACACACCTGCTGCTGACCAGCATACCAAAGTCACTCTGAGCCCCCCTTATTTTTACAGTTTGGCAGTCTGAGAGAAAATAGAAAGTGTTTGCTGGTGTCCTCCAGCTTATAAAAAACATATTCTGGCCTGCACAAAATCTAGAAAAAAATATTTTTCTATTTTGTAAAAAAAAAAAAAAACTAAAGTGACCCTGGACAACAAATCCAGTCTTGATTAGCACGGGTATATTTGTAGCAATAGCCAAAAATGCATTGTTTGGGTCAAAATTATTTATTTTTCTTCTACGCCAAAAATCATTAGGATATTAAGGATCATGTTCCATGAAGATATTTAGTAAATTTCCCTACCGGCAGTATATCAAAACTTTCAGATTTGATATGAAGAACTTCATTTGGACAACTTTAAAGGTGATTTTCTTAATATTTTGATTGTTTTTTTTTTTTTGTTTTTTGTTTTTTTTGGCTTTCAGATGATGTATAAATCTCAATTTCCAAAAATGGACCCTTATGACTGGATTTGTGGTCCAGGGTCACAAATCATTTGGAAAAAGTCATGTGCCTACATAATTTGGCACTAAAAGAATTGTATACTACATTTTTAATGATTAAAATAGAACAATGAAATTGACTTTGTTACCTTGGAAAATCTTAGCATAGTTTGTGACATTTTGAGATTTACTCTGAAACTCTAGATAATATTAATTTAATTTTACACTATAGCTCATTTCTGTAAGTAAGGATAGCAAAATGAAGTAAACTGTGACATATTATACCCAAAAAATTCCTTATACAGTGAACTACCACTTTGATACAAATTTCGGACCAAAAATTATTCAGAAACTTTGACCTGACCATATTTTGCTTAAGTGTTTTTTCTTTAATTGCTAATGCATCCTTTTTACACCACAGACTGAACAAAATTAAGCATTGCTTGGTAATTGGTCCACAAAGTATTAATAGTTTGAATTTTTAGTTGATTGTAATCCATTACATACCTTTCTATTAAAGTTATCTGACATTATCAAAATGAATTTGTTCTGACACAGTTTAACAGAATATACTGTGATAATGTGAGAAATGTTTAAGGTGTCTGAATAATTTTTGGTTTGACTTTATCTTTCAGGTTTCTTACCAGTGCCAGGTCGTCCCATGATGATGTCTTTGCGAGGAGCAGGGTGCGGGGACTCAGCTGGAAGGATGAGGGGCAACAGAGCAGTGGGTGAAGGATGGCAAGCCACAGGTTGTGGGAGAGCACCACCTGCATCTGCAGGCCCACCTGACTTCCTCTCTTGCTCTTTACCTCCTGAGCCAGATAGTGCAAGGGCAGGTCCAGTGGTTGCATTAGAGGTGGACACATTCAAAGCGGCAGAGTTTGAATGGGCGGGATGTCCAGGAGCCACAGGTGTCAATGACTGAGAGGAAGTCACCAGGACTAAGGTGGGAGCAGGGTTGCGAAGAAGAACAGCACCATTGGTGGCGGCGCCATTAATGGGAACAGGGGCCTGGAGGCCCAGAGCATGGTGAGGGGGCTGGCTGTGCTCCCTAGACCGTGAGCTTGCTCTACGGCTCAAGGGACCGTCACTGAATTTTGCCAGCGGTACGTCGGGGTTACGAACAATGACGGGTGAATCGCGTAGGGGAACGATACGACGTGAGCTGGGATCCTGTGGAAGGGGTGAGGGTGGTGTGGGAGAAACCAGCATAGGGGGCGGAGTGGAAGCGGCAGAGGACGAGGGTCGACTTGTGACACTCCTCTGTCGAGGGAATGAGAGAGATGAGGGGGTGGTAGGCTGGCTTTGTGGGGATAGAACCCTGAATGCTGCTGCGTTGAGGCTGAGGCCGGGGTCATTGAGTTGGGGATCAGATTTCGCATAGTCTGATGCACTGGGCATTGGGGGTGGCGGGGCATCCAGCTTGCGTTTACTAGGACTCATGGGTACAGTGAACGTCAGGTTGGTCTGAAAACTGGGCACGATGCCAGAAATGTGGCGCTCACGCTCTGTACCAGGAGTGCCTGGGATTTTCGTGCCACTAAGGTGGCGAGGGCGGCGAGGGGTTAGTGGTGCCGTGATGGGGCTGAAATTAGCTGGGCGGAAGCCAAATAGCGTAGGCGAGGGGGAAGGCGCAGGTGAGAACGGCGACTGATTGGATACAGGTGAGAATGAGGGCGTACACGAGCGTGAGCTGCCGAGTGAGACCAGCATATTCGCAGCCTCACACTCATCAAAGTCAAAGCGCGACATGTCGCGTGGCAGTTCTTGTGGTATGAGAGAAGTCATCACCAGACGTGGACGAGAGTCCCCGCCACGGCTGCTTGCTTCGCTGCTGTCTCGTGAGTTGTCGTCCCAGTCATACTCGCTGCTGGTGCGTCCACCTAAACGAAGGTCAGGTGTGAGAGTGCCCGTGCTACTAGCGCCGCTCCTATCTCTGCCAACCCCGCCTCCGGCTTCCATCTCTTTGGTGCGCATGGAGAGATGCCGCGAACAGTAGCCGCGCCTCTGTGACTCCTTGGAGCAGCCTTCGCGTGAACAAAGTCTGCGCCACTGCTTGCCGTTGAACTTTTTGCGGATGCCTGTAGGGGTGCACACCACGTCGCCCTTTTTGTACTTCTGTTGAGCGGCCGTGAGGGGTGTGCGGGAACGTGACGAAGAGGACGAGGATCCGGAGCCGCCCCCTGATGCGCCGTGCGAGTTGGAGCTAGGGGTCTTGTCCAGGGAGCCTCGAGAAGAGTTTGGGGGCAAGGGAGGAAGCTGGGATGTGGAGGAGATGACTGCCGCACCTGTGGCTGAATCCAGGCCCAGGAGCATAGGTGGGTGATTTGGGTGGGGAGCAAGGGGCAGGTGGGGTGCAATCGGGGTGTTGAGCCCTCTCACCACCGAAAGGTGAGGGCTGAGGTAGTTTGGTTTAGAAAGAATGGGCCGATGCTGAGGAGCCCCTAGAGCTTTGCTTCCCATGGCGGTAATGCCACCATCTCTTAGCTGGCTAAGACAGCTGACTTCCAAGTCTACCCCATCTGGGGTGGACGAATGAAGAGGATGATGCTTTTGCCTCTCCCTTTCTCGATCTCGTTCCCTTTCTCTTTCTCTTTCTAAGTGCCTATGCAAGTCTCTTTCCTGATCCTTCTCTCTGTGATGTTCCCAATCTCTGTTTGGGGCTACACTGAGTACAGATGTGAGGGTTGTGTTGACGGCAGAAGATGATGAATGGGGTGAGGTGAAAGGTACAGTCACAGGATGCAACAAACCCTGAACTTCAAACGCTGGCCTAGTCAGTCGGACCACCTCCTGCTCCACTTCCATGTCCTCTCTTTCCTCCCACTCTCGTTCTCTTAACCTCCTGCCATCAATCCCTGGCTCCGCCGGCTGGGGCGGCTCTAGGTCCCAAGGAGGAACAAGGAGACGGAGATTTTGTCGTGAGACCCAAATGGCCTGAGCCCTTCCGTCATCCCCTACACCTCTCCTCTCCTTTCTCTCATCAGACAGATCCTCCCGTAGCTGAACACGGTATGGGAAGGACACAGCTGGGTGTTGGTCTACTTGAGTGACTATACCTTCTCTGTACCACTGTTGCACCCCTTCACTGCTCTCATCACCTCCTCCATAGGGGACGCAGACTTGTGTGCCTATAGCCACTGGGGCCACACCAGGAGGTGATGCATCTAGTATAAGGTCAACAGAATCAGTAGCCACTCGGAACGGGTACTTGCATATGGTCTTTTCTCCATTTAGCTGCACCTCCACAATCCCGTGCTCCTCGCTTACTCTCCGCACAACTCCAGTGCGAAACACTCCAGAGATTTCCCGGCCCCGATCGTGAGGCCAGCCTTCACCTAATCTGGGACCCTGCCGGGCCAGAACTCTCTGATTTTTGAGACCTTTGGCGAGGACTCCGGCTAAGCCGGATGACAGGCTCTCCTGTGAGGATGTTGAAGTGCTATGTGCTTGTGGCTTTTGGGAGTTGGAGTGAGAATCGCGTCTTGAAGCTGTCACCTCCAGGTCGGCCGAGTGTTCGCTGGCTGTGTCGGTTGAGGAGCAACGCTGTGGGCTAGATGCGCTCATGCCATCCCTCTCTCCGCACTCACCTGCAGTTCTACCTGTAGGCCCAGTTACATTGTTGTGTCTGTACCCAGCGATGCTGTCCTCAGCCAGCTGGCTTTGACCGTGTAGGTCCGTGTGTGCAGCAAAGGCAGCTGGGCCCTGGCTAGCACCACTTCCGTTATGAGAGCTGCTGCTGCTCTGTGGGGGTGTGCTGGGAGTGCTGGCGTTGCCATGGTTTCCGGCACAGTGCTCCGAGGTGTACTTCTTCTTGGGCACGCGAGCCTTAAAAGTGGCCGTCTTGCGACTAGATGAAGGGTTGGGGCTACTGCTGGCGCTGGTCGTGCTACTGTTGCTGTCACTCTGCGTTCCGCCAGACTTGGAGCTCCCGGGGCATTCCTCCGCTTTCCCAAAATCCACTGCTATACTGAGGACCCCCTCCTTTTCTGGAGACCCGCTTCTTCTCAGTGGCCCTTCCTGTGATGAGTCAGAATTTGAGGAGATATGTCTCTTGGGAGAGGTAGGTGAAATTTGGGTTTTTTCCTCTGCTTCTCTCTTCTCTTCCTGTGGGCTACTGTCAGCTGTCCTTCTCTTAACTCCTTTGGCGCGAGTGGATGGGGGCGACCGCCTTTCTTGCTTTTTAATGGGTTTCATCTTTTCTTGCTCTGATAGAGTCTCTAATCCTCCTGATTTCCTGTGAGTCCCAGCCTATCGATATCTTCCACTCTGTTTCCCTCTTGCATCCCGCCCCTTCTCTGTCTTGTTCTTCTGTACTTGTCCAAGCCTCTTCCTGTTTCCGTCTTAAATTAGAGCCTGCAATGAAACACAGCACATGAGATAGTTCAGTTTGCAATGCAGCACTACAGTTCTCATATTGAGAATTGGGAGTACAGAATACAGCAATAAAAAAGTTAGTGCACAAAATAAAGTGCCTAATCTCATCCAAACATCTTCATAAGTGCGTAACTATATAACATAGCCTTAGAAAGTGAATATAACACAACTCGATACAAGAAAATTTGACATCGACAGAACACAAAGAAAAATGCTTGCCCAGACAAGTCACACACACACTCTGGTTTTTTGGCTGGATCAGAGGAGGCGGGGGAATTCCTTGTTCAGTGGTATTTCTGTGACTCTAAGGCTCTCTCTCTCTCTCGCTCTTTCAAATGACCTTTTTGTATTCGTTACAGAGGCAATCCACCCCTACAGTCCTCACTTCCTGTCACAGCACTACAACCTCTCTATGTACAATACCATCCTTACACATTACTACTTACACATTCTTTCCTCCTACCAAAACACCCTTTTCTTCTTCATACAAACTTCTTACAGTGCCCATTTAAAAACACACAGATATGTTATCAACATTATGTTTGCATAAATATATTTAGACACTTAATTGCTACAACCCAGTTTAAATACACCCTACAGATTACAAATAATTTAGTGTAGTCAAATGACAATTAATTTAAGCTTTGAATATCTCAAAAACGGCATGACTATAAAATACGACTGACTGGTTTTTATTAAATTACGGATGTCCATCTAATATATATTACAGTTAAAGGTCAGAACATGAATGACCTCTTTTGATTAGCCAATGCATGCTGGAATTGACGAAGATGTAACCGATAGCTTTAGGTCCGCAATGCAAAACTGTCCCATTCTTGTGAGCAGATACCACATTAACCACACTGCCATTTGCACTGTAAGACAAGTTTGCAGGCAATATGCAAATCTAAGATATGCAGTATATTACCTTCAGTAAGTAAATTATACCATAAAACAGTTTACCAAGACCTGCTAAGACTTATATTGCCTGGTCATGTAGGTGAGTAAAATGTTTGGCTCAATAAACTATTCCAATCCATATAAGATAACACAAAGTATAAATGATGAAAGGTTCTATTAAAAGGGCACTTTTTATCCCAGTAGTAGCATTTTTTTTACTCAATGTTTCCTTGTGGATTGCACGTTCATACATACTATCGCTATGGTTATACACTACCAGTGAAAAGTTTTTGAACAGAAAAAGTCTCTTCTGCTCAGCAAGCCTGTATTTATTTGATCCAAAATACAGCAAAAGCAGTAATATTGTGGGCTTGGAGTCAGTGTGTGTGTGTGTGTGTGTGTGTGTGTGTGTGTATATATATATATATATATATATATATATATATATATATTGTGAAAGTATAGACATTAATACTTTTATTTGGCAAGGATGCTTTAAATTGGTCAAAAGTGATGATAAAGACATGTATAATGTAACAAAAGATTTAAAATTTTTTTATTCATCAAATAAACCTGGAAAAATTCTACTCAGCTGTTTTCAACAAAATAATAACAACAACAATAATACATTTTTGGAGCACCAAATCAGCATATTAGTATGATTTTACTGAAGGATCATGTGACACTGACGACTGAAGTAATAATGCTAAAAATTCAGCTTTGAAATCACAGGGATAAATTAGATTTTATAATATATTTGAATGGAAATTAGTTATTTTAAACAGTAAAAATATTTCAAAATTGTACTGTTTTTGTTATACTTTGGATCAAATAAATGCAGGCTCAGTGAGCAGAAGAGACTTATAATTAATATGAATTAAAAAACCAAAAACTTTCGACTGGTGTAGCTGTACTTTCTAAAGTTCCATTTATAAAACAATTTTTTTGTGTGTGTGCATAAAATAGAGATATTCCACAATTTATAAACACTGCTAATTTAAAATTGTTTTATAATGTCATTATAAGTAGTAGTGTCAATTACGCATGACACATTGTGTCATGTGATGTCAACATGGCAACGCCCATAAGGTGGCGACCCGCTTAACATAGGAAATGTATATAATTTTAATGATTTTGTAACTTAAACTGTAAAGCATGACACCAGCAACATCAAAGTTGCAATGGGTGAAATTCCCAAAGAATTAATGAACTGGTAAAATGCATACCTATAAGAAACGTCTGCGAAATACAGAAATCAATTAATTAAAAAAATATGTCTGTATTAAACTTTTTGGACTGGCAAAAAAAAAAGTAAAGCTTATTTGCAATGCACTAAATATCCATTCAACTTTCTCGGCTGCCCTCTGCACTCAGTGACCCGTCAAATAATTATAACAACTCAATCTTATAATGACTCGCCAGATGCACAATAAAAAATGTTCCCATGCAACGCCAACACTCCAAATAAACCCAAATGCCCCGAAACAAAGTAAAAGCCCTGTTTCCCATCAACAATGGAGCTGCTGTCGTCGACTTGCGAAAGTTTTGCTGAGTAGTACACCGCCGTATCTGTGTCAAGCGCTTTTATTGGTCGTAGTGCCCTACTCTACGCTTACAACCACCTACGACACACAGTCGAGTGGCGTAGGCCTCCTCCATAACACAAGGCCGCAGAGCAGTTTCCCGTCTCCCTAAGGCTTCTGAATCGAGGGCGACGGTGGCCATAATATTAAATACGAGAAGAAAAAAAACAATCCTTTTCAAATATATGCGAATATGAGATATAAATACGAAAACATCCGATTTAAATGTACTGAATGCAACTGAAAATATATTATTATAATATAGCCAAGTTTAAGTAACAAAACAATCGCGGTGTCTTTACGTAAAAAACTATGGATACAAGCAGTGACAGTTCCTGAAAGGTAAACGAATACACAAAAGCAGTTTGTTGAAGCTGTAGCTGTTGTGTCACACAAATATTTTCAGGAAAAAAAGTTTTTAGGCTGACTGTGCACCTCCACCCCTCCCTTTGAATGTGTGTATGTTAAAATGCTTACTCCGCCATTTTATACAATCCACTAAGGAAAGAAAAAATAAACAACTGACAGCGGAGCCTTGTAGGTGGATCCGCGACGTAAAGGCAAAACACAGCATTAAATATATAGGCAGATGACTGCAGTACTGCAGATGAAAGGTTTCAACTCACCCCGTGATTGTTTACAGTGCCGTCGAAATGGTGTCGACGCGAAAACCAAGCCTATAAAGCCGCGGAATCCCCGAGAAAGCTTTTGCAAAGAGTGTTTTTCTTCCGCAAATGAGAAAAAGTCCAGCCGTTGAGGTTCCAGGGTACTCTACAGTCGCAAAATGGTGAATGAAGCACTAAGCCTTGACAACCAGCGCCCTCGTCCAATCAGCGTTCACAAAAGGGTACAGTAGCCTGTCAATACACGGGTAGCGGTGATGTGGGCGGAGCCATCTGTCAAAGTCGCGTTGATCGACAGGACGCTCGGACCAATCGCGCTGTGGGAAAACAAGAAACAGCTGGTCGATCCTGAAGCTGCATCAGCCAATGGGATTCAAAGGAAGGCGGGACAGCCAAGGGGAGTAGGTGGGCAAAATCGAGAATATTAACAATTTGCAATTTCAAAATACTTTTATAGTCAGCTTGAGCCAAGCGTTGTTGCACAGAAATGTCAGATAAAACAGAATATTGTTAATATATATTTTAACAAAATAAATGAATAAACTTTCAACAAGGCATTTATTAATTTCAAGACCGTATACCAATGCAACAAACGTCAAAAAGACTAGTTACTGGCTAGATGAAAGTATCTATCTTTAAAAGGTCTTGAAATGTTTAAAAAGATGCTTAAATAAATCAACAAATGAATAAAGCAGGAGTAAATTATTAATCAAAAATATTATTTGTTATTAGCAGTAGTTATCTGGTGTTGTTTTTTTTGTCGTTATTTGCATTTACATCAAAAGCTAAACTAGCACAACATACACTTGCAAATGAGAAATTGGAAAAATGAAAAAAATATATTTATAAAAATATATATATATGTATATATAAATATATACATGAGTAAGAAATAAAAAAAATAAACAATAAAACAGTAGTTATCTGTTTATAATAGATATGCATTTACATTGAAAACTAAAATAGCACAACATACCTACACTTGCAAATGAGATATTGGAAAATTTAATATATATGTATATTTTTAAATAAAAAATAAAACAATAAAACAGGAGTAGTTATCTGTGTTTTAATCGTTATATGCATTTATATCAAAAGCTAAACTAGCACAACATACACTTACAAATGAGATATTGGAAAAATTAAAAAAAAAAATTATTAAAAAAATATATATACATGAGTAAGAAATTTAAAAAAAATAAAATAAAACAGTAGTTATCTGTTTATAATAGTTATATGCATTTACATTGAAAACTAAAATAGCACAACATGCGTACACTTGCAACTGAGAAAAATGTAAAAATATATATTTAATAAAACAATACAACAATAAAAATAAAACAATAAAACAGGAGTAGTTATCTGAGTTTTAATCGTTATATGCATTTACACTGAAAGCTAAAATAGCACAACATACGTACACTTGCAAATGAGAAACTGGACAATTTAAACATTTAATTCAATTTTAAAATTAAAACAGGAGTAAAAAATAAAATAAACCAATAAAGCAGTAGTTACCTGTTTTTTAAACATTAAATGCATTTATATCGAAAGCTAAAATAGCACAACATACGTACGCTTGCAAATGAGAAATTGTAAAATTTAAAAGCTAAATTAAATAAAAAATAAAACAATAGGAGCAAAAACTAAACAAAGCAGTAGCAGTAGTTATCTGTTTTTTTAATTGTTTGTTTTATATATTTACATCAAAAGCTAAAATAGCACAACATACGTACGCTTGCAAATGAGAAATTGTAAAATTTAAAAACTAAATTAAATAAAAAATAAAACAATAGGAGCAAAAACTAAACAAAGCAGTAGCAGTAGTTATCTGTTTTTTTAATTGTTTGTTATATATATTTACATCAAAAGCTAAAATAGCACAACATACGTACACTTGCAAATGAGAAATTGGAAAATTTAAACATTTAATTTAATTTAAAAAATAAAACAGGAGTTTTATTGTCAATAAAACAGAAGTAGTTATCTGTTTTTTAATTGTTTGTTATATGTATTCACATCAAAAGCTAAAATAGCACAACATACACTTGCAAACGAGAAACTGGAAATTTTTCATTTTTAATTCAATTACATTTTTTACAAATATATAGTCAAACAGAAAACAGTTATTTTATGTAGTAAAAAATATTTCAGAATTTTATTGTTTTCGCTGTACTTTGGATCAAATAAATGCAGGCTTGGTGAGCAGACGAGAAAATCTTACTGTTCAAAAACTTTTGACTGGTAGTGTCAGAAGTTATATTTATACTTGCAAATGAGACATCGGGGGGGAAAAAATGTAAGTGTGATTTTCCAACATGAATTTAAATAATAAACAGCAAGGAAACTCATTTCCAAGCCTGAGTACGTTTCATCTATTTTAGCATTCAAAAAAGTATTGCACAAAATTGAACCAGACACAACAGCTTCAACGACTCCTGTTTTATTGTACACATTCTATACCTTTACGAATCCAGCCAATCACGGAGCTCGTTCAGACTACATATGACGTCAGCTGCAGTCTTAAACCCGCCCTCCACCGGCAGCGTCATCAATGGAGCCTGTGATTGGTCAAGCTGCAGGGGTCTCCAGACCAATGACCAAGCCATGTGATGAGCTCATTATGCCTGTTGCCATCACTGCAACCAAACAGGAAGGCTTGAGAGTAAATTAGTCTAAATGAGGAATTAAAATGCACTGCCACAGACTGGAGTAGATATAGACTTCTGCATTGCAAATTCACTGTTAATGTGATTTTAACATTGTGGGTGGCCTCCTCTGAGCCACGTTTGAGTAAATGTGTGGCTTCAACGAATGCAAATGCTTGTGTGTAACTGCATACTATGGAGATGATCAGTTTATGCATCACAGCTCAGCTGGACCGTCACGCACTCTGCTTGCAATTATGACATGCAATGGAAAATTGCATAACGTGCACACTCACACAACTGACACAAACACACACTTATGCACTCAGTCATCCACACAGAGACAGTAAGCTCTTAGTACACACCACACCCTGTTCTGTTGTTCTGTTAAAGCTCCCGAGAAGTCCTGGCAGGGGTTGACGCTCGATACACATACGTGAGCATTTGTGTGTCTTGTGTAAGGTTAACATTTAACTACGAGGAGAAAAAGTTATGTCAGGGCTCAGAGGCCAGTTTTGCCCTGACCTATAAAACAAAGTGAAAACGAAAGAGAAAGACAGACCTAAAATGTAGCATGCTCAGTCATAATGAGACTTTCGGGTTGACTCAACACACACTTTGATGGGGGATATTGTCATGCACAAAGAACGGCTATGAGGCCTTCAGAATAAACAATGAGGAAACAAACAACCGCTCTTGTCTGATTTACACACAAACACTTAAAGATGTTTACAAGAAGAATCTGCAAAATGTTAATTATTTTAGCGAAATAAGAGGGATCATACAAAATGCATGTTATTTTGTATTATGAATAAGCTGTTTCACGTGAAATATGTTACATATAGTCCACAAAAGAAACAATAGTTTTTGAATAATTTTTGAAAATGACCCTGTTCAAAAGTTTACATACACTTGATTCTTAATACTGTGTTGTTGCTTGAATGATTCACAGCTGTGTTTTTAGTGATAGTTGATTATAAGTCCCTTGTTTGTCCTGAATAGTTAAGCTGCCCACTGTTCTTCAGAAAATTCCTTCATGGCCCAAAAATTCTTTGGTTTTTCAGCAGGGAGGGAGGGGTGAAAACTTTTGAATGTGAAGATCAGGGTAAATTTAACTTATTTTGTCTTCTGGGAAACATGTGATTGTTTTCTGTAGCTTCTGAAGGCCAGTACTAAATTTAAAAAATATGATATTTAGGCAAAATAAGACCAATGCGAACATTCTGTTCAAAAGTTTTCACACCCCAGCTCCTAATGCATTGTGTTTCCTTCTGGGGCATCAGTGAGCGTTTGAACCTTCTGTAATAGTTGCATATGAGTCCCTCAGTTGTCCTCAGTGTGAAAAGATGGATTTCAAAATCATACAGTGATTGTTGGAAAGGGTTCAAATACACAAAAATGCTGAAGAACCAAATAATTTGTGAGACCTTAAGGATTTTTCTGAAGAACTGCAGGCAGTTTAACTGTTCAGGAAAAACAAGGGACTCATGAACAACTATCACTTAATAAAAAAAACAAAAAAAAAAAAACAGCTGTGGATCATTCAGGTAACAACACGGTATTAAAAATCAAGTGCATGTAAACTTTTGAACAGGGTCATTTTTTTTAATTCAATTATTATTTTCTCTTGTGGACTATGTAAACGTCTTTAAGGTGAAATATCTTATTCAGGTCAGTGCTAAATGAAAAATAACATGCATTTTGTATAATCCTCTTATTTGGGTAAAATAATTAACATTTTGCAGATTCTGCAAGGTGTATGTAAACTTTTGACTTCAACTGTATATATATATTTTCAATATATACAACTGCATTATCTCCTTTGTATTTGCTGTTTCTTTTCTTTGGATACATTTAGAGAAAGTCAAAAGCCATTCAGTGTCAATCAATCAAGTCAAATGACAGATATACACACTGCCTCTTCAAAACACACAAACAATCACAATCACAGACAAATTAGGCCTCCTTGTTACAACCAACCACTGGTTCATAGTGGCCGATTTTCCAGCCAGACTTAACCTTTGACCTACCCTTACCAGGTCAACGAGCCCTCACAGCAAGCGTCCAGGCTTCGCTGTCAATCAAGCAGTGTGCGACCCCTACTCCTCCACCCCCAGCCCTTTTGTAAAACATTTTATTATTTCAGTGTGAAGAAAGAAATCAGACTTCTATAGTGTAAAGTAATTAAAAACCCGGAAATGTGTGATATTACATACTTTGTGTGTGTTTCATCTATCAGGATACATCATTATTAGTTTATTACCTGAAAAATAACTGTATTTTGGGAATTTGGTCACTTTGAATATATTAATATCTCACCAATTTATGTTTTAATTCTGATTCTTGGAGAAACCCCATAGCAAATTAGCTTTCTGGGTTGGTCTACGTATTGACATCACGAATGAACTGCTCTGAAAGATAAGGAGCTGCATTTTTAATCAGAGAAGATAGGACATTAGTTTAAAGGTGAACTGTTTCTCTGCCATTCCAAACTGAATTGTAAAAAATAGTGATTAATGATGACAAGGAGTGGCTGGCGTATAGCCTTTGCACATTAAGCTAGAATAAGATCAAGTATTTAAACAGCAAAAATGACACTTCGCCTTTAAGAGCCTCGAGTACGGCTTCAAAACAAACGTGATGACGATGACAATACATTGGCAGCAGAGGGCGCCGTTTTACAAATAATTACAAGTGGAAGAATTTTTCAAGTATTAAGTTCTCTTTCGAACAGTACTTATGTTTAGTGTAACTGAGGAAATTATTTTAGCATTCATTTTCATGTTTTTCCTCTAACGTTAAAACGAAAAAAAAAAAAGATTGTTTTGCGTTCAACTCTGCTCAACAAAGCTGTCTGGTTCGTGGAGAAACGTTAGTGTTAACGGTCTTCCTGTGGCGTGAATTTCCAGTTCATTAGGAAAACAAATCCTGGTAGATTTTGCATCTTGCTTCAGCTCAAACAGGATCTGGAATAACAGCCCCTGTTCCTTTGTGTTTCAAACTGAAGCACAACAGCTAGAGTACACACAGGTAACATGAAAACACCTTAATTATGTCTTTATGTGTGCATGTAAAGGCCTGGATTCATGTTTATTTATTTATTTATTACTGTGGTATGTTACTGTAGTAGTGAAAATCTGCCATTCTAATTACTGGTACTTAATTAGAGTTAAAATTAGATTTTATGAGATACCTTTAGTTTATTATTAGATTAAAATATCAGGTGTTTAGTAGAGATACAGGGTTTGTACAGATACTGTTAAATGAAATTTAGACTTTCAAGGACTTTAAGCAATGCTTTTTTGATTTTCAAGGACAATTTGATATCTCACTCATCGAACAATGACTGCTATTTCAAATTTTAAAAAAGAGAAATAGATAAATAAAAAATATACTAATAAAATTTGCAAAAATAAAGTGAAAAGTGCAAATTGTTACTACTAAAGTATTACAAAGTATACTACACTTTCACTACCGTAAAACCACCAGTAATTTTCTTAGGAGTTTTGTATTTGTGTATACCTTTTCTTCTTTTATGTAATTGTTCTGTATTAATGGTTTGATGTGTTTGATGTACTGTTAAGAAAAAAATCAGGGGGAAAAAAAAATTAGCAAAATCGCTCTAAAATCCTAATCCGATACAAATGATTGGCGAACCTGCACCGAAGTCCAGATCTGAATCAAATGATTCACGATCCACACTACGAAGTCCCGATCTGAATCAAATGATTCACGATCCACGCTATGAAATCCCAATATGAATCAAATGATTCACGATCCACGCTTTGAACTCCTGATCTAAATCAAATGATTTACAATCCACATTACAAAATCACAATCTGAATCAAATGATTCACGATCCACGCTCTGTAGCCCCGACCTGAATCAAATGATTCGTGATCCACGCTACAAAGTCCCGAACTGAATCAAATGATTCGTGATCCACGCTACGAAGCCCCGACCTGAATCAAATGATTCGCGATCCACGCTACAAAGTCCCCATCTAAATCAAATGATTCGTATCCACACTTTGAAATCTCGAACTGAATCAAATGATTCACGATCCACGCTACGAAATCTCAATGTGAATCAAATGATTCGCGATCCACTCTACGAAGCCCTGATCTGAGTCAAATGATTCACGATCCACGCTACGAAATCTCCATGTGAATCAAATGATTCGCGATCCACTCTACGAAGTTCCGATTTGAATCAAATGATTCATGATCCATGCTCTGAAGCCCCGATCTGAATCAAATGATTCATGATCCATGCTCTGAAGCAACGATCTTAATCAAATGATTCGTGATCCACGCTACAAACTCCCGATCTGAATCAAATGATTCATGATCCATGCTCTGAAGCCCTGATCTGAATCAAATGATTCATGATCCATGCTCTGAAGCTCTGATCTGAATCAAATGATTCGCGATCCACTCTACGAAGTCCCGATCTGAATCAAATGATTTGCGATCCACTCTACAAAGTCCCCATCTAAATCAAATGATTCGTATCCACACTTCGAAATCTCGATCTGAATCAAATGATTCACGATCCACGCTACGAAATCTCAATGTGAATCAAATGATTCGCGATCCACTCTACGAAGCCCCGATCTGAGTCAAATGATTCACGATCCACACTACGAAATCTCCATGTGAATCAAATGATTCGCGATCCACTCTACGAAGTTCCGATCTGAATCAAATGATTCATGATCCATGCTCTGAAGCCCCGATCTGAATCAAATGATTCATGATCCATGCTCTGAAGCAACGATCTTAATCAAATGATTCGTGATCCACGCTACAAACTCCCGATCTGAATCAAATGATTCATGATCCATGCTCTGAAGCCCTGATCTGAATCAAATGATTCATGATCCATGCTCTGAAGCCCCGATCTGAATCAAATGATTCGCGATCCACTCTACGAAGTCCTGATCTGAATCAAATGATCACGATCTCTGCTCTGAAGCCCCGATCTGAATCAAATGATTCGTGATCCACGCTACAAACTCCCGATCTGAATCAAATGATTCGCAACCCATGCTACAAAGTCCCAATTTGAATCAAATGATTCACAATCCATGCTACGAAGTCCCGATCTGAATCAAATGATTCGCAATCCATGCTTCAAAGTCCCGATCTAAACCAAATGATTCGTATCCACACTACAAAATCTCGATCTGAATCAAATGATTCGCAATCCATGCTACGAAGCCCCGATCTGAGTCAAATGATTCGCGATCCACTCTACGAAGTTCCGATCTGAATCAAATGATTCATGATCCATGCTCTGAAGCCCCGATCTGAATCAAATGATTCATGATCCATGCTCTGTAGCCCCGATCTGAATCAAATGATTCATGATCCATGCTCTGAAGCAACGATCTTAATCAAATGATTCGTGATCCACGCTACAAACTCCCGATCTGAATCAAATGATTCGCAATCCATGCTACGAAGTCCCGATCTGAATCAAATGATTTGCCATCCATGCTACGAAGTCCCGATCTGAATCAAATGATTCACGATCCACTCTACGAAGTCCTGATCTGAATCAAATGATCACGATCTCTGCTCTGAAGCCCCGATCTGAATCAAATTATTCATGATCCATGCTCTGAAGCCCCGATCTTAATCAAATGATTCGTGATCCACGCTACAAACTCCCGATCTGAATCAAATGATTCGCAACCCACACTACGAAATCTCGATCTGAATCAAATGATTCGCAATCCATGCTACGAAGCCCCGATCTGAGTCAAATAATTCGCAATCCACGCTCAAATGGCCTATCTTTTCATTCAAATCATTCAATCAAATGATTTGCGGAATGCTTCGAAATTGTGAATTATTTTGCAACATAACGGTTTAACCATTTTGTAGTTTTGAAAAGCTCAGTTTCACCCATCATTACATGCTTTTTAAAATCGATTAAAAGCGATGTCTAAACTGGAAAAAAAAATTTCTAGTGAATCGCTTGAAATGAATTATCGAAGTCACAAGTTAGAATCAATTGAAGCGGTTCCAGCTTAAATGACTCAATTATTTTAGTTAATCTGTTCCTCTTTTTGCAACTTGCTTAGCTTGATTATTTTCTGACATCAGCTGAAATAAGTGAAAAGGGTATGATGTTTTTGACTTATTGACAAATATGTGCTTATTGACAAAGTTTCATAGATACATTGTCTTTATATAATTCAAGCACTTTTCAAGTAAATCCTTTAGGAATTCAGAGGTGGGTAGAGTACCCAAAATCTGTACTCAAGTAAAAGTACAAGTACTTATGGAAATATTTACTCAAGTATGAGTAAAAGTTTCAATCTTAATAGTTACTTGAGTAAGACTAAAAAAGTATCCGATGGAAAAAGTACTCAAGTAGCTAGTTACTATATAGTTAGATATTGAAGTGAAGACCCTGAATTTTATTTGTGTATGCGTGTATATATATATATATATATATATATATATATATATTTACACACACACACACACACAGGGCTCGCAAAATTTCTGGTAGCCCTTCGGGCAGGTACTCCTTCAGATTTTGGTAGCCCGAAAATTAATTTAACTAGCCCAAATAAAAAAAAATAAAAAGACCTTTTTTTTAAATATAGAAAATCAGATAGGATTCTTATCAAAAATGTTTTTAATACACAAATATAAACAAATATCAAGGAAGTAATTTTATTTCATTATATTTATTTCATTTAGTGTATCTGCAGAATTTTTAAATATTAATTTAAAGCAATTCATAACCATTTATAAGATCTGCAAAAGTAAAATAAACAGTAATGGGATTGGACAATGTAAAGTAGAATATTAAGCCATAAAATGGCATGATTTAAAATTCAGATACAGTTTCACACAAAAACAAAATATGTTACACTATGGCATTTCATCCTTTTTAACATTAAAATGGATAAATTGAGTATATAATTTATTATATTTATTTAAAACATAAATATTGTGTTTGCTGCATACAAACATGGGTCGACAATTGCAATCATTTGACCATAAACAGCTGAAAAAAATGTATTGGAAATGAAAAATTCATTCTTTGTCACGAGGGGGTGCTTAGGGAGCGCTGGAATATTACGGTTTCCATAGTAACAGCTGAACACAAAGCAGCATTAACTCAGTTTTATCAGGCATGAAATGAAAATATCAGCGACATGTTTCTGAGGACAGTAACGGAGGAACGCCATCAAATGTAGCGAAGTAAAAGTAAAGTTTTTTCACTATAAATGTACTTGAGTAAGAGTAAAAGTACCTATCTTTAAATATACTCTAAAAGTACTAGTCACCCCAAAAATTTACTCAAGTAAATGTAACGAAGTAAATGTAATTCGTTACTACCCACCTCTGTTAGGAATATTGCAATTTCCAAGGTTTTCTAGGGTTTAAATAAAAAAAGTACTTCAAGCACTTTTAAGCACAACGTACGAATACTGTAGATAACATAGTGAAAACGTTCAAATATTAGTTGTATTTTGAAGTGTTTACCAGTACATACAAGACACCATCAACCAGGAAAGATGTATGAAAGACGAGAAACCAAGATCCGTTTTTACCTGTTTTAATGAACCCTGATTACAGTTTTAATTACAAGAGCAAAAGAAACCACATGAGAAACTAAAGTATACATGGTTTCCTGTAACGTCAAGTTTCGTCTCTCTTTACAAAGTATTACATAACCGTAGAGAGACAGATGGAAAGCTTTAAGAAAGAAGCAAAAGTAGAGAGACCTTGAACACAATAAAGAAATAAGTCTTTTTCTTACATCATCCCCTCAAAATGGAAAATATATATTTATATATGTACACAACCAAAAAAGAAAAAAAAAAACATTAAAATAATAACGTGATAGCATAATGTCACCCTCCCTCTTCACCTGGTTTAAAACTAAAAACCAGCAATAATACAAAGCCAGAGCACTTTTATATCATGGTATCAAGAGGGTAGAGGAATACGCTTTATTAAAATGTTCATCTTGAGGGGTTAAAATTCATGTAAGGGGTACAAACGAAATACCAGCAATAATATCAACATTAAAAATGATAAATGGTAATATAAACCAAAAAGTTATAATAAAACAGCACTGTTTATACTGAATAGAGAGCGAGAGAAAAACAAAAAAAAATATTTTCTAACAAATAAGGCAGCTGTCAGTTGAAATACAGACACTGAACCGGTGTAAGGCCGCCAAACAATCTCCAAAAAAGTAAAAAGAGAAGAAAAAAAAAAAGTGTTAAGTGTGTCAGGTCCTATACTTCCTCCTTGGGTGAGGGCTAAGAGGCTGAATGTCCACTTTCTAGTTGTCAGTTTGCTGAAGCGAGGTCCCATCGACTACGAAGTCCCTGCATTTTGCTACAAATTGAGAATGCGTTACCTGTTCAAATCTCGATCAGCGTAGATAAAGAGCAGCCTCCTACAACTAAAACACTGCAGAGAGACTGAGATGGAGAACGCAAATGCGACGGGTCGAGTTAAAACTATACGTAGACCTTATAAGGCCAAGGACAGCTGTGCCATTCAGGGTTCTCGACGATTGGTCAGTTATGTTTATCTTTGTCTATAACAACACAGTAAAGCACTGCACTGTAGGGCCCTGAAACTAAACCATATAGATTTTACCTTCTGAAATATAATTTGTATCAAAACCAGCCTGTTTCTTTTATCAAATATATACGTACTATCGTGCAATAAAGTGAGAATATATGGACTCTAAATGCAAATCTTATTTAGGATAGTTTCTTTCAAGGTAGGTACAAAACTAAATAAGGCATAAAAGCAGTGTTCGAGGTCACGTTTCTAAGGCCTCTCCTGTACGTGTCGATAAAGCAACCCGTTGAAAAGCACTGGGCGGTCAGTCTTCTGTGAAAAGGCACAAATGTTTGTTCATTTGAAGGCTTTAGATTCAATAGAGGAAAGGGATGTTGGGAGCTATGCCTGAGATTTACCGCCAACAAATCGTGAAGAGATTTGCGTTCTTTACAAAACAGCAGGGTGTCAAGATTGTTTAAGTGGTTTTAGAATTTGATTACGAAGCTAAAACCATAAAGCGCCCTCTGATACGTTATCTACTACGTTCCCTCAGGGTTAAAACTGCATTATAAAAAAATAAATAAATACAAATTGGTGAAGGAATAATCATGTGATCTATAATTTGTCATCCAGCTGGTGGTCATGAACATGGACTAACAAATATAAAATGAATCCCCCAATGTATATACACATGCGTTAAGATACGTTATCGAGTGGTCCCGTTAGCCGGCTGAGCTTGATAAACAGCTAGGAAAGTTGATGTCCGGAGCCGGCAGTGAAGGCTGGTAGCACGCGTTAATGGCTCTGAAGGCAGTGTCATGAAGGTCCTGGTTTGAGAGCGAAAGGCAAGCTGGTTCTGCAGAGTCTGGGACTCGAATATTGTTATGCAACAAAACAAAAAAAAAAAAGAAAAGAGAGAGAGAGCGTCTGTAATCACAAAGTCTGAGAACTATGATTGAGTTTGTCGGCCAGCATCCTTCCTGTATTTTTCACTTCATCCAAGTGTCTGTTTAAAAGAGACTTGCCGCTTGCCTGTGACCTCGTGAGCCTAAATTGCATGGGCATGAATGACAAACAAGCGAAAAAAAGACTAATTCATTATCACCAACTTTACCCATATTTTACAGGGGTGCATCAACGTCTAGTTTAGGCACTTCTGTAATCTCTTGATTTTGTTTTTTAATATATTGGGTTGATCCCTAAATCCTAAAGGAGAGCTTCTTGTGGAAAACAGTGTCCAGGAATTCAGTAAGTCCATTGGGATGATGTTAGTCGAACACAGCAAACAAAAAGGAATGGGATTGGTAAGCAAGGAGCTCTGGCTAAACTTGGGAAAGGGGCATTCAAAAAATGTCAGTATTAATCATTTTTAGTGTTGCAATGTTTTGAAGTGAGTGAACCTGCATGTACAGATGGGCATCTAAACTTGCTGAAAGGATGGTCTTCAGCAGTTGCCTTCAGCCCTTGAGGAGGACAGCTCTGTGTTGGTAAGTTTATGTGTTTGACTACGTCCTCTTCAGCAAATGTTGTTTTCTAAAGACAGCTGCGCTGTCGCTCGCTGGAGCTCGGAGCTCACCCTCCTCTGGCCCGTCCCCAGGGGTGCAGCCAAAGTCTCCGGACTCTTCCGGTCTCCATTTTCCTCCCCGAGTTTAGGCTCTGCCTCCTGGGGAAGTTCCTCTCTCTCAGCCCTGCTCTTCTTGTCCTCAGCCTCTTCGGTTCCCGCCTCCATTCGCTGGTCCTCACTCCAGCGGCGTTTAAAACGCAGCTTCAGTGGGATGCAGCGTGTACCCCCAGGGCTAACGGGAGCACCCTGGCCCAAGTTTAGCTCTCGGGGTTCTGCTTTAAGACCTAAAAGATTGACCCCAAGCCCTAAGGTTGGGGCAGCTGGGGTCTTGAAGACGTCTTCCTCGAGATCGTCGTCGTCAGTCATGCGATCGTGGTTGGGTGGAGGGGCGAGGCCACCGTTGGGGTGTGGAGGGGAAAAGACATCACATTCGTCATCTTCATGCTCCTCCTCGCTGATGTCAGTCACCTCGACTTCTTCCTCCGACTCCATGTCTGAGATGGGCTCAACCTATAAAGGAAGAAAAATGAGCATTACAGACAATTTTCATTCTCAAAGGAGCTACAAATGTCGATTTCTTATGGGTTAGTTCACCCAGAAAGGAAAATTCTGTCATTGATTACTCACGCTTATGTTCCAAACCTGGAAGAACTTTGTTCATCTTCAAAATACAAGATATTTTTGATGAAATCTGAGAGCTCCTTCCACATTCAAGGTCCAGAATGGTTGATTAAAGTTGTTATTTTTGTCTTTTATTTGCACACAAAACCTATTCTCGTAGCTTCAAAATGGACCATTTTGTTGAGGTTCTTGGTACCTTTCTAGACCTTGAACGTGGAAGGACCCTGTCTATGAAGGGTCAGAAAACTCTTAGATATCATCAAAAATATCTTAATTTGTGTTCCGAAGATGAATGAAGGTCTTACAGGTTTGAAACGGCATGAGGGTGAGTAATTAACCCTTGTGTTTGTGTTCAAATCCCTATAACACTTGTGGTGTTCCCAGTCAAAAATGACCGGCCCACAAAAAATATCTTATAAATCTCTTTTTATGCAATATTAGCACCAATTATTGGTATCAATCTTTTTGTCAGCTTGTTTTCTTTCAATTAGGACTGGTTTTGTGTTTACTTTTGGAACTTATTTTTCGTAGGCCTCATTAATCTGAGTTTACGCACATTAGTTTTTGAGTGAAAAACAGCATTATTTGTCAAGAATTTAGCCAATATTAAAATATGAAATTAAATCGCACTGTTTATTACACTAGCATGCTCTAATGTTTAACCAAGAAATTTGTTCTGAGAAACCTTTGATTTATACAAAATTGCAAAAAATTACACGTGTGTTCCCACTCAAAAATGACTGGCCCTCAAAAAAATAGCTTATAAATCTATTGTTATGCAATATTATCACCAAATATTGGTATCAATCTTTTTGCCCGCTTGTTTTCTTTCAGTTAGGACTGGTTTTGTGTTTACTTTTAGAACAAATATTTCGTAGGCCTCATTAATCTGAGATTATGCACCTCAGTTTTTGAGTGAAAAAAAAAATGATTTGTGCATAATTTTGTTAATATTAAATAAAACAAATAAAATTTGTACAGACATTTTGACCGGAAGTTCTTTTGTGATATTTTTTTTTTTTTACAAGACAAGCTTTTTAAAACAAACTTCTTGGTTAAACATTAGAACACACTAGTGTGAAAAGGTGATTTTTTTTTTTTTCATATTTAATTTATTATTGACAAAATTAGCCAAAAATAATTTAAATTTTTGTTTTTTTTTTAAACTCAAAAACTGAGGTAGGTAAACTTAGATTAATGAGGCCTACGATAAATCAGTTTCAAAAATAAACACAAAACCAGTCCTAATTAACAGAAAACAGGCTGACAAAAAGATTGCTACCAATATTTGGAGATAATATTGCATAACAAGAGCTATATGTAGGCCGGTCATTTTTGACCAAGTGTAAATAGGTTGAATAAAATAAAAAATGTTTCACGAAAAATAACCATTTTAGCAGTAAACCTTAGTTCAACCTGAGGGTTAACGACAGAATTTTCATTCATCTCCCTTTAAGGTGAACATACCTTGATCTTTGGTGGACCAGCTGGTGTTGAGTTGTTGGTCATCATTCCAGATGAAGCAGAGTTTGAGGCCGAACCAGGCTCCCCGCTGTAAGAGAAGGAAGCAGCAGCGCTTCCAGAATTTGGCCCATCTCTCTGTTTGCGACCCAGTGGTGGTGGCTGTAACTTAAACTTGAACGGAGAGAGATGAGGCTCCTCAGCCTGGTGGTGCAGAGGGTGACTTGACAGGTGTGGACCTAAACCTGCAGGTCCTCCCATTCCCTTGTCCGGACGCTGAGGCTGAGGGATGACGATGTTGGGGTAGTGCAAGAACGCACGAGGACTCAGATGATAGTTGTAGACACTCTGAGTGTGAGCTTGCAGGTAGCGCTTCATGTCTTCTGGATTGAACGAGAAGTGGGAGCCCAGCATGGGTGACAGGGATGGGGAAGGTGTGTAGGGCATGTGAGATGTAGGGGTCATGGAGAGAGCTGGAGAAAGAGCAGGAGCCAGCAAGCCTCCAGGGCCTGGGAGAGGGGACACTGGGAATGGTGACAAGGGTTCAGGGTGGACCCTGTGTGCCCCATGGGGCCCGCTCCTGGAGAGCCCAGCTGGGTTGGGCGGTGCGCCGTAGACACGGAACAAGGAGTCGTGGGACAAGCGCGGATGGAGCAGGTTTCGGAAGGCACGGTCGGCCGGGCGCTCGTCACCGGGAGCTATGCCAGTTTCCTCAAGCTCTGAGTTGGTGGAGGTGCCATCGCTGCAATCAGAGACAGAGCCACGAGCTATGCGTCGAGGCACAGCACTGAAGACACCAGGACTGCGCAGTTCCTCGCTAGGAGAGAGGACGTCCGACGGCGTGGATGGAGGGAAGCGGAAATGGGTGCTTACGCCAGATGGGACAGGCGGAGCACTTTGTGGAACACCAGAACCTAGGAGAAAGGTTGAGAATTTTTAATAAATAACGGCTTGTTGAACTTTGTACATCAAACTAATTACATGGGTTTCTGAAAGATCTTCAGAAGGGTCTTCACCTGCAGAGCCCATGTCAATGAAGGGATAGTTGACCAGCACCAGCTTGTTAAAGTTGAACTTGTAGGTGAATCTTTTCCCTTTGGTCTTATGCAAGATCCTTTTGTTGTAGTAGTATCTGCGGAGAAAGTGTTGGCATGGTTACACACTTGCCAAAGCCATTATTAGGAGTCTGAATTTGTTGAAGGACGCCCATTTTTATGCATTTGACATTCTCGCTTCTGTTAAACTTCGCAAAGGCAATGACCACTTTAGAAACAAAAAAGTTACATGCATCAAATTTGAATTAAATAAAAACAACATGATTGCACTCTAAACAATGCTAGGCTATTATTTTATCCCAAATGCTGGCTTCAGCTTGTTGGGTCATTTCATTTGGTTGTTTTTAATATTTTTTTCCCAGGTTCTGATTAGTTTTTCTTCACTCAGTAAATGCTGGATTATTTTTTTAACCCAAATGCTGTGTTCAGCTTGCTGGGTCATTTTATTGGGTTATTTTTAACATTTTTTTTTTTTACCCAGGTGCTGGGTAGTTTTTCTGTAACTAAGCTTCTGTGTCATTTTTAATGCTGGATCATTATATTTTTTCTACCCAACCGCTGAGTTGAGCCCGTCTTCGACGAAATAACACAGCTGTTGAGTTCCAGTCAGAGCGTGGGCTTTTTAAGTCCTCTACAGGAGAGAGCGGTTCTCAGCACCGACCAACTTGGTGCACTTTAGCGAAATGAAGGTTTGTATAGATTTTATTTCATTTTACTGTGCTATAAATTATATTATTTTATGCAACATATAAGGACGAGATGTCAGTCAGCTACATACGTCAGCAGCGGTTGTTTCGCCTGATGGAAATGTCTTTTGCCTTGCATAACATAAACTGATTTTATTCGTTATAATACTGAATTTATATGTAATTTGATGTTAAAATATGTTCTCTAATCTCTGTAGCTCATCACCAGCTCAGATTTCGGCAACACACCAGCACAAGAATTAGCACTATATGGGTAAAAAGGGTTTATAGAGAACGATTAAATACATTTAAATTAAAATGCTTCTTTTAAATATTTGTTTTATTTCTATAATGCTTGTTAAAACAAGTTTAAATGTATGTAACATGGTAAATTAAGCTGCATTCATTTAAATAAATAAAATGTCATATTTTTGTCCATGGTGGTTCTTGCTTATTAATAATAGTTAATTTTTTGATTATTGCTGTTGCCTCTAGTAATTCTGTGTGTGATTTTTAATTTTAAACCAGAAATATAGTCATTTTAAACAACAGTTGACTTAAATAAAACAACCCAGCATGTTGGGTAAAAACATTTAACCAAACCAACAGGGTCAAAATAACCCAGCATGTGTTTTGTTCAATATTTACCCAGCGCTGGGTTGTCAAATAACCCAAGTTGGGTTGTTTTTAACCTGGCATTTTTAGAGTGGGATTCTGGTCTCATCTGCGTCCAGCTATCCATCTTTAGATTTACAAAACAAATACCAGCACACTGGTTTGTAGTGCAAACGGTTTTACCATTTACTTATGCTTTTCGTTATTTCCCTATAGCGAATAATGAATCTGAAGTCTTACTCATAGGCGTTCAAACTGATTACATTAAACCCAACTGACCTGGATCAGATCACATGCATATTGTTTCTTATGCTTCACAAATTTGCTTAATTTTAAACAGATCTGCAAAAAATCATTTGTGTAGCCAACATTTTAGTAAAGTGGTGTGCATGTGTGAAATTATTACATGCAGCACCTGTCAGGAAGCAAATGTTCTCTCAAAGTGAGAAAAACCAAACCCTCTTCAGCCTGACATAATTACTGTGCCATTAAGGAGCACTGAAGGTTATTATATATAACACACATGTTAAATTCTTCCATACATGAAAGGATTGAGCCAACCAGATTCAGATATGTGCAGAGCAGATCCGTGACTTCATGGCTATTTGAAGCTTCAGATGTTAAGATGATTTATGGGTTCAATGTGTTTAATTAAGATGTCACTGAGGGTGCATAGAGCCTGAGAAGACATGATTGTGATATACAATGATGTGTGAATCAGGGCACTGAAAAGTTCACAGCCGGATACTCGAGCACTAGAGAAAAGGACACACATACTCAACACTTATGCATGCACAACACTCTTTGAACTTGCTTCAAAAGAGTGCAAGAACTCTTAAGCTTGTCTGCATTTGCGCACGCGTGTTGCGCAGACATTCACATACATGCTGTTGAGTGAAACGGCTGATCTGAGTGACCTTTTGTTTACTTTCACCAAGCTTAAAACCTGCGGTTTGGTTATAGGATGGTCTACAAGCGGCATCAGGTTATCAGGTAAATACAACGAGTGTGTACATGTTGTTTTGCATTGTCTGTTGGCCTGCAGTCTGTTCATTTTCAACAGCTCAACAATGGGACGCCTGTGCAGCCTGGAGTCTGTCTGAATGGTATTTGAGTTTTAGGGAACACGTGCAACCTCTTAGGTATGGATGAAAAGAATGAGCGGAGTGAGAAAGAGTGCCTTCAGGCCTTTCTTTCCCGAATGACTAGATTCACACACTGAGTGTGCACAATTTTCACATTTTTACTGGTAAACTAGAAAGCACTGTTATTGGTAGCTGATGAAAGCTTGATGCGATTAGCCAAACATGTTCATATCTGACCATCTCTAACATTTATTCAAAACTCCTTTAAAATGCAATTATATACTTAAAGTCTGATGGCATTACCCTTTTTTGGGTAATCATTCAATACTAAGTCACACTACCAGTCAAAGGTTTTTGAACGGTAAGATTTATGTTTTTAACATGTCTCTTCTGCTCACCAAGCCTGCATTTATTCGATCCAAGTGTTACAACAAAAACAGTAAAATCGTAATTATTTTTACTATTTAAAATAATCGTTTTCTATTTGAATGTATTTTATAATGTAATTTATTCTTGTGATCGAAGCTACATTTTTAGCATCATTACTGCAGTCTTCAGCATCACGTGATCTTTGTGAAAGCATTCTAATATGCTGAAATTGCTGTTCAAAAAGCATTTATTATGAATATTATCAATATTTAAAACAGTTGAGTAATTTTTTTATGAATATAAAGATCCAAAGATCAGCATTTATCTAAAAATAAAAAGCTTGTGTAACATTATACACTATACTGGGGATGATTTAAATTAATAAAAAGTAATGATAAAGACAATTATAATGTTACAAAAGCATTCTATTTCAGATAAAATGCTGTTCTTCTGAATTTTCTATTCATCAAAGAAACCTGGAAAAAATGTACTCAGTTGTTTTCAACGTAACAATAAAAATAATAATAAATGTTTTCTGAGCAGCAAATCAGAATATTGGAATGATTTTTGAAGGATCATGCGACGAGTAATGATGCTAAAAACTCAGCTTTGGAATCACAGGAATAAATTACTTTTAAAATATATTCAAATAGACAATAGTTATTTTAAATAATAAAAATTTGTACTGTTTTTGCTGTACTTTAGATCAAATAAATGCAGGTTTGGTGAGCAGAAGAGACTATTTAAAAAAACATTAAAAATCTTACTGTTCAAAAACTTTTGACTGGTAGTGTACATCATAAAATTGCTAAAAAGAGTCAAGGATTTGCAAAACAACGCAGATAAAACATCAAAATGTAGTACTTAAATGTTAGCCACTTGAACAAACTGTTAAACTTCAGTAATAGCAATGTTTGTCTGAACAAAAACGCAAAGGATGACATTTTAGAAACACTGGGCAATTAGCTTTAGCAGAAATCTGCAAAGGTGTTGTCAGAGGATTCTGTGTGGGCCTTGAAACTAACTTCCAAATTTCACGATTACACAAATGAGGAAAACCAGCTTCAACAGAGTTTGAAAAAGTCAATGTGAGGTCACAAGAGAATGTGTGTGTGTGCACGGTTTTTGGAGTTAACTTGGAGGACATGTTTTGTGCCTTCCACATATGTCGAACAGAGGCGAGTTCTCTCCGGTTCTCAGAAGTGTGACAGTGAGGAACTTTCTGCTTCACATCTGAACTGTACACAGCTTTCTGCTGCCGTTCTTCTCCCCCTCCCTTCCCTACTTTCCTCTTCCATTCATATGTCCATATTTCTCTTCGAGAAATGAAAGAGTTCTCGGAAGTGGAGGACGCACACTAGTCCTGTAAGTGATGGCTGATGAGCGCTAAGTGGGCTTGATTATTCTGGGATGGTGAAGGCAGGTTCAGCAGGTTTGAGTGGGCATCCGCAGGTTGCCATGGCGACCGGTCCAAAGCGTTGAATAACACGAAGAGACAGACAAACAGGCAACTGGACAGATTGCGAATGACAGACGAGGACGGAAAAAGGCAAAGGCGGAAAAAAAAAACGGTATACGGGGAGAAACGCTAACAGAGAATAACAAACAACAGAGGTGTTGTTGATGAACACAAAAGTCAGTTAACATAAGAACAAAAGCACAAAAAAAGAAGAAAAAAAAACAAAGCAGTCTAGACTGAACAAAGATTAATCTGGCAGCCTACTTCACCTTGAGCTGGAAGCTTTAGTTTACATTTTCAAAATGCTCACAAAAAGCTGATTTTGCTTTTCCTTTGTTATTACAGGACAGTGTAGAGCAGACAGGAAGTGAAGTGGGACAGAGAGAGGGGGGATTCGAACTTGGGACGCCAGTAACGCAACAGCATTATATGTTGATGCACTTGTCAGGTATGCAGAACAAAACCAGCCTGAATGCTAATCAAAATGATCCCATTCTTGTATTTTGACATGGTTCCCATCCAAATAGTGTTCCAGAGAGATCGCTTTAACCCGCAACAATAAAACAATAAAAGTAGCCTAATTCCACAGAAAACTGCAGACTTGGCAACCTTGCCACAAGGCTATTGGTGCCAACTGTGATTTTTCATGACAGCATAAATATGCATTGTCAGTCTGGTTGTTAGCATTTTGCTAAGCTAACATTCTACTTTTATGCTAGCATGTCAAGTTGACATTCTAAGCACAATTGAATGATTACATAACTGAATCTATTGGCCTTATCACTTTTGGCAACACTTTAGATAGCAAAGCCTATTCACACCAAGGATGATAACTATAATGCTAACTATATATAACTTATGTTTCATTCTAATTCTGTGTCAATATCAGCATCCGTATCACTGCTATAATGATAATAACGCAAAATAATGTTGGAATCACTTTCAGAACATTTTTCTTCCATGTGACAAGTGGTAAAAACACTGACAGTTTATCAGAATCTGTCCGACTTTAAAGGGTGAGTATTTAAATTGCCAGACATCCTAACAGGACACTTATAATACACTTAACGTTATTATGTATTGGGGTGTGGTCATTAACATAGTTAGCATTCTTGGTGTGAATAGGCCCATACTCTAAATAAATCAAAAATTGGATGTTTTTTCTTATTTAGACTGAACATCTGGAATATATGTATAATCTGAGTAAATATTAAAGGGTTAGTTCAACTAAAAATGAAAAGCCTGTTATTAATTACTCACCCTCATGTTGTTCCAAACCCATAAGACCTTTGTTTATCTTCAGAGCACAAATTAAGATATGAAATGAAATCCGAGAGCTTTGTGACCCTGCATAGACAGCGACACAACTGACACATTCAAGGTCTTGAAAGGTAAGACCAGTGTTGTTGTTTTTTTAAAGCATTACAATATTGAGTTACATCCTAAAAAAGTAACCAATTATGCTAGTTACTTTTTATGGAAAGTAATCATGTTTTTTTTTTTTATCTGAGCAGGGCTTGCTTGTTTGTTTTTAATATTAAACGTTCGGTTTTTGACGAATCCCTTTCACACCAAAAGCTTCAGAAAAGTAAATGCATGTCTGTACAGTAGAACACTGAAGAAAGTTCAACATTCTTCAGCAATAAAAAAAAAAAGGTTAGTTATCTTTGAGTAATTTTTGTTTATAAGTATGGTTGAATTGGATCATCAAAGGTCAGCAGCAAAGACACTGGTTAGTAAAATGGTATTAAATAAATAAAGGTTTTTGTTTGCTTTGCGCACAAAAAGTATTCTCGTAACTTCATAAAATGACTGTTGAAACACAGATGTTACATGGATCTCCTTATTGATGTCCTTGTTACCTTTCTGAGCCTTGAACGTGACAGTTGCATTGCTGTCTATACAAGGTCAGAAAGCTCTCAGATTTCATCAAAGTATCTTAATTTGTGTTGCAAAGAAGAACGAAGGTCATATGGGTTTAGAACAACATGAGGGTAAGTAATTAATGACAGAATTTTCATTTTTCAGGTAATTAACCCTTTTACATGAGCTCATTCTGGAAATGTCTTATCCATGATGTTGGCCAAAATAAAATACCCAAACATTTTGTCGTTAACCATCTAGAGCAGTCACTGTTTCGTCTTAGTACGCTCATCAATGCTGTCTAGGTAGGCAGCTCCCTTGGTTGTGCAACAAAGCCATTCCCCAAGTTTATTCAGCTACTCTAAAGAAGGTATTTTTTTAATCAACAAAGATACAGTGGGTGAAATTACATATGTGTTCCTGGATCACAAAATCAGTCTTTGGTAGCACGGGTATACAGTCAACATTCAAAGTGGATCAAAAAAGTTAATCAAAAGTTGTCCTAAGATAAGAACGGGTATTCTTTTTGGTTTTAGGACAAATTTGATGAAAGGTTTTGATCCACTTCGAATGTTGACTACTGTATTTGTAGCAACAGCCAACAAAACAATGTATGAGTCAAAATCACCAATTTTTCTTTTATGCCAAAAATCATTAGGATATTAAGTGCAGATCATGTTCCATGAAGATATTTTGTAAATTTCCTACCGTAAATATATCAAAATATAATGTTTGATTAGTTATATGCACTGCAACGAACTTCATTTGGACAACTTTAAAGGCGATTTTCTCAATATTTCGATTTTTTCGCACCCTCAGATTTTCAAATAGTTGTGTCTCGGCCAAATATTGCCTTATCCCATACAACAATGCAAAGCTTATTTATTCAGCTTTCAGATGATGTATAAATCTCAATTTCAGTGTTATTTGAGTGTTATTTTAAACAGATTTAGTCTTTACCTGAGCGCTCGGCTGAGCTTGTCGTAATTCATCTGGGGCTTGCACTTGCGGGCGCCCCACAGTCGTGCCACTTCATCCGGGTCTTTAATGACGAACTCGCCATAGTCCCCCTGCCAGGCGATGACATCATGGTACTCCTCCTTCCGCAGCAGCTCGAGGATGAAGTGCCAAAGCTGGATCTGTCTGGAACCAGGACTCGATTCCGGCTTATAGGCCCAGTCTGGGAAGGCAAACCCTAGAGGTCAGACACAGAACATACTTGAGAGCCTTGCCACTTCGATGCAATCTACCCTAGAGTAAAGCGAGGGCATGTTTCACCACATCTTATCTCGATTAATAAGGGGTTGTATTACTTTGGCTGTCTATTAAATGACATTAAGCCACGGTGTGGTTCCAAGGCTGTAGGATTTTAATGGAGACGAACTCCGTCTGGTGAAAGGTTGCATGCAATTTCTATTTATCTCTCAATCTGAATAAGCTGTAAGAAATGCCATAGTCTAGTTAGCAAGCGCTTCGACGCAGAATCCTTGAGGCAGTAGTCAAAATAACACTCATACACACAGATGGTACGCAGTCTCTACTTTTAGACTCAATACTTGCAGAAAAAGAAGCAGAAGGCCGCTGAAGGCGAGACAAAAACACGGCCGTGACTTTAAGGGTCTTTTGTCTCATTACAGAAACTGTTTGTGCTTTGAGACATTAACATGGACAGACGGTTACACAACATGCTAAGTGACAGACCTATTACGAATCCATGCACAACGCTGAGTCAACGTGACATGGTGAGACGGCGGAAAAGCTCTTCGAAACAAGCATATCAGAGAAACACCTGAGAATGAAGTACGAAAAAAAAAAAAGTCTGCAGACTCGACACGAATGAGGTGAAGTATTTCTGCCGGCTCTAAATTAGACACAATGTCCTACTAGGAAAGAAAAAACAAAACCAGAGCAAAAAACAATGAACCGAGATTCTATCTCTTAGGCACGCTATGTCAGGTGGGAACGACCGAAAATAACAGCCTTAATTCCCACACTTGCACACAAAAGAGAAAGAGAGGGTCTTGGCGCACGACGTGGTGTTGTGCTCGCTGGAATGCCCCTTTCAGACGGTTCAGAGCTTGGCTGCTAATAAAGCCTATCGCCGTGTTAGGCAGCGAACGCAGAACAGCTCAGCATTACCGCCACCGCCAACCGCACACATGTGCTGCGGGGACCCACGCTGCGCAGGGGGGCGGTAGGATGACTTGGACACCGTGGGCTGGTACTAACTGTCCGTGACAACTGCTCAACAGTCGGCAATGCGGCTTGACTCATAATTGAGATGTTTGGTTGAGAGATCTGGCAGAGCGGAGATGTAAAACTCACTGAAAAGCAGCAGATCAGTTCGGTTTCTGGAGGTAAACAACACAGTATGAGCAACAAGTCTGAATTTAAGTTTAGCAAACATTACCGACACAAATTTTGTTCATGTATAAAGCAATAAATCGCAGTTCAGTGAATGAGTCAGATGTTGATTCAGTAACCAAGTTCATTCAGTGCAGGATACGTCAGGTTGATTCAGAGTTATTCACTCATGAATCAGACAACACAGGTTGCGCTGTCATTTTTTTTTGATTCACTTGTAACGTAATGATATCAAAATCTCACGATACCATAATATCTTGATACTGACTCCACAAAACAATATTTGTTGTAAATTAAAAAATAAAAAAAAGACTTGGGGGGGAAAAAACCTTTTGATCTAATGCACTTTAAAACTTCAAAATTAAGAGCTCCAACCCATTTTCTTAATTAAGAAAACTTAAAGGAATAGTTCAGCCAAAAACTAAAATGTGATGTTTATCTGCTTACCCACAGGGCATCCAAGATGTAGGTGACTTTGTTTCTTCAGTGGAATTTTTAACACAAACCGTTGCAGTCTGTCAATTATATAATGGCAGTCAATGGGACCAACCGCTTTAAGAGTAAAGAAAAACATACACAGAAAAAACCAAATTAAACCCTGCGGCTTGTGATGATACACTGAGGTCTTAACACACAAAACAATCGGTCTGTGCAAGAAACTGAAACGTATTTATATAATTTTTTACCTCTGATCCACTGCGATGTCCAACTGTCCTACTCATTGTTTACACAAAGAGATGGTACGACGGCTACTCAAAATGGTAATTACTTGTGCTTATCCTGATTGTTGCAACCGATTAAAAACTGAAAGATCATGTTTGCTTGTGTGAACTCATCCGGGAATGTTACGTTTTCACCAACTCACAAATTTTGAGCCTGATCGAATGAAGTTATGGTTGTTTGCTCTTCGTTACGCACCGGCTGTTGTGAACTCAGGACAGTTGGACATTGCAGTGGATCAGAGGTATAAAAAAATAAATAAATTGCTATAAATACTGTTCAGTTTCTTGCACAGACCAATTGTTTCGTGTGTTTAGACCTCAATGTATCGTCACGAGCCGCAGGGTTTAATTTGGTTTTGTCTGTGTATGTTTTTCTTTACTCTTAAAGCGGTTGGTCCCATTGACTGCACAAGCTGAAGGGTTTAATTTGGTTTTGTCGGTGTATGGTTTTTTGACTCTCAAAGGCATGGGTCTTATTGACTGCCATTATATGACTGACAGACTGCAACATCTTTGTTTGCGTTCTACTGAAGAAACAGTCTCCAACATATTGCATGCCCTGCGGGTAAGCAGATAAACATCAAATTTTGTTTTTTTGTGAACTAATTGACTTGCACCTGAACTTTAAGGGGGAAATCAACCATCTTTTTACTTGTGGTATACCGTCTCAGTCTAAATTACATTCACACTGGTGTTTTAGGAAGCTGAACAAATTAGAATATAACAAAAACAATTTTTTATTATTGTTATTCCTATGACAGTAATAGCCATATATTGTAAAACAATTGCACGGTAAAATAAATGAACTGAATATGTATGGTTTTTGCTTTACACTGCAGTAGGGAAATTACAGTACTTATTTCTTGATTTCTACACTTAATATTCAGCAATAGCAATAGTTTGAATTTGGACTGCAGTAACGTTACCCATTTAAACTGTCAGCAATTCATACTGCACTTTTAAGCTTTTATTTGGACAGAAACGGCAGTGGAGCTTTTATTTTGATGGAAAACTCCAGCTACAGCAAAAACAGGCTTACATAAAGAATAACTGTTGGCCGTTGCATTTCCAAATGTGCTCTAAACTCACAGCGCATCCGATAAATGAGTTCACTGCATTTAGTGAACTGAGCCGTTTTGGGGCACGGAAAACACTGGATCACAAGAAGATCACCTGAACGAAGTGCGTGCCTCATTTTAGTTTGTTTGACAGATACTGTGCCAAAGCATAATGGCCTAAAACACAGCTTTAAAGACCTTTTATGTTAGAATAAGAAGTTTAAATATATTTTAAAAACTAACTACCTATTGTTTCATATCGTCATGTGCCCACAATTTCGAGACCACACGATCGCAATACCACGATATTGATGATAACGTTACATCAAGATTTGTTTTCGCCATTATTTAGCAACACTCAATTCAGACTCACAAACACAAAGACTGGATTCCTTTTGCTGTGTGTTGAAGGTTCAGCAATGCAGGAAACACTGGCATAGCCACAACAGAAGTGATACATGAAAATGTATACAAAAAGAACAAAAATGCACCCCTTGGGCCTGTAATTTCGGCTCCTTTTTCAAAACCGTTTATTGGAATGCAACTTCAAAGTTTAATGCAATTCCCACCATTCATGGCAGCTTTACCAAGACGTGTCAACAGATCATATATGATTAGTTGTGTGTTTGTGGGACCAGACCTCCACCGAGTGAGTGGGCATGCAGAAACACAAAGCTTCCCACAGCGTGTGCGCGTCAGCGCTGACTCACGGCGTATGCGTGAGTGTATTTGTCATTCAGCTTTCACAAGAAGTGCGCCTTTTCCCTCCACTCTCATACCTTTTTCTCTCTCTTGTGCGTTGGGTCCCTGGCTCCCACGCCATCTCCTAGCAACAAGACACTTTAGTGCTATAAATACACGTATAGCAGGGAGAAATTTTTTTTTGAATGCAATTAATCAATTAATGAAATCAAAATGCACAAGCTAAACTATCCAAAGTGCACTGATTCTAATAAACAAAGAAAGAGACCATTTTCCCAAATATGAAAATTTATTTAAGTCATTTCAACCCCATTTGACTTACTTTCTTCTTTGAAACAAAAAAAGATAGTATTTTTTTAAAAATGGATGTTTTTCATCCATACACGAGTCAATGGGTTCCAAAGTTGTTTTGGACCCCATTGACTTTAACTGTATTAGGGATGCACCGATCATGATTTTTCATGGCCGATTCCAATACAGATTTTTTACAAGCAAGCTGGCCGATTCCGATTTCCGATTTTTTCAAAAACAAGAAGTTATGCAAGTAAACAACATGTTTATTTAGTATTTAACTTATTAAATACAGTTTAATAAGTAAAACGTGCTTTTAGTAAAGTAAAACAGTAAGCCAACAGGCATTTTAATGTAAAATAATAATAATCATTCTTAACAGAACAGACATTGCAGATTGCAATCTTCACGTCATGCTCACAGATTTTGAAAAACCTCCACACAAGTGACATGTTTCTGAATGAATCGAATGCCGCGGCCCGCGTGCACACTTCCGGAAAAAAAACGATCGCGAGTTAGATGCAAAAACCGTCCGGTTTCGATTTATGGCCGGTCAACCGGTGCATCCCTAAACTGTACGAACAAAAACATTCTTCAAAATATCTTTTGTATTTTGCAAAAGAAAGATAGTCATAAAGGTTTGAAATGACAAGAATGAATTTTATAGAATTATAATTAATGCATATAATATTCCGATGCAAATAATCAATGAATGAAATTAAAATGCACAAGCTAAAATATCCAAAGTACGTTTAATTCTAATAAAAAAAGATTAAAGATTGATTAAAGGGACTGTTTCCCCAAATAGGAAAATTAATTAATGTAATTTCAAACCTGTATGACTTACTTTCTTCTTTGAAACAGAAAAAAAAGAAAGTATTTTAACAAATATTTTAGTGTTTAGAGTCAGTGGGTTCCAAAGTTTTTTTTTTTGGACCCCATTGACTTTCACTGTATGGCCAAAAAGATTCTTTCAAATATCTTCTTTTGTATTTTGCAAAAGACAGACAGTCACAGAGGTTTGAAATGACAAGAATTAAGAATATATTCTAATTTTATATTTTAATTTATGACTTTCTTTTCTGGGTGAACTGTCCCTTGAAGTAGCCAAGTCTATGCTACAGTATTGATTTAATGAAGCTTTTAATCAATTTTATCAATTAAATCAAAAATCTTTTGTGCTCAATAAGCCACACAATCTGACTTCTGTTACAACTTTTAATATGTAAGCTCAGAGGTTTCTTCAAATCTCTAACCAGCAACAGTAACAGTGAGGTTTGCCTTCAAAAGAAATGAATAAGAAAGCCACAATTGGCAATATGGTGACGATCAAC
Source organism: Garra rufa (assembly GCF_049309525.1). NCBI lineage: Eukaryota > Metazoa > Chordata > Actinopteri > Cypriniformes > Cyprinidae > Garra > Garra rufa. The sequence continues at coordinate 38,109,996 of NC_133377.1, forward strand.
AGGTAGACGTCCTTTAATAAGAAGAAGGGACATAAAACAAACCCCAGACGAGGGCTAAACGTCAGACTCTGGGGAAGGCCGAGGAATGACTTTACAAGAAACCGCTTTGAGGTACTTTTCAAACAAACCAGTGTGTGCCATAATACACTCGTTTTTTTTTTTTTTCTTCACATAAGACCACAAGCCCACAAGACAACTTAGCGCGTGCACACAAACAGGCTCAATCAAAGCGCAATAACAGCTAAAACAGGCACGTCCCCTGGTGTCTGTGGGTTCTGCTGGGACTGCTGTTTCTCTGACGGTTACTGTCACTAATGGGTATGGAGTCAGGAGACCGCCAGACGAAACCCTCGCTTGACAGGGCCCTGTACACACGCTTAGAAAAACAATATGACATAAGCCTTACATGATAGCACCTGTACAAACTGTACCGGCACGAACAAACAAACCCGGCTGACGAACATCTGACCGAACATTACACTCAAGTTCGAGGAAACTGGACTCCTTGGCATTTCTGTACGCGAAGTCTCTGTTGCCGTCGTCTCTGTTTGCGATTAGCGTTCAGCTGCAACAGCTCTTTTTTTTTATGGCAGAGCCGTGACGCAAGTACGAAAAAGAAAACAAAAACGCCGTCCTCTGCGTCTCTGGTCTGTATTTAAAGGCTCAGAAATGTTTAGGGCCCCCGCGCTCATTCGTTCTGTTTCTCTCCATCTCTCCCCCACTTCCCTCCCTTCCTCCTATTCTTTGTGGGCTCTATATTTAGGCAGAGGAAAAGGTCGTTCTCCATCTACTAATGATGGTGGCGACAGGGGAAAAAAAGGGTACGAGTGTGTGCCAGCGTGAATGTGTGCAGGATGAGTAATACAAAAGAACCACGAGCGGCTCCGCTGCCTAAATGTTCCACTTACAATCGGCAATGTCACTCCGCCTGACGGTGGGGCACGTTGGCGTCGGTCCGCGTACGTTCGGCAGTTGGCCGCATCGATCCGAGCCGTGTAGAATGAGTCAGTGTTGTTTTGTGCTAATGAGAACGCCTCCGACGAAAAATACAACAAAACCCTGCAAATGCATGTTTATGTGTTTGGCGTTCTCTCGGGGCGAGACGGATCTCACCTTCTTATTTGCGTTAAGACGACTCATCTGGGTGATACCTGGAGGCTTGGTTTAGATACACGCAATCAGTCACATAACAATGACATAACCATTAAGTCCTATTGAGATATGAGAAATATTTATGATATATTCAATGCTATTTTATTATCAGGTCCAAATTAATCATTACCAAGGAAATCGTGGTAATTAACACTTTTACAAGCAGTTTTGTGCCCACTGCTTTTACAAATTTCACGATAGTGTCAAGACAGAGCTATTTATAATAGCATCTTTGATTTAAACCTGAAGAATCAGAAGTGTCAACATTGTTTGTGGAGTTAGAGATTCAGTTCTACAATTTGATTCTGTTGAGCTGCTTAAATGAATCAGTGATTCAACTATTTGTTTGCATCGTCACTCAAAAATATAATTAACTAAAAAACTATTTAGGAAACAATAAGAAGATGATTTGCACTGATTTGTCATTTTTATTTAAACATTTTGACTTGACTTTTTTAACAAAGGCTGTTTGGTCAAACTCGTGGTTCTTTTGATTGAAAAAAAAACACCCTTTACGACATTATAAAAAAAAAAAAAATAGATAAAACTTACGATACACTGGCATTAATATTAAAACCTTTGGCCAAAAAAATAACAAATAAATAATAATAAAATAAAAAGTTAGGATAAACTGCCAGTGATATTAAGAACATTGGCCGGGAAAATAAATAAATAAATAAAATAGTTTTTTTAGTTGCATTAATGGTCATTCACACAAAGGACGATAACTACAAAAATATCAATTTTTTTGTTTAATAAACACTCTAAAGATAGATAAAACTTAAGATAAACTGCCATTGATTTTAAGAACATTGGCCAAAATAAAATGTTTTTTTGTTGCATTAATGGCCATTTACACCAAGGATGATAACTATAACAATAACGAATTTTTGGTTTAATAAACGCTCTAAAGATAGAAAAAACTTAACATAAACTGCCATTGATTTTAAGAACATTGGCCAAAAAATTAAATAAAATAAAAATAGGTGTTCTTTTTTTTGTTTAATGTTCTTAAAATAATAAAATAATACTAAAATAAAATACAGTTTTGTTGCATTAATGGCCATTCACACTAAGGACGGTAACATAACAATAGCTAATTTGTGTTTAATAAACCCTCTAAAGATAGATAAAACGAGATTAACTGGCATTGATATTAAGAACATTGGCCAAAAAATAAAATATCTTTTTTTGGTGCATTAATGGCCATTCACACCAAGGACGATTACTATAACAATAGCTAAACTGTTGTTTAATAAACGCTCTAGATAGATAAAACATGAGATAAACTGCCATTTATATTAAGAACATTGGCCAAAAAAATAAAAATAAATAAAATGCCATTGATTTTAAGAACACTGGCCAAAAAATAAAATTAAATTAAATAAAAATACTTTTTTTTGTTGTTTTGTTTTTTGTTGCATTAATGGCCATTCATACCAAGAACAATAACTATAACAATAATATTTTTTTGTTTAATAAATGTTCTAAAAATAAAACTGAAGATAAACTGCCATTGATATTAGGAACATTTGCCAAAAAATAGACTAAAATAAAATTTATTTTTTTTAATTGCATTAATGGCCATTTACACCAAGGACAATAAAGATAACAGTAACTAATTTTGTTTAATAAATGCTCTAATTCTATGAGACTAGGCAAGTACACAATAATTCTGCAAATCTTTCCAAAAGATGACCGATACAAATACTGACAGCCAATCAAAATCCATCAAACTTGAAAGGGCTTGAGCATCAAAAGCAGAAAGACTATTATCCATTGCAGGATAGTGGAGTCTATGCTTATGTGCTGAAGAAAAACCAAGATTGTATGGTTTACTTTCTTCTTTGAAACACAAAAACAGTATTTCATTAAAACATCCATACAAGAGTTGTTTTGGACCCCATTGACTTTTACTGCAGATGCTAATATAGCAATCGTTATAGTTAATATTCACAGTTATCGCTCTCAGTGTGAACGAATGCTTACACAGGAAAAATGTTAAATCACACCGAGCAGAATAGGGTGAACAGTGAACAGACAGACAGACAGGGAAAGAGGTGGATCTGGAGAGCGCGAGTCAACCAGAAGAGAGAACAAACACTCAGGTTGAGAGGAGACGATCAAAGCGTCGGCCAGTCATCATCTGTAGATGCACAGCGCTAGCCTGCAGCCCTCACATGATCGCCGCCATGCACTCTTACATAACGCGCCGTGTGTGCATTTGTCTGCCCAGAACACAGTCATGCCTGCTCTTGCCAACCCTGACGGGAAAGGTTCACGGTTGTTGCCCCTAACAGGCAACAGACAGGCACGTGAACCCCTCCGCTTCATCTCTATAACCATCAAAGCAAATAACAACCTTGCATTCAGGATGCATTCGAGCCATCTTTGCAGTGCTAACTGGAGAAGGTGTGCTGATACTTTGCTGGTTAATCTCTAGTTACCTACTGAGGGGTCAGGCCAGCGGTGTGAGTTTCTTAAGGACGCTGACGAGAAACTGTCTGAAAGTGGATGAAGGATGTGTACATGCAGCCATCCAATGATATTTGCTTACGCAATTGACTTCAATGAGTTACACTGGACTGAAGTAGACTCAGATAATTGCTACAAACAGTTTACATGCTTCTAAATGAATTTTATTGACTTTCCAACTACGCTAATAAAGTGCCACCACCGCAGCGCAAAGGTTTACAGTTGCACTTGGTTGCAAAACGAATGCTAGTTTAATATGTAATGAAGTAGGATTACACGTTTTTGATCAACAATCACGAAATATGATGTCAGTATCAGTTTAATATCAATGCACAGATCAAGGTCGAGTAAATACTGAGCGTTTAAAACTGAACAGTGCGTTTGGCAAGGTAAACACACCGCGACGGAGGTTTAATTTAGGACGTGTTTGTCGACAACTAGCTCATTTGACTGAACAATGATACTTGCCTGTATGGCGCGAGTGTGGCATTATCACTTTAACTGTAAATAAGTCAAGGTTGATTGATCGCAGCAGGCTATTTCCGTCAGGGCCGTCGCTGAAGTTTACAGACGCACTGCAACGTGCAAACCAAATTGAAAAGCAGTGACAGAACTGGCCTCGGCAACAGGTTTGCACAGATAGCGGCATCTCTAGAATAAAGGAGGGCTAATTCATTGTTGACAAGAGTGGAACGTGACAGACATAATAAATAGGCGATAAAAGATGTGCACCGATAAATGGCCAAAATTAAAACACAATAGCATCTTAACTAAATGAATAAAAATGAAAACAATTACCTAAAAATCATTTTATTACTTAACTAACTACTATAATATAAATAAAAAAGTGAGGGAAATTAACATGCACAATAAAAATACCCAATATTGACCAATTTAAATAAAATATATTTGAAAAAATGTACACTACCAGTCAAAAGTTTTTGAACAGTAGGATTTTTGCTCACCAGGCCTGCATTTATTTGATCCAAAACACAGCAAAATCAGTGATATTGTGAAATATTTTTACTATTTAAAATAACTGCTTTCTCAATGCATTTTAAAATGTAATTTATTCCTGTTATCAAAGCTACATTTTCAGCATCATTACTCCAGTCTTCAGTGTCACATGATGCTTCAGAAATCATTCTAATATGCTGATTCGCTGTTCAAGAAGCATTTTATTTCTATTATTAATATTTAAAACAGTACATTTAAAAAAGTACATTTTTTTCAAGATTTGATGAATAGAAAGATCCAAAGATCAGCATTTATCTGAAATAAAAACCTTTTGTGACATTATACACTATATTAGTCAAAAGCTCTGAGCCAGTATAATTTTTGGGGGAAAGAAATTATAGAAATTAATACTTTTATTTAGCGAGAATGCTTTAAATTGATCGAAAGTGATGATAAAGATATTTATAATGTTACAAAAGATTTCCATTTCAGATAAATGCTGTTCTTCTGAGCTTCCTATTCATCAAAGAAACCTGAAAAAAAAAATCTACTCATCCGTTCTCAACAAAATAATAAATGTTTTTTTTAAACAGCAAATCAGAATATCAGAAGGATTTCTGAAGGATCTTGTGATTGGCGTAATGATTCTAAAAATTCAGCTTTGAAATCACAGGAATAAATTAGACTTTAAAATATATTAAAATAGAACACAGTTATTTTAAATAGTAAAAACATTCCAGAATTTTACTGTTTTGGCTGTACATAGAATCAAATAAATGCAGGTTTGGTGAGCAAAAGAGACTTCTTTAAAAAAAAAAAAAGAACACAAGCATAGACTCCACTATCCCAACAGTATGAAAATTATGCAACTTCAACCTGTGCCAACAGTCTATGTTATAGTCAAAATACAGATAATCTGTTGCCTTGATCTAAAGTGTGTGATATTGCGCACTTAGACAGGTGTTTTGGGAACACTTTAACCCAAATACGAGCGAACGGAGGGCAAAAGGGATCAAGTGTTTGATTATGTTTGCACGCGTGTTATCCTCGGCACTACGCGAGACTCTAGGTCATTTTGCCACCCATGTCACACGGTGAGGGTATTTCCCACCCAAGCAGAGACTGAAGAGCGCCTTGTGTCCTGAACGCCGTGGCCAAGGAGGAGCCATTAGCTATGTCTAATACTTTCACAGCTGTGGCTCCGTAAGCTAAACATCTAGTAGCTGTTATTTTCATGTCTACAATCTTCATGTCAACACCAGCGAGACCAAAAACTCCAGTTACCGGCACACGGCAGTGGAGACAGCGCTCCAGATGTCCGGGACGCCGCAGCGCGACGGCCAACTCTGCCCAGACAGAAACCAGACGCGTCACAGGGGAGTTCCTCGTAGGGATATGATTAAATCAACCATAAATGGTCAGGCAGGGCGAGTTTCTGGGCCAATTTTCCTGCTATGTGAGGACTGCCGAGCATGAGGAGCAGCCTGCGACGGCCGCCTGCCAAACAATCCTTACCAACAGGCCTGTGCAGGTCTCCTGAACTGCGCGTGCACTCGCTAACTGGGCCTAAGAGTATCACCAAAAACCTTCTGAAACATTAGCTTGTGCCTCATGAGACACGAAAACTTGGCTGAAAAGCACACGTTTGTGTTCAATATGGAAGATGAACGTAATACCTGCATTTGGAAAACTATACATGCGTTTTGTTTTAAAACTTGGCTGATATTTAAATTTAAGCTGGCATGAAATATGAACTGCATTATCCCTTTCTTAGAAAAAGGATTAAGCAGTGCAAAAGTTCAGCGTCAGTCAAGAACTAATTGTGGATTTACTATAGAAAGCAAAAGTTTAAATACTCAAGTGTATAAAAATGCACCGCTTATGGCTTATTGTTTGACGGTGTACATGAAGATGTTATGCTTACAGTGCAAAAAAATCAAAATGTGAATTTATTTGAAAAATAAAAATGGAATTGAAATCAAATTGGAAAAATTGAACCTACACTAAAATGCATTTACATGCCTCTGAAACCAACTCAAATAATGATATTTATCAAATGCAGGCAGTTTAACTGTTCAGGACAAACATGGGACTCATGAACAACTACCACTAAACAACAAACAAACAAACAAACAAAAAACACAGCTGTGGGTCATTCAGGTAACAACACAGTATTAAGACTCAAGTGTATGTAAACTTTTGAAAAGGGTCATTTTTATAAATTCAACTATTATTTTCTATTGTAAACTATGTGTAAACGTCTTTTATGTGAAATATATTTTTTCAGGTCAGTATTAATTAAAAAAAAATAACATGCAATTTGTATGATCCTTATTATTTTGGTAAAATAATTATCATTTTGCAGATTCTGCAAGGTGTATGCAAACTTTTGACTTCAACTGTATGTTTTTAAGTACTCACCCAAACCTGAAAAAACCTGTAGTGTGGTTGACTTGCATTGTATGGACAAAAAAAAAAACTGGGACTGGGGTCCACAGAAGAAAAAGTCATAGGTTTGGAAGGACACCATCTTTTAAATCCTACATACAAGTCAGTCTCTAATTATATGCCTATACTTGATGCAGTTTCTTTAAGAGTTCAGAAAAGGTATTGGCCACTCAATAGGAAACGTAAATTATAACTGCATTATTCTTGAAAGAATACAGAGTTCAATTCCCTCAACGCAAGATCTGAAAAATATGATAAAAAAAAGAAAGAAACAAAGCTAAAGAAGCAGAAAGCAGCAAGCCCTTTAGTTGACTGGTAATGCGGAATTGCTACGATTCAATCTTAAAAGTCTCCCAGCCATCATGTTCTCTTCATCAGTGTGTTAAATCACACACTCCGGTGGCCTTCGCTCGGGCAGCTGAGCAAAAGTCATTAGAAGCGCCGAGGTTGCAAGGGTGATAGTGGCATTACGTTTTATCAGCGAGACGTGGATTTCTAATATCTTATCACAGTGAAGCTTTCATCCTGGCTTTATCTCCTGCTGGGAGCCACTTCTACATGAACTTTTAACCGATTTCTTTTCCTTCCCCCACTTCTGTTCGCACTTAGTCATGGGCAGAGGAGATCAATCAAAGGAAAACCAGTGCAGATCTGCTTGATTTTTCCGGTTCCAGATACCGGTTTTAGATAAGGAAAACCCCAAAAAACCGATAAGACGTCTATGCCACAAAGTTCAACCTGAATGTTTTTAATGCATGCTTGTCAAAGCTAAAAAATAACTTTATTAAGTTTACTAAAAATACAGTTGAAGTCATAAGTTTACATACACCTTGGAGAATCTGCAAAATGTTAGTTATTTTATCAAAATAAGAGGGATCATACAAAATGCATGTTATATTTTATTTAGTACTGCAAGAGAGAATAATAGTTTTATAGAATTTATAAAAATTACTTCGTTCAAAAGTTTACATACACTTGATTTTTAATACTGTGTTGTTACCTGAATGATCCACAGCTGTTTTTTTCCAAATGATAGTTTTTCATGAATCCTTTGTTTGTCCTGAACAGTTCCTGCCCACTGTTCTTCGGAATCCTTCAGGTCCCACAAATTCTTAGATTTTTCAGCATTTGTGTGTATTTGAACCCTTTCAAATAATGACGGTATGACAGAAGGTTCTATATTTAGGCAAAATAAGAAAAATGTACACATCCTCACTCCGTTCAAAAGTTTACACGCCCGGCTCTTAATGCATAGTTTTTCCTTCTGGAGCATCGGTGAGTGTTTGCACCTTCTGTCCCTCGGTTGTCCTCAGTGTGAAAAGATGGATCTCAAAATCATACAGTCACTGTTGGAAAAGGGTTCAAATACACACATGTGGTGAAAAACCAAAGAATCTGTGGGACCTAAAGGACTTTTCTGAAGAACAGCGGGAGGTTTAACTGTTCAGGACAAACAAGGAACTCCTGAACAACTATCACAAATAAAAAATAAAAAAAAAAGCAAACAAACAGGTAACAACACAGTATTAAGAATCAAGTGTATGTAAACTTTTGAACAGGGTAATTTTTGTAATTCAACTACTATTTTCTTTTGTGGACTATATGTAAACGTCTTTTATGTGAAATCTTAACTTGTATTTTATATGATCCCTCTAATTTTGCTAAAATAATTAACATTTTGCAGATTCTGCAAGGTGTATGTATGTATTCTGAAGTTTGGTTGACTTGGATTGTATGGACAAAAAAAAAAATGGGACTGGGGTCCACAGAAGGAAAAGTCATAGGTTTGGAATGACACGAGGGTGAGTAAATGAAGCCATGATTTGCATTTTTGGCCTAACTATCCCTTCAAATCTGAGATACTCCAAACCAGCGGCATTGTGCATGGTAACTCTGATGACTTGAAGGAAACTAATGGCGCTTTTCCACTACACAGTACCAGCTCGCCTCGGCTCTGTTTGGCTTTCCACTGTGTAAAAGTTGAACCTGTACCTCCACGTACCTGGTTGTCATTGCGACGCTGCAGGAAACTGCTGTGATGTAATCTTCTACGCGACACACACCCGCTGTCTGCACCTCCTCGTTTGACCACGGCGTATTCTTCCAAGTTGCCATAATATGTAATGGATTGGATATGTCACGCAATCTCTGGCCAAACTTTTTAAAAATGGCGGGGTTATTCTGGATACTATTGCTGGGGCGTGCAATAATGACGCAGTGAATAGTGACGATTCTCTCTGACCAATCAGCAGTCTGCTGTGTTTCCACGTCACATTTTAGTATCGCCTCAGCTCGCTTGGAACCTCGCCGGAGGTGGTACGAAAAAAAGTACCTGGAAGCCGGTACAGGTACAACTTTTACACAGTGGAAAACCAAACAGAGCCGAGCCGAGTCGAGCCGAGGCGAGCTGGTACTGTGTAGTGGAAAAGCGCCATAAAGCGAACCTCACCCTCCTGGTCTTCGAGGGCAGGTGGAAGTCAGCCAGATTGAATCTTGCTATGATCATCAAGCTCAGCGTTTTCTCCTTGATGCTCCAAGCTCATTCAGAGCAGCTAATTTTAACTGCCATCTCCCAGCCTATGCCAGATTATACAGGGTTGGGCAGGACCGACCAGGAGAACTCTTCTCCAGAGTTGCCGAAAACAGCAACACAAACTTAAACTGACTTCGCTGAGCAATAAACATGGTGTGCATCTGTCTCGCCCCGTCCCTGCGCTCCCTATTATTGGTCTGTTGAGAAGACAGCTTACTAAATTCTCTACTATGTTCCCTCCCAGTTGTGGGCTCTGAATCTGATTCTTCCTCGTCCAGCTGTCGGAGATCATTGTGCTATTACTGGCATTTCCACGTGGCTGCAACTGGCAATAGACGCCATACCTACCCCTTGCAGCAATGCAAAGCTGTGCAAGTTTGTGTCTTGCCGAAAAGCGAGGCGTATTCGCTGGTGAACCCTGCAATTTCCATGATGTTGAAAACAGGATTTAAGACAATTCTCCAGCAACAACGTCTAAAAGATAGCATTTAGCACAAAGCTCTGCAACTTGTTGCAGCACGCTTGAAGACGTTCTCGGTTGATGTCCCTATTGTGAGATTTACCTGTCGATTGGGGGATGGGGATGGGTACTCAACTGATATGCAAAATCGGTCGAGTTAGCTTATGTTGACTCAAAGAGATACCAAAAAATACTTGCCATAACAGCATCATTCAAACCTCAAGCGCTCTATTTGAAGTAACGGGTGGAGCCAGCATTGAAATAAACCTAAGCTTGCGTTTTGCCAATGATGCAACGTCTGATAACATGAAACGGCAACGTGATTGTCTGATTTCAAGCCCTGGCACCCCGCTGGGAGCTGTGATTGGTCTACATCAACTGCTAGAAAGCAGCATTAAACCCAAAGGCTGGCCAGGAGACAGTCATCTGGGCCCCAGGTGATTCTCTAGATTGTATGAGTGTGACCTGGCTGAGAAGTGTGTGTGTGTTGTGGAATGTCTAAAGAAAAGCGAACGAGTTTGGAGAGTGTGGCAGACAGGAGACTAGGTGTCTGAATATCTCCATGGGGACCCTGGAGGCAACGTTTGGTGTGTTCAACCTCCCCCATTAACAACCAACCACAGCAGGCAACGACTACGACTTGCATCTCACCTTTAAAGCCAACGAGAAATGGCATTTGCAAGCAATTTTACTTAAAAATATTGAAAAAGGTTTGAAACTGCTTAAAAAGTAAGGTGGAAAGCAATGAAACCATTTTGAGGTCTTAAAATGCACATTAAAAGACTTTTAAAACAGTTTTTAACACGATTCACCATCTTAAAAACAGTTGCAATGACCAAAGAGGTCTGTTCTTGAAAGATTTGCATTTAAAAATGGTTAAATTTTCATGATGCTTAAATTAGCATGCATTTTGCTAAGCTAATTATGTCAAACCTAAAATAGCCATCCCTAATAGCTTAAGTTAAAACATTTTAATGAAAAAAAAGTACTGATCAAAAGTGCATATTTAGAAAGTAAACAGGACTCCACTTTGATTTCATTTTGACTTTAATTCCACTTTCCACCTCCATAAAGCAATGAAACCATTGCCAAGTCTTAAAATGCACTTTAGAGAGTTTTAAAACTATTTTTAACGTGATGCATCATCTTAAAAATGCAACATTTAAAAACAGTTGCAATGACCAAAGACATCTGTTCTTGAAAGATTTGCATTTAAAGTTTACGCAATGGTTTTATGGTCCAATTTGATGCTCAAATTAGCATGCATTTTGCAAAGCTAATTGTGTCAAACCTAAAACAGCCATCCCTAATAGCTTAAGTTAAAACATTCTAATGAAGAAAAAACGTGTACTGATCAGGAGTGCATATATAGAAAGTAAATGTGAGTCCATTTTGATTTTAAATCTATTTTCCACCTCGAAAAAGCAATGAATCCATTTTAAAGTCTTAAAATGCACTTTAAAGAGTTTTAAAATGGTTTTAACAAGATCTAAAAACAGTTGCAATGACCAAAGAGGTCTGTTCTTGAAAGATTTGCAGGCAATGACTGTGACTCGCATCTCACCTTTAAAGCCAACAAGAAATGGCATGTGCAACCAATTTTACTTAAAAATATTGAAACTGCTTAGAAACTAAGGTGGAGAGCAATGAAACCATTTTGAGGATTTAAAATGCATGTAAAAGAGATTTAAAACACTTAATGCGACGTACCCTCTTAAAAATGCAACAGTTGCAATGACCAAAGAGGTCCGTTCTTGAAAGATTTGCATTTAAAGTAGAGTCAATTTTGATTTTAATACCATTTTCCACCTCCATAAAGCAACAAATCCATTTTGAAGTCTTAAAATGCACTTAAAAGACTTTTAAAACTATTTTTAACATGATGCACCAAGTTAAAAATGCAACACTGCATACATTTTGCAAAGCCAAACAAGTCAAACCTAAAATAGCCATCCCTAATAGTGAAGTTAAAATATTTTAAAGAAAAACAAAATGAGTACTGATCAGAAGTGTGTATTTAGAAAGCAAACGTGAGTCAATTTTGATTTCATTTTGACTTTGATTCCACTTTCCACCTCCATATCAGTGTGTAGTATTACGTAGTTTCCTAGACGCAGCTTTGTAAAGTACCACAATGACTATATAGCGCTGCGCATTAAACGCAGATACCACCCATCTGGAAAGAGGCTTGAAATAAATTTTAAAAAATGAAGAACGTAATATCACAAAAGAGATCAAGAGCATGATGGAGTGGAAAAAGAGGTGGCGGTGTGGGGCCGAGAACGAGAAGTCAATAGATTGCCTCTTTTCAAGTTCTGTGTTGTGGTTAAGTCTCTAGACTCGGTCTTCACTTTCATTTTCCTCCAAAGACGACGCTCAGACACACACACAGTTGCTGACGGCACACGCCGCGGCTCCAGCTGTGGGATTAGAACGCCGTCTCCACGGTCGCTCCCTGTTTTCTCTCCCACCCCGGGCCAAGACTGCAGCACCGAAAACCCTCGCCAATCCTTTCCCTCGCTGCTAATGGGCCTTTCATTTACAAGCTTTCCATTAGCGCACAGACATCAGGCCTCCGCAAACTATGCACGGCCACATGTCAGTCACAGCCGCTAGCTCGCGATGAAGTTAGAATTAGGCTAAATGTCCCATTGAGGCCGGCACGACTTTATAGGTCGCTCTACTCGAAAACCACACGCTGTAAAGGTCTGGAAATCACCTAAGCGCCACGAGACATCAGAATCCCACTGAAAACGTTCGCTTCGCAAATAATTTAGTCTGCTAATACTCTAATTTCCACTGTTCTGCAAAAGTGGCTGAAAGTTCCACTGCCATATACAGTGGCCTACACGGAATCGGAAACCCACTGACAGGTTCTGAAAGTACTCTCTTTTCTCCACGCAGACCTCCGTGACTCAAATCAGGAGCCCAGATCGAACCTGCATGACCCCTATGTAGTATCAATCATGATCACTGACTCTCTTCCTCCCTGTCTCTCCATTCCCAGCCGTGCTGCACCAGCACTGGATCCTGCCTGCAAAAATAAATTGGTTGCATAAAAATAAAAGTGGGAGCGAGTCAAAGTGGCGTCACCACAAAGATGGCAGCTCAAGAGACGGAGAGAGCGCACAACTGTGAGAATTAGGAACGTGTGTGTGTGTGTGTGTGTGTGTGTGTGTGCCGCCTCCTTGAGCGTAGGCTGGTGTGTGTGTGTGTGTGTGTGTGTGTAATGCAACACAGACAGCAGCCATTAAAGTGGAATGTGGGGGGTCTGGGCCCCACTAATAAACTATGTGCTCCACACACATACGCACACAAAACACACACTTCAACCGTGACTTCTTGTCTTCATTACAACCATATTATGGGAATGGGGTGCGCCATTGTCCCAAAATCACCCTGATTTATATTTGTCACAAAATAATAGTTTAAATGGTCTTAGGAATCTTAGAAACAAATCTATAAAAGACTAATTCAAAAATGACTTCAGTGGGGAAGCTACTTTAAAACTGTGACAAAAATACAGGCTGTGCATTTAAAAGCTGTTCAACTACAGTGAAGCTATTCTGGAAAACAGTTATGAAGATATGTACATAATAATCAAGTCTTATGAAAACAGTAAGGATCTAAATTAAACATTTTAACAGATAAATGTGCACTGAAAAGTAATAAACTTGGAAAACTAGGGATGCAATGGTATTATCAATTTTGTGTCTCGCAATATCGTGGTCACGTGCCGATATGAAACGATAGGTCTTCCGGGCAAAAAGTCTAGTTTTTTAAAATCTATTTAAACTTCTTATTCAAACTTTAAAAAGTCTTTAAAGTTGTGTGTTTGGCCCTTATGCTTTGACAGTATCTGTCAAACGAACTAAAACTGAAAGCGCAATATGGCGTAGTCCCTTCGTTCAGACGATCAGCTCGCGATCCGGTGTTTTCCGCACCTCAGAACGGCTCAGTTCACAGTGAATGCAGTGAACTCTTTTATTGCATGTGCTGTGAGTTTAGCGCGCATTTGGGAACATAATGGCCACCATTTAAGTTTCCTTTTCGTAATTTCACTAGATTTGTAGTGAGATTTTTGTAAGCTTGTTTTCCTTCAAAATAAAAGCTCTCCTGCTGTTTCCATCAAAATAAACACTTAAAAGTGGAGTATGAAGCACTGACAGCTAGCGGTTTAAATGGGTAACGTTACTGCAGTCCAAATTCAAAATATATTGTCTCAATTGTCAAGAAATTACGAAAAGTGTTGTAATTTCCATACTGTAGTCTAAAACAAAAAAAATAATATAGATATGAAATATTTATTTTGCAGTGCAATTATTTTATAATACAAGGCTATTACTGTCATTGTTGTTATTATTATTATATTAGAATTTGTTTGGCTTCCTAAAACACCAAACTGAGACAGTATATCACAAATAAAAAGAGGGTTGAGTCCCCTTCAATACTCAGGTACAAGTCAATTCACTGACTTTGTTTTTTTTAGTTAAGAACTCTCTATTTTGAACTCTCAAAGTGCATTAGATAGAAAAATTGAACTTTAAAATGTATTTTTTTCCAATTCTTCACATCTTTTTTTGAATATCGCAATATTATTGTACTGTGAGATACTGTTACAACAGAAACAACTAAACGGAGTACAAAGGAAGAAAAAAGGTCTCAAGTTAAAAGTAGAACTATTTTTAACACTACAGTTTTACAATACAAACTGTCTAACAGCTACAGCACAGCACACTATTTCTTTTTAAATTAGAAAAAAAAAAAGTGTTGGTAGACCAGTCATCCATCCTGACTCATGCATACCAAAAAACACTCTAATTTGTATATCCATCATTGAAAACAGTATTTAAAACCACAAATATTTTGCACACACACAAAAAAACATAAAACAGATTTGCACAGACACGCATCATTTTTTAACTAGTTCACTGAACAACTGATTTAATATAACAAATAGGAAACTGATTTACTACACTTCATATAAGAGTTTAAACAAGTGTGTTTGATTATTTGCCATAATTTGTTTGCCTGCAGTGTGCAATATAACATGACATAAAAACCTGATTTGTGGCGTCTGTGACGCCAACAAATATCCCCAACCTAATAACCCCGGAATTTCTTTTTCTGCCCTTTTCAGATAGTTCTGAACTGAAAATAAACTCTCGGATACTCGCTAACACTTCACAACTTTCCTCACCATGAGCCTGGGCACAAACTCCAAAGGGGAACGCTCTTGAAAATGTCAGGGAAAGTATACACATCGCAAACTCACAAATTGTTACACGAGCGTGACCACACACACACACCGAGAGGACGGCCAAAGCCACACGCTCACACAGACAAACACACACGGGGGGAAAAACTGTCAGCCGCAGTCTCGACAAAACCTCAGAGTTCCCACCAAACCGTGGTCTCTGATAGACACAACACTCCACAATTTGGTCGTGCTCAAACCTCGGTTAGCAACCTGCTTGGCATAAAGATCCAGCATGCATGGTGTTAGATACAAGGGCACCTGAGTCCTGAAATGCAGAATAAAGAAAGGTGTGCCGTTAGATGACAAAGCGCCACCTGAACCTTACACCACCTGTGTACTATAAAGAAAACAAAGACAGAGAAGTCACATACGATGAGCACACCGTTACAAACCGCACTGCTCATCATAAGATCAACCCTGTATTTCAAGAAAACTAGCTTGAATCGGACAGAAAGGTATTGATCTGAGACTACAGCCAGGAAAGCAAATGAGACTGACTCAAAAAAGATAAAAGAGAAGATATTTCAAGCCCTTTTGAACTACGGTGAGCCATATTATTCAGGTCACAGTGATTAAATCCATCTTTAGATGGCGGAAAATGCTTTGCACAAACCCAACAGGCGCTCATCACAAGCTTTTCTACTATATATTACTGGCTATATTTTAAGCAGAAAATTTAGGGCAGAGGCTTCTATTTGAACTATCTTCAGCTCTTGAAGAAGTCATTCTTGTTTCAATGGAAAAATAGTAAATCATAAGTCTATTTAATGGGAAAAAAGTCTACAGATGTAACTAGGAAGCTTCAAAGTATCTGGTAGTTGATGTCTAAACTAGGATAATTCTCTAAATGTGACCCTGAAACACAAAACCAGTTATAAGGGTCAATTGTTCTAAGCTTTCCATTGATGTATGGTTTGTTAGGATAGGACAATATTTAGCTGAGATACTGCTACTTGAAAATCTGGAATCTGAAGGTGCAAAAAACATCTAAATACTGAGAAAATCCCCTTTAAAATGAAGCTCCTAGCAATGCATATTACCAATCAAAAATTAAGTTTTGATTTTTTTTTAGAAAATATCTTCATGGAACATGATCTTTACTTACTATCCGAATGATTTTTGGCATAAAAGAAAAATTTGATAATTTTGACCCCATACAATGTGTTTTTGTTTATTGCTACAAATATACCCGTGCTACTTAAGACTAGTTTTGTAGTCCAGGGTCACAAATATTCTGAAAGGAAGAAAGGAAATTATGTCACTATAGGTCTAAGCGTAGCATACGAGTCTCTCTGTGTGGCTGGGTTAGATGTTTGTCTATACGGTGTTTCCAGGAAAAAACACAGGCCAGGAAACACAGCCAATCTGCCGAGCCACATAAAACACCAACCAATCGCATGCACACTTCCTGAGCAACTCTAGACAGGTTAAGTCACACAAGTAAGCAGGCCTGATTACATGTGTTAACTTAAAAAGTATAACCGTTGTCTGAAAAGAATCCAAACATTTAAAACAGACAAACAAAAGGTTCCTCCATACTCAATGGTTTGTTATAGAGAAGCTGCATTTACAAAGGAAGGGTTCGGGGTGAATTTAGCACAGCATTAACACACTGACTAAGGGAAAAGAGCAAAAAAAAATCCTAAAACATCCAAATAGTAAAAAGAAACACCCAAGGCACGTTCCTGCCAATGGAAGAGTGAATCATACCTTGCAGCAAAGGAGAAATTAAACACCAACACCTACGCTCAGCCCACCCTGACCCGGACCCTCCTTTGAAAAATAATGGCACCCACCGCCACCCTCCCAAAGCGCTGGCTAATTGCCCATGTGGGTCCCTTAAAACTTCATACGCTGGAAGAGACAACAGAGAGCCCGCTTCCAGATGTGAGACCCACATGTGGCAAACTGTTGATATAATGAATAACGCAATTGGAAAAAGGCACCAAAAATAGGCCACTTATTGGCCTGCGACGCAGACAGACAGATATCATGCTTAGCTGGGCGAGAGTTGACGGCCAAACAAGAGTGCCAAAGTGCAAACGACTGATGCAATGGTGTATCTTTTTGCATAAACCCTAGTGAGAAGCACACTGGAACTTCAAAAGCAAAGGTTTAATACAAAAAGCAAAAAAAGGTGTTTTTCTGTGATTCTAACTGTGATCAAAGCATTAAGGCAGTGACTTCATCTCAACACAATACTATTAACCGGCAGGTAAAATAGCTGGTTTAGGTGACTCTTTAATCCCTTGGGTGGCAAAGTAGCTATTCAAAAGAAAGGGGCCGATCTCATCGCTCCAACACAAAGCCAAGGTGACCTGGGCGGGGAACAGCTCGCCTAAAAGGAACAATTTGATATGGCACAAAGACTAGCCGTACAGCTCATTTCCACTTTTAGGAACTCTTGTTTATTTACCTGTCCAAGCTTAAAGGATTAATTCACTTCCAGAACAAAAATTTTCAGACAATTTACTCACCCTCTTGTAGGGATGCTCATATTGACCGTTTAACCGTTAACCGACAGTAAGAATTTTAACCGATTATTACTATCAGTTAAACGGTTTAAAAGGGTTTTTTTTCTATTGTTTTTTTTTTTTTTTTTTTTTTTTTACGTTTGCTGCATGGTGAAAGAAATAATGCTATTTGTAAGTTATCCGTTTACTCACGCGCAGTGTGGCTGTACAGACATATTTTGCTTCACCTTTACTTAGTAAACTGATGTAGTATATGCAACGCAAAGGCAAGTGGCGTTATTGGGTTATCAGAGAGTGAATCCGTGAGTGAATGTATTCAAATTCTGAATGAATTATAGTCTAGAAAGTGCGCAATAGGCGCTCCCGTTACAATCACTGGAAAGCTATCACTCATCCTAGAGTAGTTCATCACAATCTCATAAACTTATTAAAAAGTAATAAAATAACCTTTACACTGCACAATTAATCTCTTATTTATATAATGCCAACACTTTCTTTGTTTTAATAAGAGAGTTCGCGAAAGTGTAGAAGTCAGAAAATCTGAAACCGGCACTTTGGTTGGTGAGTGGATTGTAACATAGCCTCCTGTGATTGGCCACAGTGATAATCAAATTAACATACATGTCTGTGATTGGCTATTGCTGAACGCTGTAAAACACGCGCTTCTCTTCAGTCCTCACGCATATGACAGTGGATGGAAGTCCCGAACCGCAAATTGAAAGGGTTTTTGTGATGGTGTTTTTTTCGCGGATCTAACAGTTAACAGGCAGCGGTCCTGCCTATCCGTACAGCATGTGGACATGTTAAAAACTAGGCACACTGAGGTATTGGCTGGCCTGCTATATATTTTTATGTCCGACGAGAAGAATAAGACCGGTACAGTTCTTCAAAGCGCCTAAAAGGATTCAGTGTGTTTTAGTTTTGTCATCTTTATTAGGTAGTTATTTCATTTATACATATTTAGTGTAGGCCTATTTATATTATTCTTTTTTTTTTCATTCAGATTTTCTCTGTTCTCAGAACCGCTGCTGATGCGTGATAATTTAAGTATATGTCAATACAGTTTTTGTTGTTGCTCTGTATGCTGCTGTTTGCACGTTAAAATAAAACATTTGTTTGTATTTTTAATGTATCATCACAGATACTCGTGCATTCTATTTTTATTTTAAACTAATTTATTATTCTAATTTTATCAGTTAACGGTTAATGTTCGGATAACGAGCAGCGGTTGTCGGTCAGGAAAATTAACCGAAATGAGCATCCCTACCCTCTTGTCATCCAAGATTTTCCGGTCTTTCTTTCTTTGGCCATAAAGAAATTATGTCTTTTAAAGGAAAACATTTCAGGAATTTTCTCCATATAGTGGACTTCTATGGTGCCCATGAGGTTAAACTTCCAAAATGCAGATTAAATGTAGCTTCAAAGGGCTCTACACAATCCCAGCCGAGGAAGAAGGGTCTTATCTAGCGAAACGATCGGTTATTTTAAAAAAATTTTGAAAAAAAAAAATACTCTGTACACTCCGGTTCAATGCAGTTGGGTCATGTCGAAAAACTCCCATCTCATTTTCTCCTCCACTGTAGTCATCTTACATCGCTGCAGAAATACCGACCCAGTGTTTACAAAGTGAACATGCAAAGAAGCTCAAATGCCCTTTACAAAAAAAGGTAAAACAGCAATGTGGGACGATTTTGAAGTTGAAGGAGAAAATGAAATGGCAGTTTTTCCAATGCACATCGTAGAGCTAGACAACATGAGCATTTGTGGTTACAAAGTGTATAAATACTAATTTATTTAAGAAAATGATCGTTTAGAGCCTTTTGAAGCTCCATTTTGAAAGTTCAAACTCGCAGGCACCATAGAAGTCCACTATATGGAGAAAACTCCTGAA
This sequence comes from Garra rufa, assembly GCF_049309525.1. Lineage (NCBI taxonomy): Eukaryota > Metazoa > Chordata > Actinopteri > Cypriniformes > Cyprinidae > Garra > Garra rufa. The sequence goes on from NC_133377.1 coordinate 38,129,646, forward strand.
ATGTTTTCCTCAAAAAAACTATTTCTTTACGACTGAAGAAAGAAAGACATGAACATCTTGGATGACAAGGGGGTGAGTACATTATCTGTACATTTTTGTTCTGGAAGTGAACTAATTCTTTAAAATAAAGCATTGGGTGATGGATAAATCAATTCAAGCATACCAACATGTTGGGTGTTTTTACCCACAATGCAACTCACGTGCAAGTCAATAAAAAAAAACTTAAGATTGAGTACTTTGTGAGCTTTGCTACCTTTGAAATCACACTCTGTTTGGAGTTGACATGAGCTAGTAAGCGTGCGCAGAACCCCACCTCTGCACGCCTACGCGAAAACGCAGACTTGCGTCCCAGACACGACGCACAACATGGAAAACTTCTGCCATACCATAAGAAGGCTTACTTTATACTGCAGACCAAATGAGGGGGAGGACGAATGGAAGAATTAGCTAATGGTTTAATGCATAAGACCACGACTTCAGCGTTGGTGGAGCTCAGACACCCAACAGAGACTGAACTGACATGAACCGGCAGCATTTTTCCATACAACCAGATGAATATTCACCAGATTGTTATGAATCAAGCAGTTGTAAAGTGGGGATTACAATGCAATCTTTATCTAGTAATAACATGAACTGAACTTAAGGTAACTGTTCATGTCTTTGACATGTTGTGGTTTATGTTACCTTTACATACTGTAAAACTGAAAGTAAAAATCTTATGTTCCTGTCCATTTAAGGCTTACAGAAAAGTAGACTGTCAAACAACCAGAACAAGCAAGTAAAAGTGATTGTCAGCTTATCCAAAAAGAGCCTCCACATAAAGTAAACAAAGAAAGGCATGGCTTACTTAGCCAGCTGGAGCCGAATGAAACATTCGTGACATTTAACTTTACATTTTTAGACACAAAACACAACAGTAAACACAAACAAAAGCAGAAATGTGAAATATCTCGTGTGTAAAATCCTCCAGCACACACAGAGAGGCGCTGTGATGGGATGCCACTTTCTCAGGGCCAAATGGCTGAAAGTTGCTCGCAAATGGTGGATGCCATACTGGATCAACACAAGCGGTTATAAAAAGCAGTTTAAACACCTTTACATTTCTCGTAAACTTGAACACACCTGGAAGCGTAAACAACACGTGAATCGTATGTAAAACAGACGTAACTGTCTCAGTCGGGACGGTTCAAAAGTTATGAAAACTTGTGTGTGCTCTCAAATATCGATTTTAGTCTCTATACGCAAACGTTTTGGCTAACCTAATCAGGCAGAATGACAGCTAACTTACATACAAATAAGAAGTGAGTTGTATAACGATATCCGTCACAAAAACACGAAACTCATTAAAACTAACTTTACCAGCTAGCTGGCTGGTTGTTACTTTCAAGTTCGCAAACCCCTCGAAACAACACCGTATCGCACATTGTGAGTTTTAACACTTGTCTGAATTCAGTTTGTGCGTGAACAGTGGCTTAAAAACGAATATTATAAACAAATCACCTAATCCGAGCGGAATTAGCGGGCTGCACGTTATCAAACACTTCAAAACTCTTTAAAATTACGTTTCTGCCATCTTGCATTCTTGTAAGGGTAATCTAAAGTTGAATCTCAAACCGATCTGCTGTTGTTGTTGTTGTGTGGGAAAAACTTACCCGTATCGCCCGGGGTCTTCATGTTGGAGAGTATAGCCGCTTCGTTAGCAGTCGTGCTAACTGAGAAAGAGAGTGAGTGAGTGAGAAAGAGAGAGAGAGAGATTAAATGAACTTCTTCCTCTCGATGAGCTCAGGACTGCACACAAAACTCCTCTGTAAACTTTTCCTCCTCAAATCCAGCCCCTTCACTCGTCCTCCCCCGGTTTGTTTGCAGTTTTCGCGTTTTGTTTTTCCCTCCCCAACGTGGAGGACGCTCGTTGTCGCCTTGTGTGGCCGGACAGACTCGCTCTTTTACGGTCAGATATCGGAGCGCGTCGTGCCGATGGAGGAGGACCGTGTCCGCGCTGAACTCCTGATTACTTTACACACGCTGCGAAGTTGCATATTCGAGCCTTCCCGTTGAAACACGAGGCGAAGCCGACAAAATCAAAACAAACGAGAAGGCAGAAATGCCCGATCCACTTTTCTCCCTCTCTTTCCACGGACTTTTTCTTTTTCCACTCACTCCGTGCAACTCTCTCTCTCTCTCCCGTCTGCCCCCTCCCTCCTCCTCCTTCTCTATCGGGGTGTCGTGTTTCGTTCTTCCAGCCACACGGGGCCGCCCACGCTGAGCGGGGGAGGGAGGGGCGGAGAGCAAGCGTAGCCACGCCCACTCGCCATTTGTGCCGGGGCTGGCGTCACTGCGTCGTTGCTGCGGAGACCGCCAACGCCGTCCGATCTTGGCTAGAGTAGCGAGGTGCCGATGACATGTTGTCCCACAGAAACAGACCGAAAACCAATAAAATCTGTCGTCAGTGGTGGTCTCACGTTCCTCAAAGTTGACACTGCTAAAAATGAGCTTTGTATTAAGACTTGTTGTGCTACTAAGTGAATAATAGCTCACACAGAGACTGAAAATCTGTTTTTATTTACTCATCCTCACGTTGTTCCAAACACAAATGTCTTCAGTGGAATTCAAAAGAATATCAGGGCCGCTCTGTTCTTACAATGAACAGGGAGTTGAAGGTAGTCCATACAGCTTGTGCATACTTGATATTACTTTAGTCATTTTTTGAGCTTGACAACTTATGTTTTGTGGGAAAGTGCATCTCTAAGGTTATTCTGCCAAGAATAGAGACATATGTGACCCTGGACCACAAAACAAAGTCCCTTTAAGGCAAGTCATGTCACTCGGCGGCCATCTTTGAAACGCTACTCAGGCGGGCAAGCGCAGCTCCTATCTCTTTGAATAGGGAAACATCAAATTCTCCAAAACTGTTCACCAAGCTAACGATTAAATTTCATATTTTAAATCTCCAAAGAAATTCACTAAGACTGCCTCATAAATGTGGTTTCTTGTGCTCCAATTGCGTTAAAAAACGCTTATTACGGAAGTAAGTCCGACTCTTAACTGAAAGAATGCTTTGCATTTCCGGTCTGCATTGTTTCTGGTCAAATTAGGGTATATTCCGAGCTAATAAACTAATGTTAAACCTATTAAAATATTTTCTAAAAGCACATGACTCCATAGCGCCATCACTTTGCAATGTTGCAATGACCGTCATTTGTCAGTGCCTCACTTGAGTGAGCAGCGGACGTTAGCTACATTAAAAACAGATGGACGCTATTTGAATGGGTTCCTATGGAAACCGGAACAGAAAAGCATTCAATCTGACGTTAGAATTCGTAATGGCGGCGCTCATCCTTTAGGCCCCGATCACACCGAACGCATTTTTGCAGTGAGAGGCACCTTTTTTGAATGGTTTCCTGTTGGCAGTGAGCGTTCTGCGCGCTGCTAATGCGTCCCGGGCGGTTCGCATTTTCGGCCGCCTGCTGCACCTCGCGTTTTTGCAGAAGCGCTCTGAGCGCCTGAAGTTGAAAAAAAAGCAACTCTGAGCGGAAAAACGCCCAACGTCATTCGCGTTTTTTTCCATTGTCCAATCGAATGAATGGAGAGGCGGGCCTTCTGTTGTGGTGACGAAAGTTTACCGTTGCTTAAAAAGTCCGGAGACTGCAAGAAATGGAGGAGAAAATTTTGGTGTCTGTCGTGGGTAACCCGGAGCTGTATTTTGTTTTGGTGTTTCTGCTAATATGACAGTTTACTTAACAGAAAAAACAAAGATTTTAGAGCGCTCGCGCTATAATCCTTTGATTTGACTGACAGGACAGCTGTTTTGGTCATTGCCTAGCAACATAAAAAATCTGCAGCACACTGCTGTTTTTTTAAAAGTCACCAAAAAAGGCAGTGCTGTACACCTCGCGTTGTTAGAACTAAAAGACGCGTTCGGTGTGATCGGGGCCTTACTCAGGAAAAAGGTTTATAGCGCAGATTGTTTCTATACCATACGGGACTTCTAACGGCAGCTGCAATGACGCGCTGACTTTACTAATCAATGATTCGCTCTTTCACTAAGAGGGCGGGGCTTCGCGGCCATAATGAACGTTGCATTTTTCCCCATTCAAAACTATACGAGTGACATGTCTTGGGTATTCTATAGTCTTTGCCACAAAACCAGTCATAAGGGTCAATAATAATATAAATTAGCTAATAAGCAAGCTTTCCATTGATGTATGGTTTGTTAGGATAGGACAATATTTGGCCAAGATACAACTACTTGAAAATCTGAAATCTGAGGGTGCAAAAACAAACAAACAAGTAAAACAGTAAATATTGACCTTTGAAGTTGTTCAAATTAAGTTCTTAGCAATGCATATTACTAATCAAAAATTAAGTTTTGATATTTGTACAGTAGGAAATTTACAAAATATCTTCATGGAACATGATCTTTACTTAATATCCTAATCATTTTGGCATAAATAAAAATAGATCATTTTGACTCATACAATGTATTGCGGGCTATTGCTACAAACATACCCATGCCACTTATGACTGGTTTTGTGGTCCAGGGTCACACATTTTTTTTTAACATTCCTTCGTTGAAGATAGTTGAATTGAAGATAAGTTTAATAGACATACACTAGCAGTCAAAAGTTTTTAAACAGTAAGTTTTTTTTTTTTTTTTTTTTTTTGAAGAAAAACTCTCTTCTGCTCACCAAACCTGCATTTACTTGATTCAAAGTACAGTAAAAACAGTAAAATTTTGAAATACTTTTACTATTTAAAAGAACTGTTTTCTATTTGAATATATTTTAAAATATAATTTAATCCTGTGATTTCAAAGCTGAATTTTAAGCATACTTACTCCAGTCACACAATCCTATAGAAATCATTCTAATATTCTGATTTGCTGCTCAATTTTTTTATTATTGTTATTATTAATAAAGTTGAAAAGATTTTGAGAAGATTTTTTTTTTGTTTCTTTGATGAATAGAAAGTTCAGAAGAACAGCATTTATCTGAAATAGACATCTTTCATAACATTATACATGTCTTCTTTATCATCACTTTTGATCAATTTAAAGCATCCTTGCTAAAAAAAAAAGTATTAATTTCAATAATTTCCAAAAAATGTTTCTTGAACAGCAAATCAGCATATTAAATGATTTCTGAAGGATCATGTGACACTTAAGACTGGAGTAATGATGCTGAAAATGTAGCTTTGATCACAGGAATAAATTACATTTTAAAATATATTCAAATAGAAATCTTTTTCTGTATTTTGGATGATTACAATGCAGGCTTGGTGAGCAGAAGATAATTCTTTAAACAACATTAAAAATCTTGGTGGTGTAAATATAAGCTGAGGACTATAAATATAGAGCGAGCAGTAACCTTTCGCAGAAAAGGCCATGGATCCGACAGATGCTGAAATTATAGCTTATTATGTGCGCGGAGCGAAGTGTCACAGTGTCGTAGCATATGGATCGAACACGACAGAATGTTCTTCAAGGTTGTTTACTCAGAAAAATGCAATTGTTATTGAGAGTGCTAAATGTGGGCTGGAGTGAGAATCGAATGTGAGTCTGTAGGTGGCCTTCTCTTTTCCTTATCTCTCATTCTTTTCCTCCACCGCCTCCCTTTCTCGCTCTGAGAGCAGGAGCAGTTGTCAGTGGAAACTCAAGGGTAGTAGATGACATTTGTAAAGCATTTGCACGTAAGTGCTAAATTACCAGTTCAGCGTTAATGCTACTAGCGAGCACACGCACACAGACCGGGCCTTGACTACTACTTGTGCGCGAACCTCATCTCTGGGGACTTCCAAAAACTGAGAATGCGACGAAACCCCACACTTAATCTTTACATGAAAGCAGCATAAACGACAAACAACATTCGTCTTTCATTAGCCATGATGCATTTCACACATAACGCTCAACCTCAATCATTAACCTCTAATTAACATTTGAGGAAAAACTGACGTCTTCCAGTAATTGATGTTAATTTGAAGAGTGTAAAACACTGAATACAGCCATTTGCTAGTGCATAAGCAAACGAGCAAGACAGAAAGAGACAGAGATCTGGTTTGTGGCCTCGTTTGGAGATGTTTTCTTTCGCTCCTCTCCTTTGTGGCACGACCCCGCCGTCTCTAATCAGAATGACAGACAGACGCGCAGGAGAGAAAGAGAGAGGGGGAGAGACGGAGATGATGAGAAAAAAAAGAGATAGGGAGAAAAAGAGGAGTCATAGTCGAGGCAAATGGGCCTTGGGAACATACAAAGTGGTACACGGCACAGGACGAACTGTAGTGCTTCTGTAGTGCGGCACTAATGGGCAATTCACATATTCTTGTAACTTAATGAAAACCATAACCGTGCGCTTACAGAAATAACCCTTTTTTGGGAATCCAAGAATATCAAAGCGATGGAAGGACATAGCAGTGTAAGTACGTCATAAAGATTACTCCAAAATGGATTCGTAGGGAGAAGAAAGAGGTAATTTATGTGCTGTTTTTTCCATGGGATTCTCAGACGCGAATCTGAATGCGTGTGATCATGTGAAGATGGGAACACTTGTTCACTTATATTTGCTAAAGTGAGTGGCACATGTGTTTTACCATTTTGAAACGAATTAGTACTTTTATTCAGCAAAGACACACAATAAATGCTGTACTTCTGAACTTCCTATTTATCAAATAATGTTTCCACAAAAATATTAAGAAGCACAAATGTTTTCAACATTGATTAAAAAAAAAAATTCAGCTTTGCATCACAGGAATACAAGTCAAAATGTAAATTATGCAAAATGTTAATTATTTTACCAAAAATAAGAGGGATCATACAAAAAGCATGTTATTTTTATTTAGTACTGACTTGAATAAGATATTTCACATTAAAGATGTTTACATCTAGTCCACAAGAGAAAATAGTTGAATTTATAAAAATGACCCTGTTCAAGAGTTTACATACACTATATTCTTAATACTGTGTTGTTCCCTGAATGATGCACCGTTTTTCTATTTGGTGATAGTTGTTCATGAGTTCCTTGATTGTCCTGAACAGTTAAACTGCCCGCTCTTCTTCAGAAAAGTCCTTCAGTTCCCACAAATTCTTTGTTTTTTCAGCATTTTTGTGTATTTGATTTTGAGCTCCATCTTTTCACACGACAACTGACGACAACTGGGGGAATCATATGCAACTATTATAGAAGGTTCAAACACTCACTGATGCTCCAGAAGGAAAAAATGATGCATTAAGAGTCGGGGGTGAAAACTTTTGAGCATTTTTCTTATTTTGCCTAAATATCATATATTTTTCATTTAGAACTGGCCTTCAGAAGCTATAGAAGATACTTACATGTTCCCCAGAAGACAAAATAAGTTAAATGTACCCTAATCTTCATATTCATATTCACCCCCGGCTCCTAATGCATATTTTTCCTTCTGAAGCATCAGTAAGCGTTTGAATCTTCTGTAATATTTGAGTCCCTCAGTTGTCCTCAGCGCAAAAAGATGGATCTCAAAATCATACAGTCATTGTTGGAAAAGGTTCAATTACACAAAAATGCTAAAAAAACAAAACAAAGAATTTGTAGGACCTGAAGGATTTTTTTTAAAGAACAGCAGGCAGTTTAACTGTTCAGGACAGACAAGGGACTCATGAACAACTATCACTAAATAAAAAAACGGTGTATCATTCAGGCAACAACACAGTATTAAGAATCAAGTGTATGTAAACTTTTAAACAGGGTCATTTTTTGCAACTATTATTTTCTCTTGTGGACTAAATGTTAATGTCTTTCATGTGAAATATTGTATTCAGGTCAGTACTAAATAAAACGTAACATGCATTTTGTATGATCCCTCTTATTTTGTAATTAATTAAATAATTAATATTTTGCAGATTGTGCAAGGTCACGGTGTATGTAATTTGTCCTCAACTGTAAATGTATTTTAATACGATTGTAATTGTTCACATGTGGCCTTGGTCAGTAGAAAAGTCTTTTTTCAAAAACAAACTTTTGAACAGTAGTTTAGTTCACTGCGTGGTAAGTGAACAAAAATAACTGGTGAATTTAAACAGCATTGGTCAAAGTGTCATTAAACTTAATGAACAGCTAAAAACAAACATAAATAAATAACATTTCTTTAATCAATGTATAACCATCCATATTCCTATCCATATAGTATCAGCTTGCATTATGCATTATGGGTATAAAATGCTATACAATATGTTCACCCATATAGGGAGTTAAGGACATTTGGACCAAGCAATTAAATCAAGTCTGAATGCAGTCTAATGGGAGTTTAATGCACACTTTAATTGATTTTAATTAGACTTGAATGAACATGTTCCTTGAATTATATAACCAACAAATTCCAACAGCTACCAATTTCTTTATTCCTATGCATGGCTACATCTTACGGCACATCACTAATTTCAACCACGCTGCATTATATTGCTTGTCTTACATAAAACCAAGACAGATGTCATAACAAATCAAAGCAATCCTTCAGCCTGTTGTCCTTTACTTCAACTTCTCACCCGCTGACAAGTCTACACAAAACACCACAATCACTGCAATTAGCGTCCCATCTCCCACACATTTGAGGCCAATGATCACTCAACCGAGGATTCCGAATGAATGAGGAAGATTAATCACTGACAGCTAAAAGTACTGATTAATGAGCGGTCATTAAAACTTCATGAAGGACTGATCAAAGCAACTTCGTATATGTTGCGGCCAGGTTTGCAGCGCAACAAATGGAAGCTTGTTGAACAAGGGGGTGGAAGGGTGTTTCTGCAATTTCTAATGAAGGAAATCTAATGATAATGTGACTGGGGTTCGGCAGGCAAAAGCGTCCTCTCTTAGTCATCTCCCAAACATGACTATAGTTCTAGTAGTAAATGGCCCCCATTGACCCCGTGAAGGGGGCCCAATATACACATCCACATATGCATGCATGCAGAATCCAAACACACACACACTCAAACGCACAAAGGGAGCTTTGTGCACCAATGATGGAAGGTTCTTATGTGTGTGTGCATGTGTAATTGCTGTTATGAAGGTGTTTAAAGGTGTCGAGGTCAGCAGCATGGCATACCTTTTTATTTTTCTCACCAGGTTTTCAAAAATACAGTTAAACTACAGCATCCGAGGTCTCATGCTTCCCAGCTGAGAGAGAGAGAGAGAGAAAAAAAGAGGCCGAGAGAGATATAGAAGTGCTGTGGGACCGACAGGGAGGAATTCTCAAGGGAATCGGGGATTAGGAAAGAGTGTCAGTGAGAGAGAGAAAGGAAGGGGTGGGGCTAAAATGCTAAAAGTGCAAGGGGTAAAAGCAGCAGCCCAAAAATGGAGGGGGAAGGGCATTGGGGGAAAGAAAAAAGAGAGAGAGTTTATGTATACATCTGTGTGTGTGCGTGTAAAGGAGCGTGTGAATAGACTCTTTGTGATCAAAAGACTTGTTTATTTTCTTGGCGCTTGAACTCTTCAGGAAACACATTTGGCCTGTCTCTCCGCTGTCTGCCACGCTAACCTCGTAACGCACACCTTTGACTTTACACACAACTTCAGAGTTGGACTTTACAGTGCTGGGATCCCAAAGACAATATCTCCTGTTCAAACGCACAAATACATCTCAAAGGGATTCTTGATGAGGAGCGTGCAAATTGACGTCCATGTTTTCTCTTTCAAGTACACATAAACTCTCCCTCTCATTCTGTTCGGTGTCCCCTCGCTCTCTGCTTCTCCTTGTCCCAGCTGGTATTCACACATTTCTAATAGGATTACCACACTTTCACTTTGGGGAAGAGCAGATAGAGGTATGTGAGGGATGATGGAGTGGAAGGAAAAAGGTAGGGACAGCAATTTATAGAGTAAATGTGGTAGGGAGAGAACCAACTACATGTCGCTAGGGTGTTTAGAGTGGTTACTATGGTGCTTTTTGGTTTCTAGGACATTGCTTGCCCTGAAGATGGTTTTTAGGCTGTTTCTAGGTTATTCTGGGTGGTTGATGGGTGTGTTTTTAGTTTCTCAGACATTGGTGGCCCCTAAGGTGGTTGCTAGTATATTTTAGGTGGTTGTCAGGGTGTTGCTATGCAGTTACTATGGTGTTTTTGGTTTCTCAGGCATTGGTGGCCCCTAAGGTGGTTGCTAGTATATTCTGGGTGATTGTCAGGGTGTTGCTATGCAGTTACTATGGTGTTTTTGGTTTCTTAGACATTGGTGGCCCCTAAGGTGGTTGCTAGTATATTCTAGGTGGTTGTCAGGGTGTTGATATGCAGTTACTATGGTGTTTTTGTTTTTTCAGGCATTGGTGGCCCCTAAGGTGGTTGCTAGTATATTCTGGGTGGTTGTCAGGGTGTTGATATGCAGTTACTATGGTGTTGTTAGTTTCTAGGACATTACTGGCCTGAAGGTGGTTGCTTGACTGTTTCTAGGTTATTCTGAGTGGTTGCCAGGATGTTGCAGTGCAGTTACTGTTTTTTTGTTTCTCTGACATTGTTGGCCCCTAAGGTGGTTGTTAAGATATTCCGGGCTATGTGGTTACTATAGTTGAGTTTTTAGTAATTTTTTAGTCACGACATTGATAGGCCTTAAGATAATTGCTATGCTTTTTTCTAAGCTATTCTGGGTGGTTGCCAGGGTGTTGCAGGCTATGACATTGCTGGACTTGAAGGTGGTTGCTAGGGTGTTTCTAGGTTATTCTGGGTGGTTGCCAGAGAATTGATATTCAGATAATATGACATTTTTTTGTTTCTAGGATATTTCTGGCCCTTAAGTTAATTGTTAGGCTATTTCTACTACTTAACAGAATTTTGCTATGTAGTTAATATAGTGTTTTTCGTTTCTAGTACATTGCTGGCCACATAGGTGGTTGCTAGGATATTCTGGGTGGTTGCCAGGGAGTTGCTATGCAGTTACTATGGTGTTTTTCTGGTTTCTAGGACATTGCTGGCCCTGAAGGGTGGTTGCTAGGCTGTTGTTAGGGTGTTCTGAGTGGTTTCCAGGGTGCTACAACGTGGTCAGGGTGTTGCTAAGCAGTTACTATGATCTTTTTGGTTTCTAGAAGGTTACCTGCCCTGAAGGTAGGTGCTAGGATATTCTGGGTGGTTGCCAGGGTGTGGCTATGCAGCTACTATGTTTTTTTTTTTGTTGTTGTTGTTTTTTAGGACATTGCTGGCCCTGAAGGTGGTTGCTATGCTTTTTCTAAGCTATTCTGGGTAGTTTCTAGGGTGTTACTATGCGGTTACTATGGTGTTTTTGGTTTTACCATAAACTGTGAATACCTGGGTTTCCATTTATATATTTTAATGTCAATTTTGGGATAAAAACAACGCAAAGATTTAGAAAAAATCTAAATGTGCATATATACTTTTTATTTTTGGATATAAAATATATATAATAAATAAAAAAAATGATATATAATTTTTTTTGTTATTTGTTTAGGTGACAAGCTACAATCTAAACATCAATAAAATATTCCATTAATAAATTCTATGAATTCTTTGCATTAAACTCTGTCATTTATTATATACATATATACATATATTTAACATTTTTATAAAGCCACAATGGCTTATGCAGTGGGTACAAATTTTTTTATTATGCTATTTTTTATTAAATCTAACAATATCATTTCACTAACACATGGGACAGAAACGCCTTTGTTTTTGCAAATATTCTAATTTTTCCACATAAGTGAAAAAAATGAAAAGGCTAATGATATCCTAGTCCCTAGATATGCCTCACATCCCTCCCTTCAGTGGAAATCTGTGCTGTGAGCGCTGACATTTAATACTCAGGGTTACCACCAAGTATGAGCAATATAAATGAAATAGACCTGAAAAAGTGATGAAAAATGAAACACAGCCCTCAAAGAAATCTATTTGTTTCAAAAACCAGGTGGATATTGTAATGGTGTGGGGCCGGTGACGCTGACTAGCTCCTTCCTATAAGCAAATGCAATGAGAATGCAGCGTTAATACATCACACATACGTACACACACGTCAGGCAGCGTGCATACGGGCACCCTCGAGCTATTTCAAGTAAATATTTCAAACGTGGTAAAACCAGGTGCCCTGCGACCACTTGATTAGGTGTAAATAAAGTCGACTGTAATCCCTGAGAGAGCGAGACTGTGTTTGTATGTGTGCGTGAGTGTGTGTGTTTGAGGCCTCATAAGCCAGCGAGGAAAAGAGACTGAAGGAGAGGAATGCAGGAGTTATATTTGACCCATTTCAGGCACCTTGCCAAGCGCTGTGCCAAGCCTATGAGAGCAGGAGAGAGAGAGAGAGAGAGAGTGCGCTGGAATGAGGGTGAGGAATTAAAAGTGAGAACAGAAGTAAATTGTGGAGCAGAGACACGGGGCACCAGCCGCAAGAAACATGAGCGAGGTTAAGTGTTAGAGGACACCGAATGGCTACGAGAGCGTACGCGTGTTTATAAGCGGCTGCGAGGGCCGCTGGTATGGTGTCGGTCTATATCGGGCCCGGCATGCGTGTGTTGACAGCGTCTCCTGTATCTCAGCTAGGAACTCTCTCTTCCTACTCCTATTCGCACTATTCGCGACTTCCTACTCTTCGTCCTCCTCCCTCCCGTGCACGAGCGCACTCTCTTTCCATCTTTCCTTCGGCCTAAAATAGTCATGCGGGGAAAAATTTCAAGCCGACATCTACACTTTGTTTTGGTTGGAGACGTCCTCAAAGCCTCCCGAAAATTAGTTTCATATTAAAGCAACAAAGCTCAAACAAAGTTATATTTAAAACAAAATGGAGAGGGAATCAAAATGCTGGGGATATACGGGGTATAAAGTGAACGTGAGACGGAGCGCAGGGTTCGGAAAGAGTGAAACGCTGCCCGGGGTGAGTCTGTCGAACACTGCAGACTGTGTGGCAACTGCGGCCTCATTACCTCACTGGCAACGAAGTCTCGGCCCTGCATTTTAACACAGAGGAAATGTGTGTGTGTGTGTGTGTGTGTGTGTGTGTGTCTGTTTGTGTGTGTTGCAGTGAGAGGAACACAGTGTCGGTTTGTGAGGGGGAGAGAAATAAAGAAAGAGGGTGAGAATATGTGTTTGCGTACCCAGTGCCAGGATGACTGTGGTGTGCCGACAGCTTGCCAACGCTCCAACCTCAATCACGTTCGTCGGGTGTCGAGAAACACCTCGCGGTGTCTGTTGCTATGGCCATTAGTCTCCAACCGCACGTAGATATAAGCCAAGATAATAATACATAATCATTAAATGCTCTTATAATGACAAGCCACCGTGATGCCTACGTTGCAGTTTGGCAAACTGAACAAAGGATTCGAGTAACTATATTTAACACTTTTAAGCTTAGGCCTTTTTTTTTTGTTGAGCACTATATAATTGCAACGTGACCTTTCGAAGGCTGTGAAATTTAGTCGAACGCATCTACCACTTAAAGGACTAGCACTTAAAAAGAAACCTTGCTGAAAATGTACTCACCCTCAGGCCATCCAAGATGTAGTTGAGATTTGGAGAAATTCCACATTAAATCACTTGCTCACCAGTGGATCGTCTGGAGCGAATGGGTGCCGTCAGAATGAGAGTCCAAACAGCTGATAAAAACATCACTGTAATGCACAAGTAATCCACACCACTCCAGTATATAAATTAACGTCTTGAGAAGTGAAAAGCTCTGTGTTTATGAGAAATGAATCAACTTCAAACCATTGGTTCTAGCTAAACTACGAGTCCTCTATCTATAATATTGCATTCTCCAGTGAAAAATTCACACCGTTTGAATCAGGAGAGAAATATGCACAGATCAAGCACAATTTTCAAGCAAAAATAGTCCAAAAACAGGTCTAAACACATATGTGACCCTGCACAACAAAACCAGTCTTAAGTCGCTGGGGTATATTTGTAGCAATAGCCAAAAATACATTGTATGGGTCAAAATTATCGATTTTTCTTTTATGCCAAAAATCATTAGCATATTAAGTAAAGATCATGTTCCATGAAGATATTTTGTAAATTTTCTACCATAAATATATCAAAACTTGATTTTTGATTAGTAATATGCATTGCTAAGAACTTCATTTGGACAACTTTTCAGGCAATTTTCTCAATAATTAGATTGTTTTTGCACCCTCAGATTCCAGGTTTTCAAATTGTTGCATCTCAGACAAACATTGTCCTATTTTAACAAACAATATATCAATGGAAAGCTTATTTACTCAGCTTTCAGATGATGTAAGAATCTCAATTTCAACAAATTTACACTTATGACTGGTTTTGTGGTCCAGGGTCACATATGTCAGTGGATTTTGATGTGAAAGGAAAACAGACAATGCACTTTTTCATTTAAGGAAGCATTATTATTGTGTTATTATTGAAGTCATGTGGATTATTGTCATGTTTTTATCAGATGTTTGTACTCTTATTGCGACGAAACCTGGCTATCCAAGATGTAGATGAGTTTGTTTCTTCATCAGAACAGATTTGGAGAAATTTAGCATCACTTGCTCATCACCAGATCCTCTGCAGTGAATGGGTGCCGTCAGAATGAGAGTCCAACCAGCTGATAAAAACATCACAATAATCCACAAGCAATCCACATTTCTCCAGTCTATCAATTAGCATCTTGTCCATCAATAAGAAAATACATCATGAAGATATTTTTAAACCACTGCTTCCAGCTAAACTACGAGTCCTCTTATCTATAATATTGCATTCTCCAGTGAAAAAGTCATACTGTCTGAATCAGAAGAGAAATATGCACAAATCAAGCACTGTTTACAAGCAAATGTAGTCCAAAATGGGTCTAAACAAATATATCTGTATTTTGATGTGATAAAACAACAGAGGATGGATTTTTCACCGAAGTAAGGGATGTTATAATGGTTTATGGACTCAAAATGTTAACTGATGGACTGGAGTCATGTGGATTATTGTGAGGTTTTTATCAGATGTTTGTTATTTCATTGCGACGGCACCCATTCACTGCAGAGGACATTTTAATGTTTCTGTTCCTTTAACTGTTCCTTTAAAGCGGTAGATCACAAAATAACAAAAATATCTGTCATTGTTTACTCGCCACTTAAAGGATTAGCACTAAAAAAAGAAACCTTGCTGGAAATGTACTCACCCTCAAGTCATCCAAGATGTAGTTGAGATTTAGAGAAAATCAGCATTAAATCACGTGCTCACCAATGGATCCTCTGCAGTGAATGGGTGCTGCCAGAATAAGAGTCCAAACTGCTGATAAAAACATCACAATAATCCACAAGATATCCACACCAGTCCAGTTGTCTTGTGAAGTGAAAAGACGGGTGTTTTTAAGAAACAAGTCCAACATTATGACATTTTTTTTTTTTTTTACTAAAGGAAGCGTTATTGTGGTTTATGGACTTTAAAAAGTCCAAAAAATATGGTTTAAATGTAAAATATCTTAATGGATTTGTTTCTTACAAATTTTGCTTCACAGTATGCTAACTGATGCACTGGAATGGTGTGGATTACTTGTGGATTATTGTGAGGTTTTTATTAGATGTTTGTTCTTTCATTGCAACAGCACCCATTCACTGCAGGGGAAATTTTCATTTTTGGGTGCACTATTCCTTTAAAGTGGTAGATCACAAAATACCAAGAATATCTGTCATCGTTTACTCACCACTTAAAGGACTAGCACTAAAAAAAGTGGATTACTTGTGGACTATTGTTTTATGTTTGTACTTTCATTGCGACGGCACCCATTCACTGCAGAGGAAATTTTCATTTTGAGGTTCATTTTGGATTTATTTCTTACAAATACAGAGCTTTTTGCTTCACAAGATGCTAATTGATGCACTGGAGTGATGTGGATTACTTGTGGATTATTGTGAGGTTTTTATTAGATGTTTGTACTCTCATTGCAATTACACCCATTCACTGCAGAGGATGAAGATAAAAACTCATCTACATCTTGAATGGCCTGAGGGTGGTGAACACATTTTCAGCAAGCTTTCTTTTTAAGTGCTAGCTTGTTAAGTGGTGAATAAATGAAAATAGTTTTTTTTTTGTGATATACCGCTTTAAAGGAATAGTTCACCCAAAAATGAAAATTTGCTGTAAATGAGTTTGTTTCTTCATCAGAACATATTTGGAGAAATTTTGCATCACTTGATCACCAATGGATCCTCTGCAATGTGTAGGTGCCGTCAGAATGCAAATATTACATTTTGGGTGAACTATTCCTTTAAAGTGGTAGATCACAAAATAACGAAAATAAGTCATAATTTACTCAGCACTTAAAGGACTAGCACTAAAAATGAAACCTTGCTGAAAATGTACTTACCCTCAGGCTGTCCAAGATGTAGATAAGTTTCTTCATCAGAACAGATTTACAGAAATTTAGCACCACTTGCTCACCAATGAATCATCTAAAGTGAATGGGTGCCATCAGAATGCAAACTATCCCTTTAAAGCAGTAGATTGCAAAATAACAAAAAAAAATCTGTCATTATTTACTCACCCTCGTTTTTATCCATTGAACACCAAAGAAGATATTTTTTTAAAAGTGTTTTTGTCCATACTATGAAAGTCTATGGGGTCCAATATTGTTTTGGACCCCAGTGACTTTTATTAAATGGGCAAAGAAAGCTGAAACATTGTTTTCTGCATTAGAAATAAAGCCATACAGGTTTAGAATAGCATAAGTATTTGCTAAGATATTCTTGTGGAAGAACACTGTGTGCATTGTGGATATAGCCTTGGATTCTGGCAGCTGTGTAAGAGTCTGAACATTTTAAACTATAAGCTTGACATGCATTGTGTAGATGTCTTCTACGTCTTGTTTTCTTGCCTCTGCAACTACTCCAGCCTACACGTTTGGCCGGCTGATGTATAACACAAGGCCCTGACTGTGCACGACCCTGTTTGTTGGAACTGTTGGTTTTGTGTTTAAATGTGGAGGACATGGATAAGTAAATTAGCAAGAGTGAGATATCTTACCATGCCTTGCCTTTGTGTGGTATTATACAAATCAGCATGTTCAACATTATACGCTCATTGAGGGATTCTGAACGCCTGCCATAGTACACTCCAATATTATGACATGAATTGTCATCATTGATATAAAAGGCTTCATCAATGACAAGAGCTCAACATTGCAAATTAAGGTTGATTACGTTTGTGACCCTTGACTTTCCTACTGTTAAATTCTGAAAAAACAGAGGTGTTAATTATTGGACCTAAAACCTCCACAAGTAATAACCTAAAAAACAGTCTAATACTAGATGGCTGCTGTGTAAATTCTTCATCATCAGTTAGGAACCTAGGCGTGCTATTCGATAGCAATCTCTCCTTTGAAAGCCACATTTCTAGCATTTGCAAAACCGCATTTTTCCATCTTAAAAATATATCGAAATTACGACCTATGCTGTCAATGTCAAATGCCGAAACATTAATTCATGCGTTCATGACCTCAAGGGTAGATTATTGTAATGCTTTATTGGGTGGTTGTTCTGCACGCTTAATAAATAAACTTCAGCTGGTCCAAAATGCAGCAGCTTGAGTTCTGACTAGAACCAGAAAGTATGACCATATTAGCCCGGTTCTGTCAACACTGCACTGGCTCCCTATAAAACATCGAATAGATTTTAAAATCTTGCTAATTACTTATAAAGCCCTCAATGGTTTAGCTCCTCAGTACTTGAGCGTGCTCCTATCGCATTATAGTCCCTCACGTCTGCTGCGTTCTCAAAATTCTGGCAATTTGATAGTACCTAGAATATCAAAATCAACTGCCGGCGGCAGATCATTTTCTTATATAGCGCCTAAACTCTGGAACAATCTACATAACACTGTTTGGGAGGCAGACACACTCTGTCAGTTTAAGTGATGTTTTATTAACAAGTTTCGGGAGGAGCTCGCACAGATAATTAACACAGCCAATTCACCCTTAGCAATCAATCTCCCTATCCAATCAGCACAGGAAAAATCCCTATAAATAACACAACAATCCTACCTTCACCATCTCTTGTCTTGCCAACGCCCCTGCTCCACCCCATCTCCTCACCTTCAGCCCATAGGGGGGAGCGCTTATAGGGTTCGGGCCAGTGCTGAGCTCGGACCCCTCCCCCTGGGCGTGGGAGAGCCCCGGGCTCGGGAATGACTACCGAGATCGAGGCCCTCCGCCAAATACGCACAACCTTTCGCTCAGTTTATTATCTGTAAGAGGGAACTCGTGAAATCTAGATTAAAGACACATCTCTTTAGCCTGGCTTACACATAAAAACATTAACACATTCCTATAATTTAAATCCGTTAAAGGATTGTTAGGCTGCATTAATTAGGTCAACCGGAACCGAAAACACTTCCCATAACACCTGATGTAGCCATTGCATCGTAAAAAGAATGGCATCTACGCTAATATTAGTCTGTTTCATTCAGCCTGTATCCGGATCAGATGGTCACTGCAGTCCCCCGGATCCAGTCCGTACCCAGCTTAGATCATAGATCACCACCTGGAGATGACTTCTATAGCCCTGAATGTCAACCAGATGAGCTCCGAGATGGATCATCAACAAAGACCTCGCCAACCTAGACGGCCATCGGCGCTACACCACAGGAACCTGATGAGTTCTCTACAATCGGACATTGTTACAAACTGCTGGTTTCGTCTGGCCAGAGGAGAACTGGTCCCCCGACTGAGCCTGGTTTCTCCCAAGGTTTTTTTCTCAATTTCTGTCACCTGTGGAGTTTTGATTCCTTGCCGCTGTCGCCTCTGGCTTGCTTAGTTGGGGACACTTTCCAGCGATATCGTATACTATTTAAACTGAACTGGGCGATGATATCACTGAATTCATTGATGAACTGCCTTTAACTGAAAATTGATTGTTTACAATAATGCGTTACTTACACACCATTGTGCTGTTTAAATACTGTGCAGTTGCTTTGACACAATCTGTATTGTTAAAAGCGCTGTATAAATAAAGGTGACTTGACTTGACTTGACCACAAAACCAGTCGTAAGTAGCATGGGCATATTGTAGCAATAGCCAAAAGTACATTGTATGGGTCAAAATTAGATTTTTTTTTATGCCAAAAATCATTAGGATATTAAGTAATGACGATGTTAGATGAAGATATTTATACATTTTCCAACCATTAATATATCAAACCCTAATTTTTGATTAGTAATATAAGTAATAAGAACTTCATTTGCGATTTTCTCAATATTTAGATTTTTTTCCCCACCCTCAGATTCCAGATTTTCAGATTGCTGTATCTCAGCCAAATATTGTTCTCTCTCAATTTCAAAAAATGTACCTTTATGACTGGTTTGGTGGTCCAGGGTCACATTTAATCAAGTACACATGCATTGTCAATTAGTTAGTATGGATGTGAAAAGAAAAGCGACTAGTTGGTAGGTTGCCTGCATAACAAGTCAACTAACCCTGTAAAAGTAGGCTGGTTTCAGGTTCACCCTGATTATATGTGTTTCTTCAGGGACCTTTAATCTGCTTCAATAATCGGCTAGTTGGACAACCTTTGTGACCTACCCCTAGTTAAACCCTCAGATCCATGTTAAAATGCAAGTAAAATGTCTTCTATGACAAAATGTTAAATAGGCAAAGTATAAACTTATACAATACTTATTTAACTACATCACAATTAAGGCACGTTTTGTCTTCATATATGTAAATAGTTTGCTATAATTACAGGTTGATTGAACGTTAAGTAAAATGAGGTAAAATGTAATAAATGCAGTATTTTAAATGCAACTAAATATGCAAAAATAAGTTTGTCTGTCGTGAGAAACGTATGTGCAGTAGGTTCAAACCACTATTCAGACTCTCAGGCTGACATTCAAATAAGTATTCAAAATAACTCACCCACACCGGGTTCTGTCACGAAATGGGAAGTTAACAGTCAAGAGGTTATTTACATGAAATCTCACCGCAGACACTTAGTCGGTTTTACAGGTGGAAATCTTCCCGTAATCTAGTAAAATCTGTTTGGTTTGATGTTGGAAGTCGTCGTGTAAAACCAGATAGAGTTTGGTGTCCATCTAGTGGTTAATCTTGGTGTCGCAAAAATTCAAACTAATCCTGTCAGAATGAGAAATAGGCGGGAAAAGCGTGAGGGAATCGCGACTGCTTGTTTACCTCAAGTTCTGAACAACATTTACTGAACAATCGACGGTAAACGGTTTGCTATGTGTTAACCATGTTAGCTCGCTGTTTGCTAGCTAGTTCAAGCTGGTAAACTAACAACTAATGGTGTTTTTGTTGGCTCTTGACTGACTCAGAAACCAGATATTATGTTCCAAAACAAGTAACGTTAAGTAGGCTAGTTTCGATTTGTTTAAAACTCATATGTGACCCTGGACCACAAATCCAGTCATAAGGGTCTATTTTTGCGATATGAGATTTATACATCATCTGCAGATTCTCCACTGCAGGAAAATCTGGAATCTGATGGGTGCAAAAAAAAAAATCGCTTTTTAAAGTTGTCCAAATTAAGTTTTTAGCAATGCATACTAATCAAAAATTAGTTTTGATATATTTACGGTAGGACATTTACAAAGTTTCTTCATGGAACATGATCTTTACTTAATATCCTAATGTTTTTTGGCATAAAAGAAACATCGATAATTTTGACCTATACAATGGGGCGCTGCTAAGGGGGGGAAACTTAGAACAATTCTAAGGGCCCACGCACTTTAGGGGCCCCCAGAGATCTGCTTTTGTGTGGTAGGGGGGGCCCAACCTCATATTTTGTCATAGGGCCCAAAATTGCGAGCGGCGCCCCTGCAATGTACTATTGGCTATTGACTGGTTTTGTGGTCCAGGGTCACATATTTTAGTCTCTTCTATGAAGTCAGGTTTATTTACACTAAATACCATGGTATACCATTTTTATTTAACATTTAATCATGGTACATGAATATTGTATGTACTTATTTAATGCATTGTCCATAATAAATGGACTTAATATCTCTGATACCTACTGTAGGCTACCATTGTGCCACAGTGGGACTAGCTACATAGTACTTAATTGAAGGTAGATGGTTAGAAGGTAAATAGACTGTTAGGGATTTCAAACCGTCCAAATATTTATGCGTCATGAGTTTAGAAGTGACAGCACTATGACATCACGCAGCAAAAGAGGTCAAGAACTCCTGTAGATGTTAAAAAGTGCTGCTTGACCAACTTCTCAAAACACCTCATAACCAGCTTTTAAGAGAGTAGTTCTTAGAATTCAGGCCTGAGCAATCATCAGCTTGTTAGTGTTAAAACTTAAAAGTGTTTGGGAATGCCTTACATTCCCGTGCTTAAAGTTTTTCTCCTAAGGACCTGGATTTCCATTGCGTGACAGTTGGCAGGTGTGGCATGAAAGTTTTCTTTTATAACTAGCCATTCCTTAACTAACATAACATTTAGCTTTGGTCAGTAATGTGTCATTTAGAAGACACTGTTAAGCCCTAATGAAATAACTTGAAGTTGCTCTGTGTTGTTGAAACACCCTTTTGCAAAATAATTAATAAAAATATCACAAATCTGGGTTACAATGAAGCACTTACAATAGAAGTAAACTAGGCCAATCTGTTAATGTTAAAATACTCAGTATGGCCACATGACTTAAACAATATAGAAGTTTCATGATTTTAGTGTAATAAAATCACACATTTATTTGTGTAAACTTATAAACAATTGTACTATATAGTTACTATTGCAATGTAATGCTATAAACCCTAGAAACAAAATGACGGTAAAATGATTTAAACAGCTTTACAGCTCAAGTATTAGTTTTAACTGTCAATTCTAACAGAATTGTGAAGGGAGTAGCAAGTGCTTTAATAAAAATTTAAGCTTCACATTTCTGTATTCAAAGCTGCCCATCCATTTCCAGTGTAAAATCCTCACCTGTTTTAATTTTTATTTCTTTGTCAAAATGTGGGACCATTTGAAATCAATTATGTGGTGATTAACACATTATGCCACCAATGCTGTCAGTTGAACATCACTTGTTTTAAATATTCTTTGAATAGCATGTTTTCACGATGTGTCATCAATCGGCCATATTGGTGGCACTGAACATCAACAATGAAACTCTCATATTTTGCTAATTATTGCTGCTGAAAATGGTCAACTATTGTCATGTTTTGGGTTGTACTAATCGTTTGGACCAAGAAAAACATTTGGAGTTCTATAGACTGCCAAAAAAAATAAATAAATAAAAAAAACAAGGTGAAGAGTTCAAAAAACTGTCTGAGGAACAAAAGGCGATTGTTTTTGGCCAAACTGAACCAGGATTTCTAGAGCAAGAATTGAGAGTTTGTTCTTATAATTTCCGGTCAGCTAGGTGAAATATTAGGCTAATATCTTACTTAATACTGCTAATATGTATCTTTTACACCTGTTATCTTTGGTTTGTCAAAATATTGCACCCTTTCCGTGGTTTAGATGCCATTAATTTGCAGAGCAACATATTCAGTAGTACATTAACCGTGCAATCCATGCTGTTGTTTACGTCCAAGTATCTTCAATATGGCTGCACATCCGGGTAACTGACCAAACTGTGTTACAATTAAGTGCAAACCCTCTAAAGGCCTTTTCATGCTTGAAATGAACTCAGGTTCATTTTAACTATGGGTTAACATAATTCTGAGTTAGCTCATTCCAAGTTGCATTCGGTTAATAATAAAGTCCAAGTAGTCAGGGGTTTGCATCTGCATCTTATTTACATATTTACAAAACTAAAAACATTAGACAAGTGCAACACACAACAAGCATGCAACTTGTTTTAGCAAGGAAGCTGTCTTAAATTGATGAATTTATCTAAACTTCCCTTATTTTGTTTATGTTTCCCTCAGGTGCTGAAACTAGATCAAGTGTGTGAGTTTCTGTGACTGCATTCATGCAAGTGCATGAATATTTAATAAGGTAGGCATTGTTTACCTTATGATTGGTTGGTAAACAACTTGTGATGTTCTAGCAACACGTTATTTGACACTACACTGCATACCTTTGGCCTGGAAAAGAGCTTCATAACCCATAATTAACAGCAAAGTGAAATCTTACTTAAAGGATTTGTTCACTTTCAGAATCAAAATGTTCTGATAATTTACTCACCCCCATGTCATCCAAGATGTTCATGTCTTTTTTCCTTCTGACACGAAGAAATTACGTTTTCTGAAGTAAACATTTGTCTCCATATAGTGGACTTCGATTGGGATCAACGGGTTGAACGTCCAAATTGCAGTTTCAGTGCAGCTTCAAAGGGCTCTGCACAATCCCAGCCAAGAAATAAGGCTCTTATCTAGTGAAACGATCAGTCATTTTCTAAAAAAAAAAAAAACAAAAAAAACTACACACTATTTAACCAAAAATGCTTGTCTTGCACTAGCTTGACCTCACACATTATGTTGTCATGTTGGAAAGAGTACCGACCCAGTGTTTACAAAGCAAACGTGGAAAGAAAGTCAAATGCCCCTTACAAAAAAAAGGTGAAACGATGATTTTGACGATTTTGAAGTTGGAGGAGAAAATAAGAATAAGTTGTTCATCCTACCCTTTTTGAACAAAAGTACACAGACGAAGAACTAACCACGTGATCTTATTACGTAATGCGTGAAGTCGTCGACACACAACGTGTAAGACAAGCATTTTTTGATTACAAAGTATATAGATTTTTATTTTTAAAAGAAAATGAATGATCGTTTCACTAGATAAGACCCTCAATTTCTCAGCTGGGATCATGTAGGGCATTTTGAAGCTGCACTGAAACTGCAGTTAGGACCTTAAACCAGCTGGCCACCATTGAAGTCCACTACACTCTTAAAAAATAAAGCTGTTTCACGATGCCAAAAAAATAACCTTTTTTGACCAAATGAATCCATAAAGAACCTTTAACATCTGAAGAACCTTTCTGTTTTACAAAAGGTTCTTCAGATTATAAAAAGGTAGGAAAGAGATGGTTCTTTAAAGAACCTTTGACTGAATGGTTCTTTGTGGAACCAAAAACGGTTCTTCTGGTGTCGCTGTGAAGAACCTTTTAAAGCTCCTTTATTTTTAAGAGTGTATACACTCTTAAAAATAAAGGTGTTTCACGATGCTATAGAAGAACACTTTTTGTCTAAATAGTTCCATAATGAACCTTTAACATCTGAAGAACCTGTCTGTTTCACAAAAGGTTCTTTGTGGCGAAAGAAGGTTCTTCAGATTATAAAAAGGTAGGAAAGAGATGGTTCTTTAAAGAACCTTTGACTGAATGGTTCTTTGTGGAACCAAAAACGGTTCTTCTGGTGTCGCTGTGAAGAACCTTTTAAAGCTCCTTTATTTTTAAGAGTGTATACAGAAAAATCCTGGAATGTTTTCCTCAAAAATAGCCCTAATTTCTTTGCGACTGAAGAAAGAAAGAAATTAAAATCTTGGATCAGAGCGAGTAAATTATTCTGGAAGTGAAACAAAATCCTTATTTTTCCCCCACACACATTTTTTTTAAAAAGGTAAAGGAGAAAACAGAACCAGACATAGACACATTTTTTGGTCTAAAGTTGCACTTTAATCCTAACACTTATTGGCTGTTTGGCCCCCTCCCTTCTTTGCCCACCCCGTTCCCACCCCATACAACAGGCACACAGAGAGCGATGAGTAACAGACAGTTCAACAGTTCTGAAACAAAATCCAGATTTCAAATCCAGAGCGGATTACAAATTCCATGAAGAGCTTCTGAGGTAAGAGCGAGACACACACCGACAGAGAGGAAAAAGGATCTTCGCAAAAATACAGAGTCGAAAGTGACCATCGTCATCATGGAGTTAGCATCGTCGTCAGCATCACATGTCAAAAAGAGAAGCGGGTATGTGTTCTGAGAACGAAAGGAAAAGCATCTGCATGTTTCCTGACAACATGTTACGGCAGAACTCTTTGGTTTCAACTCTTGAGGTTTTTTTAGCATGAAAATCTTCCTTTCTTGACCTAATCAGTAACCTTTGGATCGAAGCTGTAGTAGCTGAAGGGAAACAAACGGGAAATGACACGTTGCATTTGGATATTAATTCAAAACAACTGAACAAACTGTTCTAAATTCTAATTTGAATGTAGCTAAGATAGAAAATTCCAATAATTCCTCTATTTGGCAATGCAAAACAACAGAACATACTGCACACCGTGACAACGATGCAGTCGTGGACATTCCTGCTGCAAATGGTCGAAGAACAGTTTTGCGTGTGCATGTCTACAAGAACGTCCATGCATTTGAGCACGTCTAGCATGTGAGAGGTCCCACGGTAGAGGTTTAACTTTGGTATCATTCAGGGCCCTCTACGGCAGAGCCGTCCGCACACGTCGACGCACAGAGATATATACAAAAACCAAGAATCACATGAGCACATAGAAAACTGATGCGAAAACAAAATCTGCCATCAACTGTTCTTCAAAACCGATCGTGGGCCGGATATCTGAACCGGACGTAGGATAGATAATCTGGGGAAATCTGTGAACCCTTATACTCACGCTAAAAAGACCCTCTCCTGAGCAACGTCTCCTCTGCTCCCCTTTGTCAAATTCTTAAAGCTTTTTTCCCATCTATTTGGCATTTCTAATCAAACATGAGGTATATGCAGAAGCGTATCTCTCTCTTCTTCCCTCATCCAACGCATCTTAAAAAAAAATCAAACAAGTTAAATCTAAATAAAAACAAACAGTTGGAACGAGAGTTATACTTAAAATGAGCTCATAACTATACATTACGTCGACTAAGTGTGAGAGATATAGTTTGGAAACTTGTCATCTCTTGAAAGCGGTGGACAGATTTTTTGAAAAGGTGCCCACAAAAACAACAGTCAGATTTAGTCGTTAGTTTTGGTTTTAAAAACGCCAGTTTGAAGCTACCCCACAGGTTTTGGTTTTACGAAGATTAAAAAAAGACCGAATCGATAAATTAAAATGCTATAAATACATAAATAAGCCAATAAATAAGATAAAGAGTTGGAAACATATAAATCATCGATACACCCTCCCCTCACACAATAAATACAAATTTCCGAGGGAAAAAAAAAAATCAAAGAGAGACAGTTTAAAGCTTTTGGTCTAAAATCAAGTCATCATCATTATCATCAACATTTCATAAGGACTATTTTTTTTATCACAGCCTTTTTTTTTTACATTAGCAATAGTAAGCAGTTGAACATAGATTTTTTTTTCCTACAAAATCTATCAAAGCACTAACAGGTACATTCCCTCTAGAAGTGTAACGTCAACTGGATGTCCAGTTGGTTTTAAACCCCGACCCACCCTGTCCCACCCACCTCTACATTTCTCGTTTGTCCGCGTTTTGGTATGCGTCTAAGATCACATAGTCAAACAACGTTTGGCCTACTACAGTTGGCCTACTGGTCGTGTTTTGGTTTGGTTTCCATGCTGGAGATGAGCTTCCACATTCACGCACGTCTCAGCACCAATACGGTCTTTCTCCACGCGTTGTGCATTGGTTTGGTTGCTATTTGGTGTCAAAAAAAAAAAGAAAAGATTTCGCTTTTGGTACGTCTTCAGTTTTGGCTTATTGTTTCGCAACATTCGCAGAACTTGGAAGCTACATGTTCACAGTATTGTTTCAAACCCTCCTGGCACGATCAATTCAAAATGACGAAACGCACGAAATATGAAAATAGGCAATACGTCACCCCATTATCCCAAAAATATAAAGCAATGAGACGAGTCATACAGCATAAACAGACAGACCAAGAGGAAAAAAAAGCAATAAAACAAAATATATATGTATATATATATATTCTGAAGTTCAGTTCGATGAGGTTAATAAATATTCTCCCGTCCAGGAAGGAGAGCGAAAGCATCGACTTTAACGGAAAAAGAAGGAGGGAGGAGGTGAAGGAATGATCTTCTGAGTCTTGCTACTCTATAACATCCTCCTTGTGCACCTCCTGTGGTCCACTCCTGGTATTTGGTTTCATTCCTTTGAGTTCAGTTTTAGTCAAAACTTGGTTTTGGTTTGGTTTCATTTTTGGTTTAATCCGTGTGTTGGAAAATAAAAAAAGCGACAACGGCGACATCACATGTCTCCCCCTGTTGGATTTCCCCCTGCGAGTTTCCTCGGATCCTCTTCAGTCGCTGCTCCTCTTGCTTTTCTTCATTCGGCCCACGTTTATTTCATTTTTTGTCCGAGGCACAGGAGAGGGGTCCGGAGAGGATGGAGGGCAGGGGTTTGGGGGCTCGGGGGGATTATTTTTTTTCCTTTTTACATTTCTCCTTGTGTGTGTTTTTTTTTTTTTAGACATGTCTGAGGTCTTGTCAGCTGACGCAAAAGGCCAGACAAACGCTTTGGTATCTAAGAAAAGTGAGTTGAAGTTTGAGGCGTGGATGAGTGATGGAAAGGGAATTTGTCTGGGTTGTGTGTCACAGTAAGTGTGCGAAAGTGGAGAAAACAATCCCTCTGAATTCTTGTTTTTTGCTGGATCAGAAGTGAGAATGGAATGGAAAAGAATGAGAAAATCTAAATACTTGGTAAGCAGAGGTAGATTGAGAAATACATGTACTAAAAGTTGAAATTAGAAGGGGTGGACGGAAAAAAAAAATGTTTTTTGGTGTTGTGTAGAGTTGATCTGATCCTGGACAAGTCAGGTTTCAAAGTCTTAGGTAAAGCTTTTCTCTCCGATTTTTTGGTTTTTGGTATTTTGGTTTTGGCATTTTTTGTCTTTGTGAGTCTTTCCATTCTTCCTCCATGTGTTTTTATTTTTTGGTTTCTCTTTCTACCATCCAGTGACACTTGTCAAATGTCCTTCCTTTGTTCCATTCGTTGCCACCCGTTTTCCTTTTTCTTCGTTCAAAGTTTTTTTTGGCTCTCAACCCTGCCCTCAAATTCACATCTGTTCGTGTAGGTTTGTCTTTTTCCATTTGGAAAGGAATAAATGTACATTCTCAAAGTAGCTCCGTTGAAGTAGCCACCTCTCCACGCTGTGTAGGTCAATTTTTTGGTTTAAACAGTCCCCCGTTATCCTGTTCTCTCCTTATCCCTGCTCATTTCTCTGTATTTTTGGCATTAAAAGACGTAACGAGAGAGAGAGAGAGAGAGAGAGCACAAGAGAGAAATGGAGGGAGTGAGAGATGGCTTTGGTTGAAAAGGCGAGTCTTGTCGGTCTTCTTTCTTCCGCCCCTCTGACTCCCCTCGAGTGCAGCAGGTTGGTGTGGGCATCACTCGGCCATGGCTCCGCCCAGATGGGGTGGCGAGGCGTCACCTAACGAGCAGAAGGAGGCGGGGCTTGAGCAGGGGGAGACGGAGCAGGAGTCTGGGCTTGTGCCGCTGGCGCCAGGAGGCGGAGAAGCCCTGGGGGTGCCCATCAGGCCCATGCCTGCGCTCCTCGCCAGGGGCAGTAAAGTGGGGCGGTTTAGGAAAAGGGACTGGCGAAATCCAGCTCCTGGACCTCCAGCTCCACCCAGGAACATTTGACCGCTGCTCTCAAGAGCGGAAATGGGCATCTGCCCACCACTGGCAGCCAGGGCTGTGAAACAGATGAGAGAAGAGAGGGACAAAGAAAGATGAAAAGTGAGCAAATTAGGGCATATGGTGCATATGTAATCTTAAAAATGGCTATATGACACCCCTTTTCCACTAAAATGGTGCTGGTGCTAAAAAAACTAATTAAATTCAGTGCCTTAATGCCATCATGCCTGCTTTAATTTGTTTGATGGGCTAAAATTGAATGTTAAAAATATATACAGTACCATTCATAAGCTTGAATTCGTTTAAACATTTTTGAAAAAAGTCTCTTATGCCCACCAAGGCTACATTTATTTGATCGAAAATGCAGTAAATACAGTAATATGAAATATTAGAATTTATCTGTTTTCTATTTGAATCCGTTTTAAAATGTAATTTATTTCTGGGATAAAAAAGCTGAATTTTTGGCATATATATATATATATATTCATAGATTTCAATTAACATGACTTTTCTAAATGAAATGTAATTATTTTGTATTAATATTTAGAAAATCATATATATAATATATATATATATATATATATAAATATTTATATTTTATTAATATGTATGTAATATATGTCATAAATGTATAGATATAGAAATAATAATACATATTATTATTAATTTATTAATTAATTAAATTATTTCTTTAACTATCTTGGTGTAAATAATTTATATTTTGTACAACATTGGATACAACATGACTTTTATAAATTAAATGTAATGATTTTTTATTAATAGTAGAAAAAAATATATATGTAATTACATTTCATTTATAAAAGTCATTGAAATCGATGAATATATATGTGACCCTGGACCACAAAACCAGTCTTAAGTCGCTGGGGTATATTTGTAGCAATAGCCAAAAATACATAGTATGGGTCAAAATTATTGCTTTTTCTTTTATGTCAAAAATCATTAGGAAATTAAGTAAAGATCATGTTCCATGAAGATTTTTTGTAAAATTCCTACTATAAATATATCAAAATGTAATTTTTGATTAGTAATATGCATTGTTAAGAACTTAATTTGGACAACTTTAAAGGTGATTTTCTCAGTATTTTGATTTTTTTGCACCCTCAGATTCTTGATCTTCAAATAGATGTATCTCGGCCAAATATTGCCCTATCCTAACAAACCATACATCAATAGAAAGCTTATTTATTGAGCTTTCATATGATGTATACATCTCAGTTTTGTAAAATTTAACCTTATGACTGGTTTTGTGGTCCAGGGTCACATATATATACAATATTATTATTAATAATTTATAAATTATTTCTTTAACTATCTTGGTGTAAAATAATTTATATATTTTGTACAATATTGGATACTGACTTTTTGTGGATAGGGAAAATAAACAGTAGCTGGGCAGCACAACAAAAACAGAAACAATGTTTGGTCAACTGTGAGGAAACACATTGGACCAGAGTTGGTTTTTCATCTGGGCAAATGTACAGAACAGTTCTAGATCTGCTCCAGCACTGTGTTGGTGGCAAAGGGGTTTAAGTGGTTAGGATGAAAATGGGTTTAAGAACAAACATGAGGGCATAGAAATTGCTTTTGAAAGAAACAGACAAGGTGCACAAACACAGCACATACACACACACACACACACACACACACACACATATGTGCAAGTTGTAAGGATGAAGATGTGATTAATATATGGTAGGGGTGGGCGGCACACCGGTGTCATAGTCATCACCGGTGTGACATTGCGCCACGACATGGATTTTCTAATACCGTCAATACCGTAATAAATCAATTATGTGCCTCGAACAGCTGCATTTACATCAATAATAGCTCATTCTAAATAATAAGGCATTAAATTTTCTTCATATGTTCAGGTGTGGTCTGAATACCTGTCCTTATACTATATATCTTATTGTAAATAAAAAAGTAAAACATATTCGTATCAGCTTTGCAGGTGATAGGAAAAAGGGGAGTGGCCATTAAACGACTGGTGAAACATCGTGAAGAAAGGTCGGGCCTGTAGCCTATACCACGGCCGGCCGAAGGATTTACACAGCAGATCATAAATTGAGCGGGCACGAGGCAAACTAATATTGTATATAATTTTCGCACTTTCAATGTGCAGGGTATAGAAATTGCTTTTAAATGAGTGCTCGCGCGGTTTACTTTTACTTTCGATTTTGCGATAACGCACACTCTGTATAAATGGAGCAGCACATCTTTTAATAGATACAAGATTGCAGCAAATCCTCCAGTCTATTTTTGTCATCTCTCTTTACTTTCGACCCGTGATCATTCAAATCTAAAGGTCATTGTACACTGAGTCCGATTTTCGTATGTGTGTTTTTTTTTTTTTTAGTTTTACCTAATCAAAATGCTTATTATGGATGCGAAAATGCAGAAAATCAAACACGATCTGATTTTTTTTTATGACGGACGAAAGTTTCAGAGGCAGTGTGTAAACTCGATTAACATAACCTGTATTTTTTTTTTAATGTGCAAAAATGACATTAACTCCAGCAGCTCGTGTTGGATGCAGGGTTGCCAAGTCCGCGTTTTTCCCCACAGAATTGGTCTACTTTTAAACTGTTACCATGGGTTGATTTCCCCCAGTTATTTAAAGGTTTCAAATATTGCATAAATTAAATTTAAATAAAAAATAATTTTTGTTTTGTTGTACACTAAGTAAGATCTTTAGGTTTTTTGCAAAATAAATGTTGAGAATGCATAATACTCTCCCATGTCTCTTTTTGATAAGGACACCTACCATTTACTTATTATATTATAAAAATATTAACTTTATTCACATACTAAAGGGACAGGACAGGCTACTCCTCCCAAAATGTAGCAAAAAAAGTAATACCGTGATATTATACCGTCACCGTTCAAAAGATGAAAAATACCATGATTTTTAATTTTAGGTCATATCGCCCACCCCTAATATATGGTGAGAGTAGTGAACAGCTCCTTAATGATGAATGATGGGAAGGTTTTCCTCCTGTTATTCTAACTGATGTCTGATCATCTTTTGTCGTCCTCTCACTATGACAAACCTTGCATTGTGGCCAGAGGGTTGCTGCTGAGGAGGGCCTGGTTCATTCCTGTGCTTACACCCATCATTGAGTTCCTGTAATGTGTGTGGTGTCATTTACACGTGCCCATAAACACACGCCATTCATACATGCAGAGAGAAGCAAGCATTTTTAGTGACATTTCAGGAGCAACCGTGTCCATCGTGAAGTTTGTGTTCATTTTGCATGCTGGAAAGGCTTCCGTTAGACAGAGAAAGAAAGAAAACTCAAGAGCGAGAAATTCTGTATGCGGTTTAGATTAAAACTGATGGGTTTGGAACACTAAGAATAGAGACTTCATTGCAAAAACGAGTATAAGACTACAGCAAAGCTGTAATTATTTCAGTTCAGAATGCTTAGTCATAATGGAAGCTGCTGACGGAAATATCAATGATCTCAACTATTTATGATCTCAACATTTTGCGTAATGCAGAACACTGGATGGCAGATTTGCACAAATATTGAACACCAGAGGTATCATAAATAATAATAAATGAACATTCATAATATTTTATGATACAGATATAGTTAATTGATTAAAACA
Source organism: Garra rufa (assembly GCF_049309525.1). Classification (NCBI taxonomy): domain Eukaryota; kingdom Metazoa; phylum Chordata; class Actinopteri; order Cypriniformes; family Cyprinidae; genus Garra; species Garra rufa. The sequence continues at coordinate 38,161,660 of NC_133377.1, forward strand.
ACCTAAACAAAGATTGTTTGGTATAAGATTATTATTTTTAGTATGATTTACATTATATAACACTGGATACCACATTTCTACAAATTTGCAAATGTGGTGTTAAACATAAATTATGTTTATAAATTGACATTCATATTATTTTATCACTTAAAATGTAAGATTTAAACAAATATTGCATGGATTAACTGATTTTTTAATTGTTGAAATGGTTTAATAATAATAAATATTATTATAATTAATTATTATTATTAAATACAATAATAATAATAATTATTATTTTTTATTTATTTTTTACATTTATTATTAAACATTGTAACATTGTAACAATTCTGGTCTAAGATTAAAGTTAACACTGGATACTACATTTGTGCAAATTTGCCATTGGGGTTTCAAACGGTAAAGTATAATAAATAAATAAATAAATAACATTCATAATATTTTCTCACTCAATATGTAATATTTGAACACATTTTGCAAGGATTAACTGATTGTTTAATAATAATAATAATAATTATTATTATTATTATTATTATTATTATTATAATTATTAAGAAATATAATAGTACTAATAATAAATATTAAGATTTAAACAAATATTGCAAGGATTAACTGATAACCGACTAATAATATTATTATTAATAATAATAATTCATAAGTAAATATAATAATATTAATAATAATACATATTATTATAATTTGTTATTATTATTAAAGATAAGGTCTAACATAATTTATATTACAACATAGGATACTAAATTTGTGCAAATTTGCAAAAAAAAAAATCTTTTAAATGTCAAAGTGTAATAATCCTGAACAAACTAACATGAATAAACTAACATACTTAGAATAAGTTATTTTACAGAATAAGCTATTATTATTATAATTTCAAATAGTTTCTCATTATTACTATACAGTGTCAACATTATTTATAATAACATACTTGAAATCCTTTTTAATAATGTACTATTTGTTATAAATAATGAATATTATTATTGCAATTTCAAATAGCTTCTCATTATAACTATAAATACAGTGTCAAAATTAATAATGCTGTTAATAATGAATATTATGATTATTATTATTATTATTAAACTGTCAAATGTATTATTTATAACAAACTTAAAGTAATTTATAATAATGTGTTATTTGCTATTAATAATGAATATTATTATTATCATTATTAGTATTAATAGTATTATTATTGCAATTTCAGTTTCTCATTATTACTATAAATATATAAATACAGCTATATTAAAAATTAATATTATTATTATTATTATCATTATTATTATTATTAAACAGATGAAAGAGCTTCTTACCCTGTGTTCAGGCCAGGGCTGCTGAGACTGGGTGGAGTGGGGCTGACTGTGCTGAGAGGAGGCGGAGTCACGGAGGAAGGGGCGGAGCTCAGTGCTGAATGTCCACTGGGGTTGAGAGGGCAGGCCACAGAAGGTGTGGGACTGACAGCTAGATTCAAGAGGACAAATTCAGTGTGAGTCTTTAAAGCCACAATTGTGAAGTGTACATTCATTTGATTTGCTCTTCCTACCTGTTGTGCTGAGACTGGTAGCGACCTGAGCCAGTCCCTGAGTTCCTGACATCTACAGGAAAAGAGAATAATACTAATTAACAAACATACGTCTCCTCATGACATTCTTTAAAGGAGAAGTTCACTTTTTTTGTTCAGTAGTAAAGAAATTATGTTGTTGTTTTTTTGGAGGGAAATATTTTAGGATTTCTCTTCATACAGTGGACTTCTATGGTGCCTGCGAGTTTGAACGTCCAACATGAAGTTTAAATGCTGCTTCAAAGGGCTCTAAACGATCTGACCAAAGGAAGAAGGGTCTTATCTAGTGAAAAGATCTGTTATTTTCTAAAAAAAAATTAACAAATTCCATACTTTTTAACCTCAAATGCATGAACTCTGTGTATTCCGGCTCAATACAGTGAGGGTAGGTTTAAAAAAACATTTTCATCTCATTTTCTTTTCCAACGACAAAATTGCCCTACATCGCTGTTTTACCTTTTTTTGTAAAGGGTGTTTGACCCTCCTTGCACGTTCACTTTGTAAACGGGTTGGTACTTCTGCAGTGATGTAGGAAATACACAGAGTACACACAGAGCTAGACAAGATGAGCATTTGAGGTTAAAAAGTATATAAATTCGCTTTTTTTTTTAACCAATCGTTTCACTAAATAAGACCCTTCTTCCTTGGCTAAGATCATTTAGAGCCCTTTGAAGCTGCATTTAAACTGCATTTTGGAAGTTCAAACTCGAGGGAACCATAGAAGTCCACTTTATGAAAAGGAGAGAAATCCTAAAATGTTTTCCTCAAAAAACAATTTCTTTATGACGTAAGAATGAAAGAAGGGTCTTATCTAGTGAAACGACAGGTTCTTTTCTAAAAAAAATACCTTTTTACATACTTTTTAACCCCAAATGTGACCCTGGACCACAAAACCAGTCATAAGGTTAAATTTTACAAAACTGAGATGTATACATCACATGAAAGCTCAATAAATAAGCTTTCTATTGATGTATGGTTTGTTAGGATAGGACAATATTTGGCCGAGATACATCTATTTGAAAATCTGGAATCTGAGGGTGCAAAAAAATCAAAATACTGAGAAAATCACCTTTAAAGTTGTCCAAATTAAGTTCTTAACAATGCATATTACTAATCAAAAATTACATTTTGATATATTTATAGTATGAATTTTACAAAAAATCTTCATGGAACATGATCTTTACTTAATTTCCTAATGATTTTTGGCATAAAAGAAAAATCAATAATTTTGACCCATACCATGTGTTTTTGGCTATTGATACAAATATACCCCAACGACTTAAGACTGGTTTTGTGGTCCAGGGTCACAAATGCTAGTCTTTTCTAACTCTCTGTATTCCAGGTCAAGACAGTTAGGGTATGTCCTCCAATTTCAAAATTGTCCTACCTCACTTTTTTACCTTTTACGTTTTTTGTAAAGGGCATTTGACCTTCTTTGCATGTTCACTTTGTAAATACTGGGTCAGTACTTCTGCAGCGATGTAGGATGATTTTGAAGTTGGAGGAGAAAACGAGATATGAGTTTTTCGACATACCCTAACTGTCTTGAACCTGAATACACAGAGTTGACCTAGAGCTAGAAAAGATGAGCATTTGAGGTTAAAAACTATATAAACTCTTAATTTTTTTTTAGAAAATAACCAATCGCTTCGCTAGATAAGACCCTTCTTCCTCGTCTGGAATCGTTTAGAGCCCTTTGAAGCTGCATTTAAACTGCATTTTGGAAGTTCAAAAATCCTAAAATGTTTTACTCAAAAAACAATTTCTTTACACTGAAGAAAGTAAGACATGAACATCTTGGATGACAAGGGAGTGAGTAAATTTTCTGTAAATTTATGTTCTGAAAGTAAACTCCTTTAATACTTTTTAAAGATTCAATTTTCATTTTATGGTGGAACATTATTCAATTACGTCATGACCAGACATGTCTCCTCTGTACGACATTTTGCGGCCATGCACTATCCAAACAACATTTCACCACAAAAATGGCTCTGGCTCTGGGCCATATGAATGGCAGAAGCCGTGAGTGGGTGTACCATGTGCGGGCTGTAGCAGGGCGGCTTGTGCGTCGGCGCTGGAGGCTGGTTGGGCAGAGGAGGGGTGGCGCTGCTGGGGTTTATACGCTTCTCTTTCTGCCGCCGGTTGCAGAACCAGACTCGGATGACCTCTTTCTCCATGTTGAGCTGCTCGGCCATCAGCAGGATTTCTTCAGAGGTAGGCTTCTGGTTCTGGGGGTGAGACGAGGCGCATGAGTACATGGCCAACATATTCAGCCCGGAACAATTTCATGTTGATGCACGAAATACTAAATGCATGACATAAATTCAAAGGAGCTGTTGAGCAATTGATACTCAAAACTACATGTAAATACAAATTTGTTGAATCCTTAAGAATGATTAGGAACTGACCATATTGTTTACAATAAGAGTTACTCAGAAATGGGAAGAAACAGCGCCTCAAGTGTATTGGCTGTTTGCCTTGACTTGATCTTAAATGGATTTCCTTGGAAATAACTTCATCAGTCTTACCAACATAGGTGGAGTGTTACCAGGGAAAAAGTGGGATGTGGAGGTTTTGTGACTCATGTGCAGGCTTTAAACTAGTGTCTTTTGGGGAACAATGAATCTGTATTGTGTGGTATAAGACACAGAAATGATTGTGAAATGGGTGTAGTTTGGTTTTTGTCTCCTTAGTGCTACTTGGTGTTTCAATCACTGTGTAAAGCAATAAACTCTTATTTATTTATTTCAAATAAAGAAGATTTTACTTACCATTTTATTTTATTTTTATAAATTTCTGTTTTATTTTCTATTTTTTACTTTATTTTATTTTCTATTTTTTATTGCATTTTATTTTATCCAATGCATCTTACAAATGAACACTGCAAGCAATTTTATTAAATGCATCATTATTATAATGGTATGTGGCGTTATACTTACCATATGTTTTATAAACAGTCTATTTTATTTTATTTTATTAGTTATTTTATTATTATTTTTTTTTTTATTATTTTTTTTTATTCTTTATTTTATTTTATTTTCATTTTTTTTTTTTATTCAAAGCACCTTACAAATTAACATTGCAATTAATTTATCATAAGATATTATAAAAAGCATTATCATTGTAATATTATGATAGATTATATCTTAAAATATAATTTTATTTTATTTTATTATTTTATTTTATTTTACTTTTTTATTTTATTCAAAGCACCTTACAAATTAACATTGCATTTAATTTATCATAAGATATTATAAAATGCATTATCATTGTAATATTATGATAGATTATATCTTAAAATATAATTTTACTTTTTTTTATTTGCAAGCATTTCATTAAAATGCATCACAATTATAATGGTACTTGATGTTCTACTTACCATATAAACCAATAAACAATCTATTTTTATATTTGATTTAATTTGATTAATTAATTTAATTAAAAAATATTTTTATTTAATACAAACCTCATATTTTATACATATTTTTTGTCATTTTTTTATTTAATTTATTTATTTTATCTAAAGCAAAAAACTGAAAGCAATTTATAATATCATAAAATGCGTCATTATTACAATATTATATTTTATTTTATTTTCATTTTTTTTATTTTATTTTATTCAAAGCACCTTACAAATTAACATTGCAATTAATTTATCATAAGATATTATAAAAAGCATTATCATTGTAATATTATGATAGATTATATCTTAAAATATAATTTTATTTTATTTTATTTTATTATTTTATTTTATTTAACTTTTTTATTTTATTCAAAGCACCTTACAAATTAACATTGCATTTAATTTATCATAAGATATTATAAAATGCATTATCATTGTAATATTATGATAGATTATATCTTAAGTTTACTTTTTTTTATTTGCAAGCATTTCATTAAAATGCATCATAATTATAATGGTACTTGATGTTCTACTTACCATATAAACCAATAAACAATCTATTTTTATATTTGATTTAATTGGATTAATTAATTTAATTAAAAAATATTTTTATTTAATACAAACCTCATATTTTATATATATTTTTTGTCATTTTTTTAATTTAATTTAATTTATTTATTTTATCCAAAGCAAAAAACTGAAAGCAATTTATAATATCATAAAATGCGTCATTATTACAATATTATATTTTATATTATTATATTTCGGAATATTTTTTTTATTTTTTTACTGTATTTATTTATTTACTTTGTCAAAATCGATAAACAACATTGTAAGAAATTTGTCATAAAATATCATGATCATTATTCTAATGATATGTTATTTCTTAAAATATAATTTTACTTTATGTATTTATTTTTTATTTATTTAATCCAAACCGACTAGCAAACAAAGAACATTTCATTTATTTTAGTTTTATTTATTTTTTTCAAAGCAATATACAAATTAACATTGCAAACGATTTATCGTATCCTGTTTTATTATTGTTATTTTATTTATTTATAATAAAATGTTTTTTTCCTTGGTTGGAAACTGCTGTTAACAGTTAAGTAAACTGGCCTATGATATTAAATGTTTAATGCATATATTTTGTCTAATGTATAAAAATGGTTAAGTAATACTTGTACAAGGGCTTTAATGTGGTGACATAATTCTTATACTGTATATTGCAATAAATTAGTTTGCGGTAGACCTCTGATTCTCCATGGAGGAAAAAAAATGGCATCAGCATTTTCAAAAACCAATATACTTTTTTTTATCATGAGACAGCAAAAAGGAGGTCATTCCTGAAGCTGAGGTGTGCTGTACAGAATGATCCAAGTCATGTGAACGAAACAATTTCTGTGGCAAGAAAATTAAAAACTCGCAACATGCGAAGTGTTCATGTGTGTGACTAACCGAGATGAAGTTGCGCTCCAGGGCGATGCGGACGTTTGTCTCGATGCTGGTGCGTTTCTTTCGGCGGCGTCCAGGCAGGCCTTCGAAGCCCAGCAGAGGAGAGGACAGCGAACTGGGGCTCGGCAGCATGTTGTCTATCGCCATGGTTTCTGTTACACAAACACACACACAGAACATGAATCACAGGGAACGCTACTGTGAAACGGCAAAAGGAAACTGACAGAAACACACACCTGCATCGCTCAGCCATTTCTCCAGCAAGGGTTTGAGCTTGCACATGTTCTTGAAACTGAGGTTGAGAGCCTCGAAACGTGAGATGGTGGTCTGACTGAAGTCATTGCCGTATAGTTTTCCCATGGCCATACCCACATCCCCCTGCAGGAACACATCGAGCAGAGTTACTATTATGCAGACAGGGCTGGTTTAGCTTTTCATATTATGTTATTTCAGTACCAACTTGTGTGTTTTTTTCACAAATCCTCAGAAAAAGTCCAGAGCAAATCCTTTATTATAAACTATAAATCCATTATTAAAAATGCTTATGAAAAATGTTCTTTAAATCCCCAAATTATATACATATCCTTTTATGTTGCGTATTTTAAATGTTTGTAAGTAAAATTAAATATGCGTTAAAATTGTATTAAAATGAAAGTTTTTACAATTAAAATATATACAGTAATGTTTATTTCAGTCAAATACAAAAAGTTGCATATTTTAAATATTTGCTAAAACTTTAAATGCATTAAACTTGTATTGAAATGTTATTAAAATTAGAATAAGCTCTAAAATGTTTTTATAAAATTAAATGTGTTAAAATGTTATTAAAATTTTTCAATAAAAATACTAAAAAGGTGAATATTAAAAATTCAAATACTATTAAAATGTTATTAAAATTAGTTAAAATATATAAAGTACTGTTTATTAAAAATACTAAAAAGATGAAAGTTGCATATTTTAAATAATTGCTAAAAATTAAAATACATTAACCTTGTATTAAATTAATTAAAATATATAAAGCATTGTTTATTTTAATAAAAATACTAAAAAGATAGTGCACATTTTAAATATATAAAAAATCAATGCATTAAACTTGTATTAAAATGTTATTAAAATTAAATTATATAAAGTATTGTTTTTCAATAAAAATTATAAAAAGATGATAGTTGCATATTTTAAAAATTCAAATGCATTACACGTGTATTAAACGTTTTTAAATTAATTAAAATACATAAAGTGTCGTTTATTTCAATACAAATACTATTAAAATCAAAATATATAAAGTATTTCATCAAAAAGATGATAGTTGCATATTTTAAATATTGATTCAAAATTAAAATACATTAAACTTAATAAAATGTTATTAAAATTAAAACATTTAAAGTATTGTTTATTTCAATACAAATACTAAAAAGATGACAGTTGCATATTTTAAATATTTAAATGCATTAACGTTTAAACTTTATTAAAATGTTATTAAATTAAACTATATGAAGTAATGTTTATTTCAGTAAAAATACAAAAAGTTGCATATTTTAAATATTTGCTAAAACTTTAAATGCATTAAACTTGTATTGAAATGTTATTAAAGTTAGAATAAGCTCTAAAATGTTTTTATAAAATTAAATGTGTTAAAATGTTATTAAAATGAAACTATGTAAACTATTGTTTTTCAATAAAAATACTAAAAAGGTGAATATTAAAAATTCAAATACTATTAAAATGTTATTAAAATTAGTTAAAATATATAAAGTACTGTTTATTAAAAATACGAAAAAGATGAAAGTTGCATATTTTAAATAATTGCTAAAAATTAAAATACATTAACCTTGTATTAAATTAATTAAAATATATAAAGCATTGTTTATTTTAATAAAGATACTAAAAAGATAGTGCATATTTTAAATATTTATTTAAAAAAAATCAATGCATTAAACTTGTATTAAAATGTTATTAAAATTAAATTATATAAAGTATTGTTTTTCAATAAAAATGATAAAAAGATGATAGTTGCATATTTTAAAAATTCAAATGCATTACACGTGTATTAAACGTTTTTAAATTAATTAAAATACATAAAGTGTCGTTTATTTCAATACAAATACTATTAAAATCAAAATATATAAAGTATTTCATCAAAAAGATGATAGTTGCATATTTTAAATATTGATTCAAAATTAAAATACATTAAACTTAATAAAATGTTATTAAAATTAAAACATTTAAAGTATTGTTTATTTCAATACAAATACTAAAAAGATGACAGTTGCATATTTTAAATATTTAAATGCATTAACGTTTAAACTTTATTAAAATGTTATTAAATTAAACTATATGAAGTAATGTTTATTTCAGTAAAAATACAAAAAGTTGCATATTTTAAATATTTGCTAAAACTGTAAATGCATTAAACTTGTATTGAAATGTTATTAAAATTAGAATAAGCTCTAAAATGTTTTTATAAAATTAAATGTGTTAAAATGTTATTAAAATGAAACTATGTAAACTATTGTTTTTCAATAAAAATACTAAAAAGGTGAATATTAAAAATTCAAATACTATTAAAATGTTATTAAAATTAGTTAAAATATATAAAGTACTGTTTATTAAAAATACTAAAAAGATGAAAGTTGCATATTTTAAATAATTGCAAAAAATTAAAATGCATTAACCTTGTATTAAATTAATTAAAATATATAAAGCATTGTTTATTTTAATAAAAATACTAAAAAGATATGCACATTTTAAATATTTAAAAAATCAATGCATTAAACTTGTATTAAAATGTTATTAAAATTAAATTTTATAAAGTATTGTTTTTCAATAAAAATGATAAAAAGATGATAGTTGCATATTTTAAAAATCAAATGCATTACACTTGTATTAAACGTTTTTAAATTAATCAAAATACATAGTGTCGTTTATTTCAATACAAATACTATTAAAATCAAAATATATAAAGTATTTCATCAAAAAGATGATAGTTGCATATTTTAAATATTGATTCAAAATTAAAATACATTAAACTTAATAAAATGTTATTAAAATTAAAACATTTAAAGTATTGTTTATTTCAATACAAATACTAAAAAGATGACAGTTGCATATTTTAAATATTTAAATGCATTAACGTTTAAACTTTATTAAAATGTAATTAAATTAAACTATATGAAGTAATGTTTATTTCAGTAAAAATACAAAAAAGATTAGTTTTATATTTTAAGTATTTATAAAAAATTAAACTGCATTAAACCTGTGCTAAAATGTTATTTAAAAAAAGTATTTTTTATTTGAATAAACAAAAAAAGATGATAGTTGCATATTTTAAACATTTAAATGCACTAAACTTGTATTAAAATGTTATTTAATTATTTAAATTACAAAATATTATTTAAATTTAAAGATGATAGTTGAATATTTTAAATATTTACTAAAAAATAATTCATTTAATTTAATACATTAAAATAAATATAGATTTATTCAGATAAAATGCCTTCATTATCTTGCAAATAAATGATAAATAAGTATTGTTTATTTCGATAAATGTCATTGTATTTATTAACTGCATGACAAAAATAAGTCTTTTTTGAAGTTAGACTTTTAAAACGTATTGGACTGCAACAGAAAATGTCAGAGATTATCACACACACACACACACACACACACACACACACACACACACACACACACACACACACACACACACACACACACACACACACACACACACACACACCTGTGTGAAACCCAGTTTAATTCTCCTCTGTTTGAAGGTTCTGGCGAACTGTTCGAGCTCCTCCAGATCACTGGGCTCCTCGGCGTGAGCTGTCGCTGTGGGAATGGAGCTCATTGGTGGGGCTGATGAGGGGGCGGAGCTCACAATGCTCTCCATGCTCTTCTCCCTCTGAAATGACCACAGCCTGTCGTCAAGATGATGCTACAGCACAGATTGGGGAAACACACTACTTTCTCAAACACAGGTGCAGTGTGAGACAGCACTTACATTTCAAACATATTACAAAAGATTCCCCTTAATTTCCACAATATATTGAACCCGATTTGGTTTCATACCTGTGCTTGAAGGCCCAGTCTGGGTGGGGTGGTCAGGAGACTCCCTGGGCTTTGCTGAGGTAGTGAAATCAAATTTGGTGTGGAAAGCAAACCTGAAAGAGCATGAATGGCAATTTCTCACTAAAGACATCAGTGCACACAAATGCTATTGGTGTGACAGAGCCCCCATAGGCAAATAATGAGCTAATGTGCCTCACCTTGCTGACCCTGCTGAGCCTGGGCTTGAGGCAGCAGGAACTGAGCAGGAGACTGTAGATGATGACCGGGCATCAGGACCAGCTGCTGTAACTGCAACAACTGCTGAATGTCCTTCAGAGAGAGACAGAGAGCCTTATGAGAGTGAGCAACAAAAGATAGACGGGGGAATAAGAGAAAAGGCCCAGTCAAGCTTCAGAAACAACTGCCTCAGGTAAATCTTAATTTGTATTGTACTTTAGTTAGATAGATTATTTTACTAAATATATTAATTCTAGTTGCATTTTACATTTGGTTAAATACATCGGCTGACTATGTAACAAAATGTTTCCTTGCACTTTAACAGATATCTCAGGAACAAAAGTTCATAATTTAAATAATAAATAAATATAAAATTAAATGCATTAAAATATATAATAAATATATTGTAAATATTTATATATAATATATATTATAGTGTATATTGTATAATATATATTATTTGAATATAATATTTTCTAGTAAAATTTGCACTATATAAATGCAAGTTAATCACACACACACACACACACACACACACACACACACACACACACACGTTTAACGTTTAATTAAATAAAAATTAAAAAAATTAAAATAAATTAAAAACATTTACTCAAAATTATATTCAAATTGTATTACATTTAAATAGCAATATATTTAATGATATATAATGATGAATTTAAATATATTTTATACAAAATTATATTCAAATTGTATTAAATTTGTATTAAATAATATGATATATTAATATATAATAATTACATATAATAATTAAATAAAAAAATCTTTCTTTAAAATTATTTTCAAATTGTATTAAATACATTTAAATTACAAACATTAAAACAATTATTATAATAAATACTATTATTTATAGTAAATTTATCTTATTTTTTGTATTAGGATTGTTTTTTTATTATATATATATTTATAAATTAATATTTAATAAATATATTATATATTTATCATTTCATTATATTTATGAAGTATTTAAAAGCAGTATTAATATGAGGCTTTCATTGTAAACATGTTTCTTATTTATTTATTTAAAAAAACATAAAAAAAATAACAAAATAACAATACAATATATTTATATTAAAACTACAGTAAAATGATCTTATTTTGTATTAGGATTATATATAATTATATAAAAATGTACAATAATTTTAAACACTTAAATTGTATTAAATAAACCTAAATAAGATAATAAAATAATATAATAATTTATTTAATATTAAAACTATAATAACATTTCGAATTTGACATATATTTATTAAATATTTAAATGCAGTACTAAGGTTCTCATTGTAAGCATGTGTCTTATTAATTCATTTATTTAATAGTACATTTAATAGCAAAATAAGTTTATATAATAAATTAAAACTATAGTAAAATGATGTTATTTTGTATTAGGATTATATATAATTAAATAAAGATGTATAATATAAACTTGAAACATTTAAATTGCATTAAACTAATTTAAATTTAAAAAATACAATACAATAATTTAATTAATATTAAAACTATAATAAAATTGTCTTATTTTTGCGGGCTTTTTTGAATTACATTTTATTCATATATATTTATTAAATATTTAAATGCAGTACTGCGAAGGCTTCCATTTCAAACATGTTTCTCATTTATTTATTTACAAAGCTAATGGACAAACTGTGTTTTCTAATTTTCTTATTTTATAACTGACTGCATGCCACAGATACTGCTGATGGAGTATAACGTGAATGTTCCATTAACTGAAATCCAGAAAAATCCAAATCAGGTCTCCGATCAAAAAACGCCCTTTCCCGAAAACCTATGCACGCAGCACTGAAGGTACCTGGGCAGTGAGCTGGATAGGCTGTGACAGAAGTGGAGGCGGAGCTTGATCAGCTTTGGCTTGAGACTGGGCTTGTGCTGCTGCCTGATTGGCCTGCTGCTGTTGCGTCTGCTGCTGCTGCTGATTGGCTGCGGCGGCAGCGTGGGCGGCATGCGCGGCGTTCGACTGCTGCACGGCTGCGGCTAACAGCTGCGCTTGAGCCTGCTGCAACAACAGCTGCTGCTGTGCAGGGAGGAGAGCAGCCAGCTAAAGACAGGAAGGACAGGAGCAAGGGACGAAGAGAAAAGGTGGAGAAAAGAACCGCGTCACCAAGAAGAAAAGAAGCATCTGGAGAACCTTCTCTTAAGCAAACAGTGCCTAAGATGGCAGCATGGTTAAGTTGCAAAGGCATGTAGTTGCATTTAGTTGATACAAGCATAGAGCAAACGAGAGAGAGAGAGAGCAAGAGAGAGACCCATGCATCTATTTACATTTATGCATTTGGCAGACGTGTTTATATTTACAATTTTTTGCATTCAAGATACACATTTTATCAGTTCTTGCTTTGCCTGGGAATCAAAATAATATGGTATGACACACTAATTTGCAATATCAAGCAGCAAAACAAGCTGTTTGTACAGCTGGACACTGGAAGCCAGACCCATACAATTTACAAATGTCTGCACCCACTCTTACAGGAGAAATAAGGTGGATAGCAAATAAAAAATAAGCTTATTTCCGGGGCAGGATTTGCAAACAAATCATTTTGACCGAAATTTGTTCTATTGGTTTAATAAAAGTGCCACAAAGCCAGTGTTTATGGTTTACAGTGCAAGTAATCTACTAAACTGAAAAAAAAAAAAGTTTTACTCAGAAACTGCTAGCAATTTTCACCAATAATTACAAAGAATTGGCAAGTAGTTAAACAATTTAAAGAAGAAACAAAGTGTGTGTACAAAAGGATTATTTACAGTTGTCTATGCATATTGCAATGAAAATAGGTAAAGCATTTAAAAAAATGTCCTGTATTAAATGTGTAATTTGTATAATAAAAATATATAATGAACATGTTTGATTTCATAAAAAAAATAATCACATACAGTTGAAGTCAAAAGTCTACATACACCTTGCAGAATGTTAATTATTTTACCAAAATAAGAGGGATTACACAACATGCATGTTCTTTTTTATTTAGTGCTGACCTGAATAAGATATTTCACAAAAAAGATGTGTACATATAGCCCACAAGAAAAAATAATAGCTGAATTTATAAAAAATGACCCTGTTCAAAAGTTCCTGTTACCTGAACAATTCACATCTGTTTTTTTTAGTGATAGTTGTTCATAAGTTCCTTGTTTTTCAGTTGAACTGCTGTTCTTCATAAAAATCCTTCAGGTCCCACAAATTCTTTGATTTTTCAGCATTTTTGTGTATTTGAACCCTTTCCCAACAATGACTGTATGATTTTGAGATCTTTTCACACTGAGGACAACTATTACAGAAGGTTGAAATGCTCACTGATGCTCCAGAAGGAAATACCATGCATTAAGAATTTGAAGATTAGGGTAAATTTAACTTATTTTTGTCTTCTGTGGAACATGTAAGTGTCTTCTGTAGCTTCTGAGGCAGTACTAAATGAAAAAAAAAAAGATATTTGGGCAAAATAAGAAAAATGTTCACATCCTCATTCTGTTCAAAAGTTTTCACCCCCGGCTCTTAATGCAACCTGTTTTGAACCTTCAGTAATAGTTGCATATGAGTTCCTCAGTTGTCCTCAGTGTGAAAAGATGAATCTCAAAACCATACAGTCATTGCTGGAAAGGGTTCAAATACACAAAAATGCTAAAAAATGCTGAAGGACTTTTCTGAAGAATCGTGGGCAGTTTAACTGTTCAGAACAAACAAGGCACTCATGAACAACTATCACTAAACAAAACAAAACAAAAAAAGCTGTGGATCATTCAAGTAACAACAGTATTAAAAATCAAGTGTATGTAAACTTTTGAATGGGGTCATTTTTATAAATTCAACTATTACTTTCTCTTGTGAGCTATATGCAAATGTCTTTCATGTCAAATATCTTATTCAGGTCTGTACTAAATAAAAAACAACATGCATTTTGTATGATCCCTCTTATTTTGATAAAACAATTAACGTTTTGCAGATTCTGCAAGGTGTATGTAAACTTTTGACTTCAACTGTATATCACACGATTGTAAATTAGTACAAAAAAATGTAAACTCATTAAATGTATCATTTATTATATAGAATTGTAAAAAATCTCAGTAATGCTTAATTAATGAAAAAGCACTTGGCCACTTGACGAGTGAGTCAGAGACATGAAACATTGCAGCTTCAACTAAATTAATAAATAAAATGAAGCTGCAACAATCTAATATTATTTCCTGCTTAGTGCTATTTTGATTCCCCTAAAAATTTTTGCTTTTATCTTCACTAGTGTATCTGTTCATGTGTGTGTGTGTGTGTGTGTGTGTGTGTGTGTGTGTGTGTATGAGCTCATACCCCTGCGAGCTGACTGCCTGCCAGCATGAGTTGTGTGTGTGGCAGAGACGGCTGAGCTGGAGGAGGTGGAGGAGCGTGAACACTGGTCATCTCAACGGCCTCCTCGGCTTTAACCTAAACACATTCACATACATCAATCTATGTGTGCATTTAATAAACACTTACATAAACACTAACAATATAATACACTAACGTTCTTCACATACACAAACACCACATATACAGCAAGAATCAAAAAACCCACAAGAATGCATTATGCAATCTTATATCAATCGAATGTAAATACTAATTATTTTAGTAGTATTTATTAAACATATTTAATTTGTAAAAATATTGTAATTATGATAAATCCAATAAAATGTACTACAGTGCTTTAATACTTAGAATAAAAAGCATTATTTTTTATTCTTAATCTTCAGTGCTGTCACTATTGATTATTTTGGAAAATGAATAATCGGTTGATTGTTCTGATGATTAACTGAGTAATCGAATCATTATAATATTTTTTTAATAATAAAAAAGACCTAAGCAAACAATAGCCTCAAAAATGACTTGAAATACATATGTGACCCTGGACCACAAAACCAGTCATAAGGTTAAATTTTACAAAACTGAGATGTATACATCATATGAAAGCTCAATAAATAAGCTTTCTATTGATGTATGGTTTGTTAGGATAGGACAATATTTGGCCGAGATACATCTATTTGAAAAACTGGAATCTGAGGGTGCAAAAAAATCAAAATACTGAGAAAATCACCTTTAAAGATCTCCAAATTAAGTTCTTAACAATGCATATTACTAATCAAAAATTACTTTTTGATATTTATAGTATGAATTTAACAAAAAATCTTCATGGAACATGATCTTTACTTAATTTCCTAATGCTTTTTGGCATAAAAGAAAAATCAATAATTTTAACCCATACAATGTATTTTTGGCTATTGCTACAAATATACCCCAGCGACTTAAGACTGGTTGTGTGGTCCAGGGTCACATATATAATAACAATTAGGCAATAATAATTGGCTCAAATAAAGTATCAAAGGCATGTAATCATAAGGTTTTATTAAACAAAACTAACGTTTAATAAAACAATAGAACTAACGTACATTATTATGCATTATATCAAAAGCCTGTAGAGGGCGCCAACAGCCTGCCGACTATTTTTACACGTTACTACGCGATCTAATCCTTGTTTAATATTGACTAAACATCATTTAATATTAACAATCAAATGTCTACATAATCTTTAATATTTGGCCATTTATTTACAACAAAAATGCTACAGTCACTGTAATTTCTTGAAGTTGTGGACATTAAAACGTGTAAACTCAGAGGGTTTGAGCTTTTATTTTAAAATCACGACAAACAGTTAGCATATTGAGAAAGATAATTATGATTTATAAATGATTTACCTTACAAATCTAATGAAATGGCATAAGTTGCATTTCCAGATGAATCAATAAAAAACAGCAATATGCAGAGATAGAGAGACACTCCACACGTGTAAATAATGATAATTGTTTGTGTGGAGCCGCATTTACTGTGAACGAAGCCACTCTGAAACACGAATCTAAATAATCAAAACGCATATTAAATCAACTTCTCATATATTTATTTAATTAAATCGTAGAGTTTGTGAATTCACAATAGTATTATGCTTTATTCTGATTTTTAATGCCGATTACTCAACCGATTACTTTTTTAATAATCGAGTACTCGGATTGAAATAGCTCTAATTATCTGTACAGGCCGATTCACACCGCAGACAACCAGTTTCACACCACAGTTGTGTTTTGTTGGATCAGTGTGTGGAGTTTGTTTTCACCCGACTGAACAAGTTCAGTCAGCGTTTGTCAGTGTTGTAAATTAGCATTATGAAATAAACAGTGAATCATTTATTACTGGTACAGCTAGTTTGCAACTTACATGCAAATTGCCATTACTAAATGTCAACGAGTGATTACACCAACAACCACTTCGTGTCTTTTCATGACAAAGACAAAACCACATGCAAAGTCCATTTCCATAAGTAAACACACTTCCAGTTATTCATCTGATTACTCACCGATTCGAAAGAAGAGAAGCAGTTCAACTTGTTATGTGAATATCCATCCAGAGTCTCTCTGCTAACTACATCTGTCCTGCTCTGGTCGATCCTTCTCTTTTTACCTCACTTCTGATTGATCCATCTCCTTATAAACATCTCCTTCCCTCTCTCTCTCTCTATCTTGTCTGTTAGGAATGCAGCTCAAAATGACTTAAGAAATCTTATATGCAAATTACAAAGTTACCAGAGAATTACCTGAGGGCATCTATGCTAGTAACAATGGACGTAAATAAATAATTAGGCAACACACACACACACACACACACACACACACACACACACACACACACACACAAACACCTTTGTGTTGCTGGGTGCAGGAGACAGGCAGAAAGGACTTGTTTTCATTGGCTGGGTCTGAATGAGATGGGAAAAATTGATTAGGGACCAAACTGGATAACTTAAGATTGAATAATTAATAAAAAACAGAACATATCACAATTTCAAGCTTAAAAAGTAACTACTTTGAATTCCCAGTCAAATACACTCTTAAAAACAAACATTACAAAAGGTTTTAAGTTAATCAAAGAACATTTTAGTGAACAGTTCTAAAAAGAATCATTTTTAAACATTTAAATTATCTAAAGAACCTTTTATGGAATATAAAGATTCCATGGATGTTTAAGATTCTATATTAAATATTTAAATAAATATTTTGGTTCCTTAAAGACCCTTTCAGTGATCAGTTCTTATAATTTTAATGATCTAAACAACCTCTTTCCACTATAAAGAACCTTTTGTGCAATGAAAAGATTCCATGGATTCTTCATGGAACCACAAATGCTAATAAAACATGTATTTTTATGAGTGTGTCAGCATTAAGGCACAGATGTTCAGTGTTAATTCAGTGGAATCTTGGAAACAATTGTAAAGTTCACTTTTTAACCATCACACACTTTTCATTGCATCTGTCCATACTGATATCACAGTAAGCAAAAACATCAAACTTCAAAGTGGGAAAATGAACATGTTGGCCACGGGACTGTCCCTGCATTCACCGGGGACAACATTTGCACATGACGAATGCTGCGTGTAATTAAAAGAAAGGTTTGATCTGGTGGTTAATGATACCGTTTCTATTAACATACACTTCCAGTCAAAAGTTTTGGAACAGTAAGATTTTTTTTTGAAAAGTCTCATCTGCTCACCAAGCTTGCATTTTTTTGATTCAAAGTACAGCAAAAACACTAACATTTTGAAATATTTTCACTATTTAAAAAAACTGTTTACTATTTGAATATATTTTGTAATTTATTCCTGTGATCAAAGCTGAATTTTCAGCATCATTATTCCAGGCTACAGTGTCACATGATCCTTCAGAAATCAATCTAATATGCTGATTTGCTGTTCAAGAAACAATTATTATTATTATCAATATTTAAAAAAGTTAAGCACAACTGTTGAGGATTCTTTGATGAATAGAAAGATACAAAGATCAGCATTTATCTGAAATAAAATGCTTTTGTAACATTATACATTATACCATTTAAAAAGCTTGAAGTCCGTATAACATATTTTTTTGAGAAATAAATTATACAAATTAATACTTTTATTTAGCAAGGATGCTTTACATTTATAATGTTACAAATGATTTCTATTTCACATAAATGCCTGAAAAAAAAACTCTACCTAGCTGTTTTCAACATCATAATAAATGTTTTTTTTTTGTTTTTTGTTTTTTTGCAGAAAATCAGAATATTAGAATCATTTCTGAAGGATCATTTGACAGGAGTAATGATGTAAAAAAATCAGTGTTGAAATCACAGGAATAAACATACATTTTTAAATTTTTAAATATATTCAAATGGAAAACGTTATTTTAAACAGTAAAAATATTTTATTTTTTCTGTTTTTGCTGTACTTTAGATCAAATAAATGCAGACTTAGTGAGCAAAAGAAACTTAAAAAATCTTACCATTCAAAAAATTTTGACTGGTAGTGTATATAAATGTTTTTTAGCATTGTTTGCCACTTGTGCCAAATATCTGTATTCCGAGTTTTCCTCAGAATCAAATCTTTGACAACCCTGATCTAGATGGTCAGTTTTTTTGGAGAACCTCTCATGAACGTTGTTCATATTTTTATTAAATCACGTTCATTGACATCAAACAACTAACAAAAAATTTGCGCTAAAAGATGTTCACACACCTGATCGCTGGCCTCTGGACTGTTCCTCTCAGAGTCTGTAGAAACACACACACACACACACACACACACACACACAAACATGAAGGACACATCAGGTCAGAATAGTGCCTCAGGCTCCAGCCCTCACATCAACAAAAGCGTGGTCTGGTTAGCCAGAGGCACTGCATTATTGGAATACCATGGAGCGTTTAACCTGGGTTACTGTATGCTGCTGTGTGTGTGCGAGTGTGTGTGTGTGTGTCAGATTGGGGCCACGGCTGACTAAAGTGTTCTGTGTGTGATTCAGACCAAGTGGAAAAAGTGAGAATTATGCCAAAACAAAATCTGATCACACTTTACACACACACACACACACACACACACACACACACACATCTAAGAATATCTATGAATCATAGATACATGATAAAACATGCTTACACATGCATTGTTTCTCTCCAACAATATCATCACACCCACACACAAACCTATACATCCTCATGATTTCACATATTAATAACAATAATCACATCTTATATATCCTAAAGCATTCAGACTCACATAGTCCTTCAATAATCAATCATAGCATTGATTTTTACCTGTACTGTCCACTGGAAGCTCAGTCCCCATCTTGTCATCCTCAACGGCTTTAGACATCCTGATATCTACTGAAACAGAGAGAAAGAGAGAGAGAAACTGACTGAAAACACTTCTGGCATTAGCTTTGTTAGCAGTCGTCCTTATATCATCAACCACATAAAAGGGTAGTTGACAAATAACCTGTTTTCATCATGAAGATTCATGGTTTAAAACATTTACGTGCATTTTGTAGATGCTGAAACTGGTCAGCTTTTCTTTTCGTCCTGCTATGACGCATTATCAGTAAAAGATCACAAAGTAAATACACGATTTATTAATCAAGCTTTCGGAGATGTCCACATCAAAAGAAATTTCCCAAAGTGTCTATAGAAAGCACATTAAATGAAAGTAAAGTGTCTACTTTTTAGGTTAAATTTTTTGGAGAATAAACTGTCAAAATTTGTTGAATTAATGTTACATTGTCATTTAGTGTAACACAATATTTATGTAAAAATTCAAACAACATTAAAATGTATAAAAGAATATGGGAGCATATTAAATTTTATTGTGTTAAACGAGCAAAACTTTTACTAACAAACCGGCAAAACCTAGGATAGCAGCACATTTTAAAATGTAGAATTACAACTAATTAGTATTTGGGCTGAAAGTAATTCATCTTTTAATATGTCATAATTTGATTTATGTTGTAAAAATGCCTGACAAGATTGTTACACTGAATGACACTTGAGTGGGTGTCTTCTGTAATTTAGGAAATAATGTATGATATTTATTTTTTGCTCAGAAAAACACAAAGAAAAATCCAATTAAATTAAACAGAAAACTTCTTTATATTTTTTCGAAAAAACAACAATTTAAAGCAGTATTACACTTACTGTTTTCATGCTTAAACCCTTTTTCGTTTTTGATCCCATTTATCCCTAATAACCATTTTACAAAAGTAACACACTTTGAGACACTTATATTTTTAAGGATTCTACACTGTAAAAAGTTTTCACCAGATTCAACTTAAAAACCTAAGTTCAGCAGCTGCCGTAAAATTTTAAGCTAAATCAACTTAAAACTACAAATCATTTAACTTATTACAATAAAAATGAGTTGATTTAACTTGTGAGTTGAAATGACTTAAGCTGATTTAACTTAAAATCTTAAGGCAGCTGCCAAACTTAAGTTTTTAAGTTGAAACTGGTGAAAACTTTTTACAGTGTAGTAGTCCACTTAAGCAGTCTAATCGAAAGTACAAATATTGTCACCTCATTTTAAAATAAAATTTTTTAATTTTCATATATTCTTAGAGGAATAGCAGTATTAGGGGATTTTTTTTTAAATAATTTTACATTAAGCATAGTTTGTTAAATATCATATAATGCATTCAAAAACAGCCTTTATTTAACTAAACAAAAAAATAAAAAGAAGATCATTTAAATATAACACAATATAAAAAACCTCTAATTATCCAAAAAGCACCTTAGCATCAAAAGTCAATTTCCATCAGCAAAACCATTCGGCGTGCAGCTCAATTGCTCTATCTGTCTTTCCTTTGTCCTTTACTTTTCTATTTCATTCTGTTTTGGTCCTGTTTGACACTCTCTTCATCCTAATACAGCACCTGCGCCTCCCAGAGAGCAGCGGGGATGGAGGGGCATGTCCCATCCTGCACGCCATCATTCATACAGATACACACTCACGCACACACACAAACAAACACAAGCACACCCGCAATAGCTGTTAATGCGGACAGGAGAGGATCTCATCCCGCGAGAGCACGTGTTGCACTTCGCAGGAGGATAACAGCTTTTCTCTTTCTTACTCACGGTGAAATTGATGGCCACCTCGGACCATCGACAACGGCCATTTCCAAGAACAAATTGATTTGCCTGTCCAGTTTACTTAATGTTAAATTAGCTCATATTACAAGGCTGGAACGTGTGTGCTGAACATTAGATTTATTGTAAAGATTTTTATGGAAGCAAACATGTCAATTAGCAAAAAGGGAGCGGAACTAAAATTTTTAGAACTGAAAAGTTATTACACAAACATTAATCAATTTAAATATAAAACTTTAGCTTCATATGCATTGAAAATAATGGTGGGGAATCAAATTTTACTAGTAACATTGAATTGAAGCAGAAAGACTGAAATGGCATTTTCTTAGAAATACACTCTAATGATGTTTTATTGTTATTATTATTATTATTTTAATTCCTGCTATGACACATTTTCAGTAAAAGATCACAAAATAAATATAAGATTGTTTTTGCTACTTGAAATGAGGTTTTTAAACATGTTAAAGAACATTAAAAAAATAAATAAGCAAATCATCTGTTTATTTTTTATTTTATATAAACTATTTAAGTATTTATGACTAATAACTACTTTATTAAAGTAACACACTTTGAGTTAAAAACAACATGAGAGTTCATGCATTTGTTTTAAATTTGATTTTTAAGGATCCCAAGATGATAGAATTAAGATTTTTTTAGTACACTTAAGCAGTCTAATCGAAAGTACAAATATTGTCACCTAATTTTAAAATCAAAAACTCAAACTTTCATATTTTCTTATCTATAGAAGAATTAGAAACAATTTTTTAAAATAATTTTACATTTAGCATAGCTTGCCCAATATAATACAATGCATTTAAAAAACATTATTTAACGAAAAAAAGAACATTATTAAAATATAATACAATAACATATAACATAATACAACAATTTATAAAATATAATAAAATGATATAATCACACACACACACCATAATATCACACACACACCATATCCAAATCAAAATCTCTAATTATTAAAACAAACGCCTTAGTGAAAAATTTGCTTTTACAGTGTGTTTTTACTGAATTGCATACACTAAATCTGAATTATGTCAAAATAAATGCAATAAAATCAAATCAAAAGTCCAAAGTAATTTATGCACAGTAAATATTTTTAGACATTTTCGAAGTTAATAAAATTGATTATTGGAGTTAAATAACATTTGAGTTTCACTCATTCAAAATTTCATGTTACATCAATGTGTTACTTGCCATTTCTTTGTCATTTTTTGTGAAACCTCTAGTTTCTACACCAAATATTTGGTAACACTTTACAATAATGTGTCATTTGATGACATTAGCTAATGTATTAACTAACATGAACGTATAATGAGCAATACATTTATTACACTATTTATTAATCTTTGTTAATGTTAGTCGTTCAGTGCTTGTTCATGTTAGTTCACAGTGCATTAACTAACGTCAACAAACCCAAATTGTGATTTTAATAATGCAGTAGTAAATGCTGAAATTAACATTCAGATTAAAAAATGCTGTAGAGGTATTGCTCACTCATGTTCATGTTA
The DNA here is from genome assembly GCF_049309525.1 of Garra rufa. Lineage (NCBI taxonomy): Eukaryota > Metazoa > Chordata > Actinopteri > Cypriniformes > Cyprinidae > Garra > Garra rufa. Next base: position 38,184,894 of record NC_133377.1, read on the forward strand.
ACTAATTTTAATGAAACATTTAGACATACGGTTCGACAACAAACCTACAATTTAAACAAAGCTGAACGACAAACAAACACTGACCAGTTCAAAACAACCAAGCACACAAAGCACATTTTAAAGCTGACATATTAGTAATATTAGAATTAGCCGTATTTTAGTGACTAGTGCTACGTTATGAGTTATTGCAAGTCGGTGTGTTTGTGACTCACCGGAATGTTTTTTGCTCAACTCTCTGTCCTCCGATCACTCGATGAGAACAGCTCCTTCACTCTATATGCCAGCCGTGGGCGCTTTTTTTTGGTGGTTCACAAATTTCACTTGCTTTAGTCATAGAAGGCAGTGTCAAATTAAAGCCACTTTCCAACCGAGGCAAACGAAACCGCCATCCTCCGCCGCCCACCTCATTCGAGTGAGTTACTAAATTAGGATGAATTACTCACTGATATTGATAGTCAAATGAGTGGAAACGAGAGAAAAGATTGATCACCTGCTTCCAGACAGTCACACCGCTGAGGTGAACTAGAGAGATTGCGATCGTAAGCGTAGTGTAAATCACAGCCGATGTACCAGCGACTTGTTTTGTCATGATGCAAAGCCACGAAAGGCCTAGAGAGCCGAATGTGACGCGCCGGTTGCATAAAAGCGTCTCGCACTTCCTTCATCTGAGCGTCTGACTCGAGACCCTTCTCTCTAAAAAGTAAAGGTTCCAGGAACCTTTCTGAGACCCACAATGAGCTTCTCATTCTCAGTTTCCTTTAGAAAGCCATTGATGTTCAGATGCACGAATGCAAAACTTGGATCTGAGGGACCTGGTGTATAATGTAATATAAAGAACTTTTATGATCTCTAATAAATCATAAACTTTAAAAAACATTAAAAGGACACATTTGGTTGATAATGATACAACAAACAGATAATGATACAAATAAACAAAGAGACACTTGAAAATAAGGAAATAAGGAAAACGCAAGACTGAACTCTAAGAAAAGGGCATAAAATAGGCCCCATTCTGTGTTTTATAGTATTTTTATCAACATATTACCATAAAATTTAATTATACAACGCAAAGCCTTTCAGGATTATGTCTGTAAACCTAACATTTAATGTCCTGGCAGAAAATTACCAGCACCTTTCGCTATTTTTCTGTAGATTTTTCTCATATAGTCTTGGCTGTGTGTTTTTTTTTTAAAGCGATATATGCGTCTGAACTTAATAACCTTAAAATATTATCATTTGTAAGCTATATTACATTACTATTATAACCAGCTTATTGTATTATAGCCAATATTATACTAAATATATATTCATATGTGACTCTGGACCACAAAACCAGTAAGTAGCATGGGTATATTTGTAGCAATGGCCAAAAATTAATTGTATGGGTCATATTTTTCTTTAATGTCAAAAATCATTGGGATATTCAGTAAAGATCTTGTTCAATGAAGATAGTTCATAAATTTCCTACCGTAAATACATCCAAACTTAATTTCTGATTAGTAATATTCATGGCTAAGAACATCATTTGGACAACTTTAAAGGCGATTTTCTTAATATTAAATTTATTTCAGATTACAGATTTTCAAATAGTTCTCAGCCACGATGTATAAATCTCACTTTAAAAACACTGACCCTTATCATTGGTTTAGTTGTCCAGGGTCACATATAAATGTTAAAAATTAATTTTTTTTGTTTTATTTTGTGTGACACATTAATGAAAAATTCTGTTTGTGTAATCATTTCTAGCTGAATAGCTGAATAGAACAAAAGGCATTTTACATTACAGCTATATGCTCCTTGAAAGCCTGTGGTTTGTTTTAGTAATGACTGACCTTTTTATTCGAAGGACACAACAAACATGACTAATTAACCAAGCAGCCTCACAAAGCCCAAGTGGAAATATCATTCCGATGACACTGTAATGAAATACAAAATAGTGAGAAAAACGTGAAGGTTGATTCACATGCGATCGATTCTGTGTCAGTATTACCCACAAACCTCTGTGCTGTGTGAGTCAGTGTAGTGTCACCCCCATTTCCTGTTTAACCGTGTGGCCTTCCACTCACTCTCATCTCACACACACACAGTGAACGACAGAGTTAAAGATATTCTTGGAAAAACTCAATCAACCAGCAACAGTCACCTCTTCTTAAAGAGTGTAAGGTTGACCAAGGGAAACAAATTTACAAATCATGATTTTAAATGTTAAAAGTACGTTTTTGAAAGTTAAATTCATATTTAAATAATGTTGTGTTTTTAAAACGCACCTATTAATTAAATGTATACTTTATATATACCTAAAATAAACAATAAGTCACTTTGGATAAAACTAACAACACACACACACACACACACACACACACACACACACACACACACACACACACACACACACACACACACACACACACACACACACACACACACACACACACATAAATTCCTTTCCATAAATATATCAAAATTTTTGATTAGAGATATGCATTGCTAAGAACTTCATTTGGACAGCTTTAAACGTATTTTTCTCAATATTTAGATTTTTTTTGCACCCTCAGACTCTAGATTTTCAAATAGTTGCATCTCAGCCAAATATTGTCTTATCCTAACAAACCATACATCAATAGAAAGCTTATTTATTTGAAAAATGTGCCTTTATGACTGGTTTTGTGGTCCAGGGTCACATATTGTCACACTTTACAGTAAGGTTTATTAGTTATCATGAACTAAGAGTGAACAATACTTTATAAATCTTGGCTAATGTTAATCATAGCATTTACTAATGCATTATTGAAATCACAAGATATTAGCATTAGTTAATGCACTGTAAACTAACATGAACAAACAATAAGACTGTATTTGTGTAACTACCATTAACAAAGATTCATAAATAGTGTAATAAATGTGTTGTTCATTGTTCGTTCATGTTAGTTAATACATTAACTAATGGTAACAAATGACACCTTACCACACACACACACACACACATATTTATTTGCATACATATGATTATTATAAAATGATTATGAATATGTAATTACCTTAAATTAAATTTGAATTAATTTCAATTTCAATTACAGTTTTACACAAGTTATTCTAAGCTACACATATTCTTGCTTATTTTTAATGTGACTTGTAGAATTGTAGAATGAATCTTTCCTAGTTAATGTTTATTAAAAAGATAAGTATTATTAAAGATAATAAGATTTATGCTTTGTCTTTGGTTATGTATTTGAATGTTTTTTTCCACAATACAACTGTTTAAAAAAAGTGGGTTTTTCTTTTATTAATCCTGATTTTCTTTCATTGTTTTTGGCGCCATGTTATAGAGAAAAGAACTAGAGTGAATGCAGAAACAGTGTAAAAGCAGCAAAACTGCTATGATGACAACTTAATTTACCCCAGCAAATCCTGTGAGGACATAAAAAGACAGTAAAAACAAAGTAGAGCCACTCACATATGAAATACATTTTCCCCCCCAATATCTGGCTTTTCTGCTATAAGGTTGTGGTTTATTTAATTGTAATCTAATATGACTGAAACACCTTTCATACTCATTGCCTCATCTTTCTAACATCCCAATATATTAAAAAAGTAATGGGAGCATTGCATACACATACATTCCACCTCATATACAAACACACACACACTGATATTCAAGTCTCTTGCATTCCTCCAGAGAGTTGCTCCTGACATTTCATTACTTTTGGCCTCAGTCCAGTTAGTTTTGATGTCCTCTCATTAGCAGAGTCTGTTAGCAAAGGCGAAGCTAATTAACCTAGAGGCCCCCTCTCGAGAGATCATTAGAGGGAAGGAAAAGCGAGAGAGAGAAAGACACTGACTTACCTGGAATTCAGACATTTCGCCATAGCCGCCATTTTATAAATAAACCACAGCCTTCTGTCTGCATCTGTCTGAGTCTCTCAGGTTTATCAGTGTGTAAGACTTGTGTCCAGCTCACAGCGCCCTAACGAGCTGACCAATCACTGCACTCCAAGATCAATTCATGCAAATTGCTGAGTGAATATTCATGCTAGAATTTGAATAGTAGATTCCATATTCAACACAAGGCTGTTGACTGAAACTTCTAGCTTGAGAGGTGTTCAACCGTCCTTCTTCGACAACATTTAATTGTCACATGAAAGAATGAATGAGATATGGGTTCATACAGTCACTCTCTCCTCACTTCCCTCCCACATTTTCTCTCCACCCCCAAACACCGCTTGTATTTCACCCCTACACTTCCTCTGACATCTTTGAACGCGGGTACGAGTGAACGCTCACACAAAAAAGGAAAAAGTTATTATCTAAAGGCATATATCAGGTAAAATAGGTGGTTGCTCTTTGCTGTTTTGTTGTGGGCAGCTATCAAGGCTGGTTTGAAGTGGTGGAGCTGAGTTGAGAAAGAGGGAGGCAGAAAGAGAAAGACAGAGAAGTCAGCATAAGAAAGTGCTGGGGTGGCTGGAAAGTGCTCATCACAAGAACGAAAAACAAGTATATCTCATTTTCGCTCTTCAAACGCCTCTCTTTTCCATTGCTTGTTCTCAAAGCGCTAAAATGAACACGTCTGCCCAGCGAAAATGAAACTGAAGTAGCGAAAATGAACCGCAAGAGGGCAGCAGTGTCTTTAATAATCATGGATGAAACCTGCTTCACAAACGGCTTTCTGGTGATTTTTGCATTTCAACTTTTTGTCGAGTTCATTTTACAAATATCTAATGTTCATGTTTTGATTACCGAAGCCGCCTTTTAGGTGTAAATTGGTTTTAGCTTAAAAGGGAGACCTTATTGAAAAGTAGCGTATTAACGGACCGAACGGACGTTTTCCCCCTCATATTTCCAGCTTTAAACTTTCTCCTCATCCCGGTAATTTTACTTTTTACATGTTTAATTTCAATGTACATAGGATGTACTTATAAACGATGTGAATTTTAAGAAATGAAATCTTAAATCAGTCACTGCAAAAGCGAATGAACGATATCATCCGTCGTTTGTCTTTCAACTTCCCCTCAGTTTTCATTTTGCGGTTTATTTGCACATCTAGTGGGAGACAATATTTGGAAAGCTGACTTTGTTAAGATTAAATTATGTTGATGTCGAGATTAAGGGACTTTAAAGAGATCACGATGTATACAGTTATGTTATTAAGCGTTTTAACCATGACGCTATTTAAACGTTAACAGACAATATTCGGGACGAACGCCATATATGGATCACAAAACCAGTCATAAGGGTCAAATCGAAATTGAGATTTGTACATCATCCGAAAGCTGAATAAATAAGCTTTGTATTGATGTATGGTTTGTTAGGATAGAACAATATTTGGCCTGAGATACAGCTATTTGAAATCTGGAATCTGAGGGTGCCAAAAATATAAATATTGAGAACAATCACCTTTAAAGTTGTCCAAATGAAGTTTGCAAAAAAAGTAAGTTTTGATATATTTATGGTGGGAAATTGAACATGATTTTTACTTAACACCTAATGATTTTTGGCATAAAAAGAAAAATGTATAATTTTGACCTATACAATGTATTTTTGGGCCATTGCTACAAATATACCTGAGCTACTTAAGACTGGTTTTGTGGTCCAGGGTCACAAGGTTTTCATATTAATTTGATAAACTGTGTGTATAAGTCTAATAAGCCTATATCACGTCATTTTTTGTATCTAATAACAAGACTTACTTTTAATGTTAAATTAGATCAATGTCTACTCTTCTCAACCTTTCAGACTTTTCAGTCGCGAAATATAGTGTCAACCCTGAATTTTTCATGACAAAACACTGACTTATAGTTTAATATTATTGCCAATGTTTCTGATTTCAAAATATTGCTTGTACATAATACAAAAACTACTTAAAATACTACAAATTATAGCAGTAATGTAAGAGTTTTGTGTGTCGCACAAACAATTTAACCGTGCAAAATCCGAACTATCAATCACTTGCATTTGTTTTGAAAACACATACACACTTTTTCCACAAACACCGCACACAGTCCCCTTGATTCACCCACAGGACAGTTGACGCGTCCTCTAGTTTAAGCCTTTTACCCCAGCGCTCATAATGGATCTGTCTTGTGAATATGTGTGTGTGTAATGCTCAGGGTCACGGTCAGGGGTTTAGCAAGTTTTTGGGCCTCCCTTTATGTGCCCCCCAAGCTCCTCAGTAACGCCTGTCAGGGCCGTGACAGACGGCGCGTGGGTGTGTGTGTGTCCGTGCGAGGGACTGAAAGAGGGATGCTGGGTGGCGTGTGTTAGGGTCAAGGGTCAGTCCGCTGCGCACCCTCCCTCATCCCCCCTCCCCCTGGTCTTGCCCCCCTTGACCTTTGGGGAGGCCAGCGAGGGGGTACGTCTGCCTCAGAGGAACAGGAGGCGGGGTTTATCGCAGGGACACGGCTCTATAAATAACGGTGGCCCTCTGATCACAGACTAGTTGCGCTGGCCCAATTAGTTTTTATGTAATTAGGCGCCAAAACCTATGTACAGATGTTTTTGCTACAATGTGAAGGTTAAAAAAACACATTAGTAACATTATGTATTCTTTTATATATATATTATATATTATATATATATATATATTATGTGCCAAAATTTTTGGTTTGATTTTATTGCCAAGATTTCTGATCTAACATATTATATATACATAGTACAAATACTACTGAAAATACTACAAGGTTTAACACTAAAGAGAGAAATATGTTTATAAAATGTTACCCTGGAACACAAAACCATTCACAAGGGTCAATTTTTTCAAATTGTGATTTATACATCACCTGAAAGCTGAATAAATGAGCTTTCAATTGATGTATGTTTGTTAGAACAAGACAATATTTAAAAATCAGAAATGTAAGGGTGCAAAAAAAAATCTAAATATTGAAATTTGCCTTTAAAGTTGTTCAAATTAAGTTCTTAGCAATGCATACTATTAATAAAAAATTATGTTTTGATATATTTTTGGTAGAAATTCACAAAATATCTTCATGGACTTTACTTAATATCTTAATGATTTTGGCATAAAAGAAAAAATGATCATTTTGACCCATATGTATTGTTGGCTATTGCTACAAATATACCCATGCTACTTGTGGCCCAGGATCACATATGAAAAATATGAAAAATTGGTTTTGTTACACTAAAAACCAATAACCAACTTTTAACAAACCAATTTAAATCTAACTTTTACCTCACACTGTACACTGTAAAAAGTTATAAACTGCTATTTTTTAAATATCTGATGCATCCCTTAATGTACTTTTGTAAGTGTTACCCAATCCATTTAGGTTTAAATTTTATTGTTATCACCAAATTTTACATTATTACCTAATACTTATTATTTAAATTATTCCAAATTTAAAAACTGCTATTTTTAATACCTGATACAACCCTTAAAATGTACTTTTGTAAGTATTACCCAATCCATTTAGGCTTTAGTTTGATTATCACTTAATTTTAAAATGTTACTTAATATTTATGATTTAAACCATGATTTTATTTATTTGTATAATATTTTATTATTTAAATATATATTTAATTCATAATTAATCAATATTAGTATAATATGACAATAAATTATTTTTGTCATTTAAAAAAAAATCTTGCTGAACAAAAAAAAAAAAGTATGAAAATGAACTTACAATGGAATTCTATGAAGCTAATTATTTAATTCCATTGTAAGCACAAAACTGCCCAACAATTTTTTTTAACAAATTGAAGGATGTGTCAGAAAATACTTTCTGTGATATTCATGAACATGCCACAGTCACTCTAACCAAAAATATTCCTTTATCCAAAACTAATGCAACACCAAATCAACAAACGCAGAGCTCTAAAGATGCAGTGCACACACACACACACACACACACACACACACACACACCCCTTCCCATACTTCAAGCACAGCAGTGATTCCCCCTCGACTCAAGGAGAGATGCAGAGGCAGGTTAGGGTGTTAAATCTTATTGGCTGTTGACCTGATTTAAAGACAATGGAGCAGAACAATGGAGGGTACAGGTATAAAAGTAGACCTTTCTCGCACTTGCCGTAACCGAAATATACTAATAAAGTTGCATCATGTGCTGCCCAGGCTTTGTATTCAAGATTCACATCAGATGTTTCCATAATACATTTAGTTGCATCATATATATATAACATTTCTGCCATTTTCACAAAAGTAAAAAAAATATATATATTTATATATTATAATATATCTATGTATACACATTTATTTTTATTTACATATTATATTACACAAAAATTCCCCACACAACAACAACAAAAAATTCTGCTACAACAAAACTTTATGGTAACTCTAGGCCTCTGTCGTTCAGTATATTTTGCCCTCTCTCCCTCTCTCTCTCTGTACAGCGTGTGCAGCAGTGTTGGTCAGCTGCGGTCATGACATCACTGGACAGCACAGCTCTCCAATAGGACACCTAGCCACGTTGCCAGGCAACAGCAGTGAAAGACCTGCATGTGTGTGTGTGTGTGTGTGTGTGTGTGTGTGTGTATGAGCGTGTATGTGATAATCAAACTAAAAACCTGAAATGTTCCAGCTTCAAGTCATAAGTTGGTTTGTTCTTGTTGACGTGTCTCATGTAAATATGAATACACACCACAAATAGTAAAGAACAGTGAAAATGAAATATACTGTACCACAAAAATGCATGTTGGTAAACAAAATGATGTTTTTCTGTTTTTACGAAGCACTTGCGTAAATGTAATTTTAAGAGCTTGTGAGTCATCCGTATTAGTGTGTTTTCGGATAGCGTGTCGGGAGTATTTTCTCGGCCTCTAGCCGCGCACGTGTGTTTCGAGTGTTTCTAAGAGCGGATTTACGTAAATATATTTGTGCTCGAGTGTGCGTAAGCCTCTCCGGCAGTGGGTATTTTGTATTTGTGTGTGTACGTGAGCGTCTCCGGGTTGGTATTTTGTATTATTGTGTGTGTGCGCCTCTGCGCCTGCCGTCTCAGGAGTGTATATTATATCCGATACAGTACCTCTTTCGCGCACCACATATTTCTGGGCCGATCGATACCTCTGACTCCCTACAAGACAATAATCGCTCCTCTCGCCCCCCTCCCCTGTATGGCTACCATTATTACCACCCTCCCCGGGGGAACGCGCAAAACAGGGAGGGAGGCCGACGCTTCCACCCTTCCTCCATCCCTCTGTCCGTCCACCCCGACCCTCTGTCCTTCTATTATTTCTCCCCGACAGGAGGGATGGAGTGGACGACGGGCGAAATAAAGTGGCAGGAACCATATTAAGATATGAGTAAACGCAGGACGGGTGGATAGACAAAGAGAGGAGAAGAGAAGTGAGTGCAGGTGCATTGTGATCGTACAATAAAAGGAGGGAATGACAGGAGAAGATTTACACAGCTGTCTCCTAATAAAGGATAAGAGGGAAGGCTCAGACGCAGCGGAGAGAGGCAGCGTATAATTATGCCCAAAATGTAGAGAAATCCGAATCGCACGCCAAGTTCAATGAGCGCCGAGCCGGTCCGAACGAATCCCATCTGGGGGACGGTGTCCGTCCGTGACAGAATCTACTAAGCAACTAAACAGCATGATGTATGTGTTATGGGGGACGGCAGATTGCTCGGTGTATAGGTTTATCGATTGCACTGGACTTAAATTGGCTCTCAATTAAAGAGAACACTTATTTGACCTCTTCCTCGCCGCCTGCGCCGCACGTCGCTCTTGCTTTTCTTTCCTCACCTGCACATCCATCTAAGGCTACGACCTCAAACCTGTTCTGGCCTGCTCGGCCAAGCCGGCGGCCGGTCCCTCCACATGCCTCTTTCATTTCGCTCGGATTCTGCGGAATCTTTCGCCCGCTATCAATCCGGTTAAAACTGCGGAGATGAATTATTAAGTTTATTTATTCAAACACTATTAATAATATAAGCAGACACAACACCTCGAGTCGAGGCGGACGGGGAGAAGAGCGTGAAAAGGGAGAGAAAAGGTGGTGTGCATAGTAGTAGTAGTAGTTGGAGGGCTAAAAAAGGTGGAGGGAGAGGAGAAGGGAGGGTTAGGAAATTGGTCTGGCTAGCGGAACAGCTTTTCACCCCTCTATCCCCCCTCCACCACCACCCTCCCCTTCTCTCCCCCATTCTGCTTTGTATTCTGTGGAGATGACAGGGAGAAAGCTTTATTGCTCCGAGTTGGTATCGATCGGGGCCCCTCTCGGAGGGCGCTCAGACCCGCGCATATTGGAGGCACTTTTGCAACGCCTACAGCCTCCCCCCTTGTCTCTCGTCTCTACTTCTTCTTCTTCGTAGTATTTCTTTCTCGTTCTGCTTGTGTCATTTATGCGGCCAGGGGATTCAAAAATCACAGTTTCGAGACGCCTCGGGTCGTATTTACCCGAGCGCTTCTTGCACGAGTGCAACGGCGGGGAGCCGAATCAACAGCGGGCCTCACAATTCAAACATGGATGAATACACACAAACTTACAGATCTCTTATTCCCTCGTCCTCAGCCTAATTTCTGCACTCCCGTCTCTCTTTTATCGCCTCGCGCACTTGGCCAAGCGCTATTTTTGATGTGGGCACAACAAATGTCAACGTTCCTGTGAAAAAGTGACAAGAGGGAGAGGAATCTGCAGAAAGACACACGCCGCTCTCAGAGGATCGAAGGCTGTTTTGTAAGGTAGGTGTGTTGTCGTCGCCTAGCGCGGCGGCGATGCTAACAGCACCTCAGCGTCGGGAAACATTAGGATGGCTGTGTGGAAATACACTGACTGACAATTCCCCTAAAGAATGGAGGGAGGAGAGAAATAGAGGGATAGTTGGATGGATGAAGGCCCCTCTACCCTTCGCTCGTGCCCTTGGGCAAGGTTTTTCACCCATGGTTCCCTGGGGTGTGTTCAAGCTCTTCTTCTTCTGTCCTTCTGTGCTTTTCGCCCGTCCATTTCAGCCGCGGCACCTGCGCTTCTTTCGGGAGCCATCGCGGGTTATTTAACCAAACTCCATTTTGAATGGCGAGGCTCATGGCCACATTCGTTCTCGGACGGCGTCCTAAGCTCCGGCTGTGCAAAAAAAGGTGGCCACTCTGCTGTCTAATTTTACCTCGCCCTCTCCATCAGCCTACCTTTCCACCGCCTCAGTGCCACTTATGTTCACTCACCAAATGACACACACAAACACCCCCATCTCCCCCCATCCATCCATCGCTCACTCGCTCACTCGCTCTCTTTGTTGCTACGTCGTTGGCTATATGGTCGTCAAGCATGGCAATTTTGCCAAAATCACAGTGAGTGTGTGTATTTGAAGGGGAAATGGCAAGATATGTGTTTTTGTGTTAAAGATGTTGAAAGGGGAGTGCGTGTGTGCTCAATGTGGCTTAAAAGTACTTTGTGAAGTCACCTTTTGATTTGTAGTGTGTTAGGGAACTGCACTTTCTGTCAAAAGGTGCAGACAGAACTGAAACAGATCTTATTGTGGACACAATGAATTCATGTCATACAAAACTGGATAAAATGAATGCTATTGATACTATATTATTCAATAAGTCATGTTAAGAACATGAATCAAAAAGTCTTTTTGAGTTATGAAATTTGTTTAGGTGTATTCCTACTAAGTCTTAGATGTTAAAGTAACACAGTACATCAACATAACATTTTTTTTGTATGGTGTTTTGTTTTGTATTCACATACATACAATAATATATTTTGTATTATATTAGGTTTAGAAATTATATCTCAGTTAACATTTAAAAATAACACTATGCAAAAAATCCACATTACTCTGATTATTTAAAAATAAAAAACAGACCAAGATAGCTTCATGTATGAATGTCTTTTTAAAGTTACAGTAAAACTATCTTTCTAAAACTATATATGATGTTGATGTAACGTATTTAACATAATAAATATTAGCCTTAATATTTAAAACAAATATTATTTAAATATTTTAAAACATTTAAATATTCAGCATAAAAATATGGACATTTTTGTATGGTGTTTTGTTTAAAGCATTCATTCATATTTTGTATTATATATCATAATTCAAATCGAAATAATAATATATATAGTTCATTGTATAAAAAATCCATATTAGTCTGATTCTTTTGAAAAAGAGACTAAGAGAGCTTAATCTTTAAATGTCTTATCAAAGTTACAGTAGGAACTGTATTAGATCTTTCTAAAAAATATATATAATGTTGACGTAACAAATAAATACATAAGGTTTTGCATGGTGTTTTTTAGAAGTATTCACGAGAGTATTTAATTTAACATTAAATATTCTAAATATTACAAATATTTTAAAATATTACATTTTTAAATATTTTAATATTTTAAATATTTTATTACATTTGACATTTTCAATAATTGTAAATTATATTGATATTACACTATTATTTATTAATAATATTAATTACTATTTAACAGTGTAAATGCTCAAAAATATTTATAATAAAAATGTATTTATATAAAAAAAGTACCAAATATTCCATATTAGTTCTTCTAAGCGATTTCTTGTTTAGCTTCTCCATGTCAGTGCCTGCCATGTATGTGTGTGTATGCACATGTATATATGTGCGGCGTGTGTTGATTGCTGGGTTGTGGTCGTGCTGGGTGCCAGGGTAGTGAGGGGCTGGGTGAGTGGCACATCACCAGCTGAGAGAAAGCGTGAAAGAGAGAGAAAAACGAGGAGAGGAAGAGAGCTGAGAGGCTTTGGAGAGCGCCGGTCCCCCGGCCGACCGCCATTTCACACTGGTGACCAACACAAATTGGATCAGGCCGTGTTCTCATTGCACCAGCAAAAAAATCAGACGCACAAAATGGCTGAATCTCCAGTACCGCAATACTGGACACTGGGCCACCGACTACTGGATAGAGGAACAAATTAGTATCACAAAGTGAACAATAACCGTGTAGTAAGACGATGATGAATATGTTAATGCAACACGCAAAGTGTAGCGACATTCCAATGTTTTTAAAGACAACATGAAAGAATATTATATATTGGAATAAATTGAAATGACTTTTTGGGCCACTTTTTCAGGAATAAGTGGACAAATCTGAAAGCTAGACTTAAACTGTGGTTGCAAACCAGTCTGTGTCTCTGGCAGGCTTGATTTGATTAGTGCTGTGGAAAAACATATCATACTGTGATATTATTGGGTAATATTATTTTCCCCTCATCCATGCTGCCCAAGTTACATCAAGTTAATCAAGTCAGAGGCACAGAAAACATTTTTTTCTCTTTAAAAATGCATGCATTGATTAATCGTGCACAATAAGACCAGAGGGCATTTATTAATAAAGTAAATGGAGTCGATATTGATTTCATGTTGTCTTTAACACATGAACGCTATTATATGTAGCATTAACCTGACAAAGAAACAGATTCTCCTGCATGCCTAATGACGCTCAGACATCTAAAGAACATCATTCAATGAAAAAGACGCTTCATGATAGAAATTCAGTTCTGATCGAGCGGACGCTTCCATTCAGAGCATCGCCGAATTTTGTCAGCATCATTTCTAAGCGATGACCTTGAACTCAAAAACAGCTCCGTATGTAGATGATAAGTCTTTTGCTTTTAAAGATTTACAAAATCTTGCCTGACAATATCAAGAGGAACACCGCTATTGGAAAAAGACGTCCTTGCCTTTTCACTGACCTGTGATGTTTGTCATCAGGTTTTTTAAGGGCGAACGTCTGAATGAGTGGGTTTTTGAAACCACCTCTGTATGCTCAAATTGACTCGGTTAAATTGAGTTCGTATTGAGGATGCGAAGCCCACACAATAATGTGCAAAAAAGTTGTTTATCCAAGGTCAACGCTATACTGAACATTATATACCATACCACATGTGTAATCGTCTCAATCAGCACAATGAAATTAGAAGATATCTGAGCTGAATTCACTAAGTAAACATGTATTTACAAGCCTGAAGCACTAAACCTTTGTGCTGTTCGGCGACGTCGAAACAATGAACCGAGGCTTTCAGAAGCAAATCAGAAAGACGCCAACGTAGCATAAATGTAACGTTTCGCATATTTGCTAATGCACGCTCGGCGTATTTGTTTATGCGCGAGCGTGTGTAGTTCTGGCGCCACGTGTTCGCCCTGTTTACACACTGAGAGCGGGGCACGTGGGGCGATATCTCACGGCAATCGATGAGAGGGGGAGCGGAGGGGGGGTAGAGGAAAAAATCGGTAAGGAAAGCAGGTTATCTCCCGTCATTAATGGGGGGGAATCCCGGGTAGGTGGGCCCTGTGTGTGTGTATGTGTGTAAGTTGGGGGAAGACCTGGATTCATTGAGAAAAAACACAGACTGTTTGGCATCGGGAGAAAGCAGACAATTATCTGTATTGATTAAAGCCAGCCAGCCAGCAGGCTGAAGACAGAAAACTATGACTAGATCAATAGAGAGAAGGGGAGAGAGAGAGAGACACACACAGAGACAGAGAGAGAGAGAGAGAGAGAGAGGGAGAGAGAGAGGACGGCTGCGTGTTTTGTGGGGGTACTGCAAATAGGTTGTGAGTTGGCAGAAAAAAAGCTGAGTGATGCAACAGTTGTACGAAGCAAACGGGACAGAAAAAAGGCAGTGGTGGACAAAGAAAGGAGGGTGTTTTGTTAAGTCAATGAAAGGCAAACAGAGAAACTATGCGAGTATTTGTAGTTGGTAGTGAACACATGAAAAAGTTGTTTTGCACATTCTGTCTGTATTTCAATGTTACTTAGTGCAATTAAACTAAAATAAATGGCAACTGAAGTTTGGGTTAAAACATACTTCTCAAGCTCAAGAAATTTTTTAATGAATTTAAAAAAAATATTTGTTACAAAGCATGTAAATAAATAAATACAATTAAAATAAGGAGAGTGGCAAAGTTTTTGCAAAAAATAAAAATAAAAAAAATTTGCACAAAAAAATAGATTGTATAGGTCAAAATTATTTATTCATTTTATTGATAATCATTTTGTAAAGATCATATTCCGTTAAGATATTTTGTTAATTTCCTACTGTAAATATCTCAAAACTTAATTTTTAATTAGTAATATGCATTGCTAAGGACTTCATTTGGACAACTTTGAAGGCAAATTTCTCGATATTTAATTATTTTGGCATCCTCAGATTCCAGATTTTCAAATAGTTGTATCTCGGCCAAATATTGTCCTATGCTAACAAACCATACATCAATCATACATTATTTATTCAGCTTTCAGATGATGTATAACTCTCCATTTAAAAAAAACTGACCCTTATGACTGGTTTTGTGGTCCAGGGTCACAAATGGACAGGGAAAAAAAAGGAATTTGTTAAAGAGACAATATCAATCTTTGCCACACAGTCATGATCTTTCATAATAGAATAATTAAATAAAATGTATAGAATTTAACATTAATATTGTTCCAATCTGTGGAATAACAGTTGGAAATTATAATATATATTTTTTAAATATTTAATTCATTCATTAATTCAGTATTTTAAGGAAGTATCTCACCCCTTGTCTTTTAGATTTATTTAAGTTAACATTACAGTACAGTAAATATTTGAGTTAAAGTAAATTTTTGTACATAAAGTAAATATTACAAGATATTTATTTATTTTTAACAATCTGTTTATTGAGATGTATCAAAATATAACAATGTCATACAACAATATTATAGTTACATCTTTTCATTTGAAAAAAAGGAACACAGGTTATTACAAGATATTTATAATATTTATAAATTCATATATTTTTTCCCCAGAATATATGGGTCTTTATACATATTTAAATATATTGATATAAATAGATGAATATATAGCTTAAAAAACATTAAAAAGTTTATCAAAAACTTGTCCTAGATGTTTTAAGATCACAATTTTAGTACTGTAGATAACCACAAGTGTAAATCAATTGCTGCATAAACTGCATAAAGTATGTTTTGGTCTTTATACATGTATTCCACATACATTAAGCCTTGCAACTCAGGTTCGAGTTACACTCAAAAAAAAGAAAAAAAGGCAAAAAGCCTTGAATCAGCAACATTACTAGAAAGGAACTGAGATACAAAATGGATTAACACACATTTATCAGGCATTTTGCATAAACCACAGGTTTCAACCTCCCGACACTAAATAGTAAATCACTGCTGAGTAAACAGGTGGACAAAGTGAGTAATTAGTGACAACGTGACGCCAGATTAGCAGACAAGAGCTAAAGAAAGAAGTGTGTTTGCGTCTCCGACTGCAGTTGTGTGCTTTGTACCTTGCACAAAAATACATCTTTCATGATTAAACTTGAAAGTCAACCCTACTGCGCTAGTGTGTCTAACAAGCCACTTCAAAATCAGCAACCAATCACACACATATAAACAGCTGGACACACATATTCAATTATGGCACACTCCAACATTGTAGTGCACAAGTCTGGCCTGATTACTCTCTCTCTGTGTGAGGGCGTGCGTAAAACACAGACAGAGAGAAAGAGAGAGAGCAGGTCTTTCCTGAGCTGTAAGGCCTGGGAGAAATGGAACTTAAATGCCTCTCACTGGCTCTCAAACTCCAGTTGCCTTTATTGATGCACTGGCCTACTGCCAACCAGAGGCCTTTTCCACTTCAAAGGGTCCACGTTCACACACACACACACACACACACACACACACACACACACACAAACACACACGCACACTCACACACATACATTCGTCCTCACCTGTGAGCATGAAATGCACTCCAACCTCTATCTGTACTTCAGGCCTATATCCGTGATGTCCACCTCCATGTGTAATCTTAGATATAAAAAAGGCCACTCAAAGTGCGATTCAATGTGCAATTCAAACCTCTATCTGTCATCTGAAAGTCTATAAAACCCCATCTATACTGCGAGCGAGCGGCACGGCAAAAACTAAAACACTCCCATTATAATCGAAGCTGTTTCGAAGCGCAAAGTGATTCGGGTTTGCTTTGAGGCTTGCGGGGATTTGAATTCGATTTAAAACTTGCAGTCATTCAAAATCAATTTTGAATTTTTTTAATTCAATTCGAAACCTGAAAGGATTTCAATAGGATTCAACACTGACATTGGTTTAAGTTCACTATGTGATTCAAATAAGTTTTGGAATTTCTAGTGATTCAAAGTAAATGAAAATGTTGCAGTGATCAGATTCAGTTTAAAACATGAAGTAATTTTAATTAGAGTCAAAGCTTGCAGTGATTCAAATTTGAAGTTACAGTGGTTCAGATTCAGTTTGAAACATGCAGTAATTTGAATTCGAGTCAAAGTTTGTAAGGATTCAAATTGATTCAAAGTTGCAGTGATTTTGAATTTGAGTCAAAGCTTGATTCAAAGCAGTGATTCAAATTTGAGTGATTCAGATTGAGTTTAAAACATGCAGTAATTCGAATTTGAGTCAAAACTTGCAGTGATTCAAATTTGGTTCAGTGTTGTGGCGATTCAAATTCATTTTGAAGAATGCGTTGATTAGATTTTGAGTTAAAGCTGGCAGTGATGAAAATTTGTTTCAAATTTGCAGTGATTCAGAATCAGTTTGAAACATACAGTAATTTGAATTTGAGTCAAAGCTCGCAGTTATTTTAATCTGATTCAAAGTTGCAGTGATTCAAAGCTTCCAGTGATTCAAATTCAATTCAATGTTGTAGCGATTCAAATTCATTTTGAAGCATGCATTGATTTGATTTTGAGTTAAAGCTTGGAGTTATCCAAATTTGATTCAAAGTTGCAGTGATTCAGAATCAGTTTGAACCATGCAGTAATTCGAATCTGAGTCAAAGCTTGCAGTGATTTATATTTGATTCAATATTGTAGCGATTCAAATTCATTTTGAAGCATGCATTGATTTGATTTTAAGTTAAAGCTTGGAGTGATCCAAATTTGATTCAAAGATGCATTGATTCAGATTCAGTTTGAAACATGTAGTAATTCGAATTTGATTTGGAGTTAAAGCTTGAGCTAAAATTTTGCAGGTATTCACATTTAGTTTGAAGATGGTATTGATTGAAATTGGATTCAAAGATAAACCCTGAACCAAAGATGTTGTTACATTTGCACTTATGTGTAAAACAAACAAACAAAAGTATTTAATGGTTCAAAATATGACCAAAATTGATTATATCCTAAAAAGAAAAAAATATATATATTTTTTTTTTTTATTGAAATGCAATAAAAATGTGCTTTTGTAAGTGAACAAAATGCAGCATGTATGTTTTGTTGGACTTATAATTAATTCATAAATAATTTATGCATATTGCAATACTTTTCTAGAAAAAAATGCTTAATGTGAAAAGGTTAAATGAAATTAATTTCATAAATGAAAGAAAAATAACTAAAGACATATGCAATAACATGCTTGATTCTTTTAGGTTACCATAAATGTACTTCTCAATTAATTATGAGCAATGCATACTAATAAATTTGAATATTCAGTCATTTTTTATCATAACACAACAAAAAATGTGCTACTATAAATGCACAAAAACCCTCAGGCAATATTCCTTTAACTAAATAAGCAACTTTAATAATTTATGACATAGATACTAGGCGACAACTTATCAAGATCAGTAGAAACGCTGCTACATTTCAGGCTCTACAGGTCTGAGATAGAAACTTCGCACTGTGTGGATCCCAGAATCCGCAAATGTCGATACGACCCACATGTCTACGCCTCAGCCTTTGCATTTCAATGCAGTTTCCTTTTCATTATTTATGACTCTTTTACCCACGTCAGAAAAAAAAAGCATGGGCCTACACCTCCACACCTATCCCCATAGTAACCAACCTCACAAGTCCTGTATATGCACAAAGAGCCCCTCACAGAGCACATGCCATATACTCAAGCTTGTGTGTGTGTGTGCACGTTTGGACATACATGTATGCACAATCGTAATGGGCTTCCTGGTGTCCTGGGGAGAAAGTGCGAGAGGTGAATGTCTCTCCATGCCTCCGAGAATGGAGTGAGAAACCAGACTACCGCTGAGTGTGAACAAGCTGGGACAAGAAGCTGTCATATCTGATGGGAGAATGACAGTCTGCATACAATGGCATTATATATAAATATAGAATAGGGTTTTAGGTTTCTATTTTGCATTTTTCTATCACTTGCATTTCATTTTAAACCATATTATCAGCATAACTCTTTGAGTGGAAAGTTTCATATTTACATGCATTTCTGGTGTATCTCTTTTGCTTTAATGCTTTCACTGGAGCTACATGAACAATCATGTTCTTCAGCTTGATTTGAGAATGATTCAAAAAGCATCTTGTGCTTCAGTGGAGGAAAGAACATCTGATTGCACAAACAAAAGGAGTTCACAGTCACAATTCTCATTTATTTATTTTTGCAGTGATTCAAGGTCAATTAGAAAGCAGAAGTGATTCAGATTTTGTTTGGAGCTTCACGTAGCCACAAATCTGTTTGGAATTAAAGAGTTTAGAGTTATTTTAATTTGTTTGGAGGTTTGCAGTAATGCATAGTCAATTAAAAGTGTAAAGTGATTTAGATTTATTTTGGATCTTGCAGTGATTTGACTCAAATTTCCAGTGATTCAAATTTAGTTTTGAATCACAAGACTGTCATTTGCAGTGATTAGAATGAAGTTTAAAGCTTGCAATGATTTAAATTTGATTTTAAAGTCACAAATGTGTTTGTTTTAAATTCATATTTGTTTTAAATTCATTAAGAAGTTTAGCATGATCTGACTTTGTTATGAGCTTTGCAGTGATTCAAAGCCAACAAGAAAGTTTTGAGTCATTCAGATTTGTTTTGGAGCTTACAGTGATTAAAATTCAGTTTTCCACAAACAATGATTCAAATTCAGTTCAAAGCTTGCAGTGATTCAGATTTGATTTTAAACTTCACACAGTCAGAAATGTGTTTTAAATTCAACAAAGAATTTTGAGTAATTCTGCAGTGAAAGTCAGGTTGAAGATTTTTTTTTTCAATCTTGCAGCCATTTAAATTTGATTCAGAGTTACAGTAAGTCAGATTCATTTAGAAGCTTGCATTGTATAGGATTCATTTCAAAGCTTGCAGTGATGAAATTGAATAAGGAGATTAGAGTGATTCATATTCATTTTAAGAGTAACAGAAATTCAAAGATAAGAAGATTGAAACAAATTTGAATGCCTGGAAGATGCATAAACATTCTGAATCATTTCAAAGTTATGTTACAGTGATTTAAATTTGATTTTGAACATCACATGGTCACTAATGTGTTTCAAATTGAATAAGGAGTTTAGTGAGTTATATTCATTTTGAGGTTTGCAGATATTCAGATTAGAAGAATGCATCAAATTTAAATGACTGGAAGGTACTAAACAAATCAGAATCATTCCAAAGTTAGTGATTCAGATTCAGTTTAATGCTAGCATTGATTAGAATTTGATTCAAAGCTTGCAGTGGGTCAAATTTGATTTAAAGCATCTGGATGGTCACGAGTTTGCTTTATATTAAATAAGGAGTTTAGAGTGATTCAAATTCAATTTGAGGTTTGCAGTGAAAGTCAATCACATTTATTTATTTATGTTTTATTCAAATTTGATTCAAATATGAAGTGATTCAGAATCAGTTTGATTCTCAAATTTGCAGCGATTCAAATTTGATTTTGAACATCACTTGGTTCCTTAATTTGAATTGAGTTTAGAGTGATTCATATTCATTTTAAGGTTTGCAGAAATTCAAAGATAAGATTGAAACAAATTTGAATGACTGGAAGTGATTGCAGTGATTCAAATTTGATTTTGAACATCACTCGGTCACTAATTTATTTTAAATTACAAAATGAGTCTAGAATGATTCATATTCATTTTGAGGTTTGCAGAGATAACTCAAGAAGTTAATCAGAAGACTAAAATGATTCAGATTTGTTTTGGATCCCACAGTCATTCGAATTTGATTCAAAGTTACATTGATTAGAATTCAATTCAAAGCTTGCAGTGATTCAAATGTGAGTTTGAACATCACTTGGCCAATAGTTTGTTTTAAATTGAATACGGAATTGAGTGATTCATATTGTTTTTAAGGTTTGCAGTGATTCAACATTAAATAGAAAGCTGAAATGATTCAGATTTGTTTTACACCTTCCAGTCATTCAAATCTGATTAAAAGTTCCAGTGGTTCAAATTCAGTTTAACCCTAGCATTAGAATTCGATTCAAAGCTTCCAGTGACTCAAATTTGGTTGTGAGCATTTGATGGTCACAAATTTGCTTTACATTCAATAATGAGTTATAAGGAATGATTCAAATTCATTTTGTGGTTTGCAGATGCTCACATCGATTCAAATTCGAGTTTGTCTGCACAAAAGAGTGACAAATGTGCATATTTGACCTTCGAAATTCATCCCAAACCTGTATCAATTACTTTCCTCTGTGAAACATAAAGAAAATAATTTGAAGAATGTTTCAACTGTTTTTGTTCATACAAAGAGACATTTTTCAAAATACTATCTTTTGTTTTTCAAATACAAAGGTAATGCAAACAGATTTGAAATTTGAAGATTTTTTTTTCTTTTTTTAATGTTGCTCTTTTCCAGATTTTTGAATCTCAGTTTTTTCTATCCCTTCTATGGTGATAATACCCAATATCCTAGTACTATGGTTCCATCAATTCGTAAGAGTAGTTCGGAATCATGTGGAATCGTTTGTACCTGCCCGTTCAATGGTCCTGCTTTAGCCAAACGTCCTCTTTTCCTTATGTCACTGTCGTTGGACAATAGCCCTTACTGAGGGTCCCTACCACTGCAGCTTACACTTAATGAACAACAACCTATCCACCCCCCCCCAACCATCATCCATCTATCTACCCCCCCCCCCCAACACCCCCTCCCATCCGCCCCTGCCCACAACCACTGTTGTCCACTGTTCACCTCATCCATAGTAGACGGTATTGATTTTCAGTGGGGAAAATAAAAAAGGCCATGAATTTTAATGCTTTCTGTCTCTCTCTCTCTCTCTCTCTTTCTCTGTTATACCCCCCATCCACCTTTTTTTCCACCCCTTCTTCTCCTGACCCATCCCTCTGCTGCGTTCTTTCCTGGGGGAAGGATAAAGGAGAGGGGGATGGGACAGTCAGGGAGGGGAGAGGTGGAGGGGTTGGTGGTGTGGCGTTGGGTCATTTCTCATTTCCGAACCCTGGACGCTCACCTCCCCCCTTCCTGTTAACTAGCCTTCTCATTGCGCGACGATACGGATGGAAACACGCAACAACCTCTCTGGACGCTCCTCATCAATACCAAGTCTGTGACTCTACACAACCTTGTGCTATTTGAATTAAATGAATGAATAATCTGATCACCAGACACCATATTTATTATTTAATGATGCAAATGCATTTAATTAAGAGTTTTTACAGCTTCAGAAAAAAAAATCATTATTTTTATTTATTTTTTATTTTTTAAATGTCCAGATAAACGATATTAAAGTTAAAAAGTTTGGGGTCAGTAAGATTTTTTTTTTAAAGAATGAATACTTTTTTTTTTTTTTGCAAAGATGCATTACATTGATGAAAAATGACAGTAAAGACATTTATAATGTGACAAAAAGTTTTATATTTCAAATAAATAGCATGCTTTTGAACTTTCTGTTTGTCAAAGAATCCATAATTCCGATTTATGAATCAGAAAATAGTATGGTTTCCACAAAAATATTAAGCAGCACAACTGTTTTTAATATTTATAATAATAAGAAATGTTTCTTGAGGTTAAAACGGCATATTACAATGATTTCTGAAGGATCATGTGACACTGAAGACTGAAATATTCACAGAAATGAATTACATTTTATATATTCAAAAATATATTCAGTTAGAAAAGTAATTTTAAATTGTGATATCATTTTACAGTATTACAGTTTCACTGTATTTTTGATCAAATAAATGCAGGCTTAGTGAGCATAAGAGACTAAAAACACTTTTAAAGACCCTAAAATTTAATAATCATTTCATATTCTTTTTTTTTAAATGTTCAAAGTTCAAAAATTTGGGGTCAGTAAGATTTTTTTTTTGCAAAGGTGCATTACATTGATAAAAAAAAGAGACAGTAAAGCCCTTTATAATGTGACAGAAGATTTATATTATACTCCCTGTCTGCTTTCTAAAATCTGTTTTCTACAAAAATATTAAGTAGCATGTCTGTTTTTAATATTTATAATAATAATAATAAATATTTTTGACCGCCAAATCAGCATAGAATGATTTCTAAAGGATCATGTGACACTGAAGACTGGAGTAATGATGCTTAAAATTCAGCTTTGCATCACATAAATTAATTACATTTTAAAATATATTTAATTAGAAAACAGTCATTTTAAATTGTAATAACATTTTACAATATTACAGTTTTTACGGTATTTTTGATCAAATAAATGGAGCCTTGGTGACCATAAGAGACTAAAAGCATTTTTAGACTAAACGTTTAGTTTCTGCTATTAAATTAATAAAAGTTACAATATATTAGTAAACAGGCTGTGTTAAATGCATTCTTAAAAGCAGCATATCCAATATCCACTATGCCATATGACAACTCATTAGCATTATTTGTATTCATGTGACACTTTTCAAACAATAATTAGAGTGGAAATGCTCTAGAATTCAGCGATACTTAAATACGGACACCCTGCTAATGACCACATGGTCATCGCCACATGTTTGTCGCTGAAATAACATTAAAGCGCAATGAAGATAGATAGAACAAATTTCCCAGCACTCCGTCAGAGTGACAAATGTTTTAATAATTCCAGCAGTGAAAAATGACACGCGCAATATACCATTTCTACAGTGGCATAGCCATACAGCGAGTGACCACATACTCCAATTTACCAGCATTTACGCCTAATTGTCATCTGTGTAATTTCCGACAGATAAATAAAGGAGTGAGGGAAAAATCTTCAAGGTAAGACACATGCGGTGAGGCTCATAATTCTGACAAGCACATCTTTTTCTGTTATTTTCTGTATGTGGTTTCTCACCGCCTTCTAATATAAAAGCCGAGAGGATGGACGAGAAATGGACAAAATTGAGGGAGTAAAAAGGGGCTTTTAGGACAGAAAGCGCAGTTGGTGTGTGTGTGTGCGAGATCTGTGTGTGTGTGTGTGTGTGTGTGTGTGTTAAAAGAGGGGTCTTAAAAACTGCATCTACAGATTGTACATACACGGTAATGTTTCATTTCCTTTTACAGCTTCACAATAAACTATTATCTTCATCCATAGCGGAGCATTCGGACAGTCTGTTGTCGTCCAGCAAATTTTAAAAATGTTGACTAAATATTTGAATTTAGTTTAACAGAGCATACTAAAACTCTGAAGACACATTTCTGATATACACTGACATGGTAACACTAAAAAAGAAATATATCACGTCCTTGAGATTTCTGTCTTTTCTTACAGCTCAGTGAGTTCTGATACCACATGTGAAATACGACAAATTCGATCTTATTCGTTTTGTCCCGATCTCAATCCTCAACTCTAAGGCCACTCCAGTAATCATTCAATTACACCATCCAAAGAAAGGACATTGTTCAATGCACAAAAACATTCCTTGAGTTCACATGTTAAAATATGTTTTGATTCATTTGCAACCCTTTACATATGTCTCTTTGTCATTCAACGATTCACGCGCCACTCACCTCCACCTCTCGTACCGTATTGAACCACACAGAGGGGGAACATGTGAATGCATGTCTGCTAATAATGACACAACGGAGTGTTTCTTTCGCATGTTTCCACAGCCTGTGCTTCTGTGACATGCGAAAGGTAATTTGCTGTGTATTGTGGTATTTACTAACATCCGAGTGTTTTGCGGTTCATTCAGGTTTGCTGTTATTCCTGCGTGTTTTGATTAATCTTGCGAGAGCTGCCGGACTCATAACGAGGATTTGAAATTGAGGTCAAGCACTTTTGTAACGTGTGTCAAGAAACTCTATCGGAACGTCACGGAAACATTCATAATGGATGCATTCAACAACGCATAAAACATCATGCATACCAAGAATCACTGAAAAATTCAATCAACTCGTTGAATTAAGCAACACAGGTTATTATATTCCAACTGACCATAGTTACTTGGATATTGGAGATTGCAAATGCAAACGACTGTGCACTTTTGATGCACATCATAATGATGGTTCTTTGAGGTTTGTGTATGCACCGCACACTCTTAAAAATAAAGGGGTGTTTTTACAGTTTTTCCCCAAAGAACCTTACAGTGAACAGTTCTTAAATGAACCATTTTGAAGAACATTTAAAAAATCTAAAGAACCTTTTTCAACTATAAAGAACCTTTTCTTCATTTGAAAGGTTCCATGGATGTTTAAGGTTCTTCATAGAACCATTAATGCCAATGAAGAACCTTTATTTTTAAGAGTGTATGCACCACACACTCTTAAAAATAAAGGCTTCAAAGGGGTGTTTTTACAGTGATGCCATGGAAGAACCTTTTTTGGTTCCCTGAAGAACCTTACAGTGAACAGTTTTAAAATCAACCATTTTGGGCGATCTCAAAAATCTATAGCAAATGACATTATTCAGTGTCTAATATCAGCAAATTTTGAAGGCACTTTTGGTGCACATCATAATGTTGGTTAATTTAGGTTTGCTGTTGTTATTGTGTTTTGAATAATTTTGCAAGTGCTTCTGGACTCATAACAAACAACTACAATTGTGGTCAAACACTTCTGAAATACATAGAAATTTTTTCCTGGAATATTTCACCTTAATTTCACTGGAACAGTGCAATGTGTATGCATTTTTGGTGGCATATCCATTTTAAGTGTTTAGAATGGATATGTCACCAAAAATGCATTATAAATTGCATCTCAATAACTGTGCATTTGTTAATCAATGCAAACTTCATCTCTGGTTAAAATAAGTCATTATATTCAAACCAACAACAGTTCATTTTCTTGGATTTTGGAGGTAAATTTTAAATGTCCAATATAGGTAAATTTTGGAGACACTTTTGGTGCATGTCATAATATTGGTTCATTTAGGTTTGCTGAGGTCATTGTGGGTTTGATTCATCTTGCAAATGCTGCTGGACTTATAATGAACTTTTAAAACACATCAATGTATGCATCAAGAAAATCTACAGGAACTTCACACAAGCATTTATAATGGATATGTTACTCTGGTTAAAATAAGCAAACAAGTAATTATATTCAAACCAACAACAGTTGATTTTCTTGGATTTTGGAGGTAAATTTGGAGACAATCTTAAAGATCTACTACAATGTCCAATATATCCACATTTTGGAGAAACATTTGGTGCATGTCTTAATATTGGTTCATTTAGGTTTGCTGAGGTCATTGTGGGTTTTGATTAATCTTGCAAGTGCTACTAAACTCAAAATTGTGGTCAAACACTATCAAAACACATCAATGTGTATATCAAGAAATCTAAAGGAAACATTTATATTGGAAAAACACAAAAAAGCACATATCACACATACCACAAAAATTGTGCCTTTGTTCATCATGAAACTAAAATAAACACATCATCATATTCAAACCAACCACAGTTGATTTAATCGGATATAAATTTGGAGGCAATCATAAAAATCTATAGCAAATTACATTAGAAGACGTCTAATATCGCCAAGTTTTTGGAAAAAATACCACCAAAAATGCATAAAAAATTGCACGCACCTCAATAATTATGCATTTGTTAACTGTTGAGAATTTTCATCAACTCTTGGTGCATGCCATAATATTATACAATGTATCAAGGAAATCTACAGGAACTTCACACAAACATTTATAACGGATACGTCACCAAAAATACGCAAAACATCACACGTATCTCATGAATCGTGTCTTATATAACACACGTCATCATAATCAAAACAACCACAGCTGATTTACTTGTATATAAATTTGGAGGCAATCTCAAAGATATCTTGCAAACAACATCAACTATTTTGGGCTCCTCAACAGTTCTTAAAAGAACATTTAAGTTTGAGGAATATTTTAATAATCTAAAGAACCTTCCACTATAAGGAACCTTTTTTGGAAAGATAAAATTGATGGCATTGATGGTTCCATAAAGAACGTTTAACACCTTGGAACTTTCCATTCCACAAGAAGTTCTTTAAAGTAGTTTTAAAATGTCCTCCACACTAAGAAAAAATGGGTCTTTTAAGAACTGTTCAATAAAGGTCTTTAGAGAAACCAAAAATGTTCTGAAAACCCCTTTTTGGAACCTTTAAAGTTTCTCTATGGAACCATAGACGCCAAAAAAGAATTTTGGATCCACTTTTGATGCACATCCTAAGTTCTTTAAAGTGGAAAAGCTTCTTTAGATTTTTTAAATGTCCCCCACACTAAGAAAAAATGGTTCTTTTACAAGCTGTCCAATAAATGTCCTTTTGATAAACTAAAAATGTTGCAGGAGCCCTTTTTGGATCCACTTTTGATGCACATCCTAAGTTCTTTAAAGTGGAAAAGCTTCTTTAGATTTTTTAAAATGTCCCTCACACTAAGAAAAAAATGGTTCTTTTAAGAACCGTTCAATAAAGGTCCTTTGAGAAACCAAAAATGTTGGGAAAACCTCTTTTTGGAACCTTTAAAGGTTCTTCATGGAACCATAGATGCCAATAAAGAAATTTTGGATCCACTTTTTATGCACATCCTAATGTTGTTTGCAATCCAAGCACATGGTGCATTAAGACACTAGGCAGAGGTTCCCGCCTCAATGCAAGCATCCTGCAAGGCCTTGAACTTGAGACGGCGGGAGAGTCAATAAGAAAATGGTGCTTTTAGAAAGACGGGACGAGATGAAAAAGAGTAGAGGGGGGATGATGAGTGGCTGCATGTGAATGGAAGGGGGCACAAGAGAGGGGCGGAGGAGGGGTAGGGCTGAGGCGAGGGTCAGAGGTCAACTTGTCAACCCCCACTGCCCCTGACGGGCAGACAAAGGGAGGCGAGAGGGGTCAAAGTGCACGGCTGAATGGACAACTGGTGAACACACTCCAATCGGGGGATGTCTCTTTAGCCACATGCAGAAAAGAGCGTCTTTCACACTCGCGGTGCATCCTTTTGAGGGTGTTTGAACTAGTTGAGGCATTCGGGTTCCTTTCAAGGTCTCTAAAAAGAGAAATTTGAATACACAGCCGCCCCGACAAGAGTCTTCTTTTCAAGCACCGCTCTACAAGTTCACGTATGCGCACGGGCTCTTTTGAATACGCTAATGTGACTGGAGATTTCCTTTGTTGGTCGTACGTTACGACTCAAAGAAAACGATAACAAATCTCCTTCTAAATATAGACGCAGCACACGCGCACGAGTGCATGTCACAACTCCCTCATTATCTTAAAACATGCACCGCTGCCGTGCCGGCGGAGGTCAAGTCCACTTACGGTCGGAGCTACGCTAGCTATTTATCTTATCTGCGGGATTAGCCGGGCGGCCTGTCAGGTAAACCACACCCCGCACCAACTGCACCGTTCCCGTGGTTACCCTCTTGGGTAATCAGAGCGGGATTTCTTTATAAAATTATGCAGCTGACCGCCACGTATACTCACCATATTCATCCTGCATATGGAACAGGGGAAGATGGATAGATGTAGGGAGGAGCATGAGTGATGGGGGGGTCACCTGACCTAGTTATTCTTAACAAATACATATTATTCATAGACACACAAATCAGAAGTGTCATCATGAGTAAACACTGAGGTGCATTAGGAGATTGGAAACATTGCTTTCGAAACAATACTTGTCAGGGCTAGCAAGTTCATTCTTTGAATTTTGTAAGTCAAATCACATTTGGATCAAATTAATCAAACATATCAATATTTGCTGAAAAACAACGTCCTCAAAAAGTGGCAACAAATGAATATATGGTTTGATTACCATTACTACCAAGTTCATTCTTTGAATTTTGTAAGTCAAATCGCATTTGGATCAAATTAATCACACATATCAATATTTGCTGAAATAAAAGTCCTCAAAAAGTGGCAAAAAGTGAATATATGGTTTGATTACGTTTATTCAAGAGGGAGTGAGAGTAAAGACAATTATAATGTTACAAAAGATTTCTATTTCAAATAAATGCTGTTCTTTTGAACTTTCTACTTATCAAATGATCCTGAAAAAAAGTATAGGTTCAGGGTTGAGCTGGAAGACCTCAGTTCTGTATTTCTGTATTTTGTGAATACAGAAAGGAATAGCAAAAAAGCAGAACGACAAATAAAGAGTTAAAGGGAGAAGAAAGATGGTTGTAAGACGGTAGATTGATTTCATCTCAGGATCAAAGGAATGAAAAGACCACGAAAGAAAGGAATAAAAGAATAAGTGGATGTACAACAAAAAACACAAGAAAATGAAATGTTGAACTTGGGCACTTGTCCTTGTGTAAAAACATAAACAAGTACCTTGACCTAACAATGTAGATGTGTGGGACCGGCTCTTAGCATTCCTTTGGACACACTCACGTATGTTGATTTTCTTATTTTTTTTTTCAATCGTTTTAGGCAAAAAAAAAAAAAAACTTACAGATGTTTGCTATAGACAAACAAGTTCCTCACCAATTTTTCCAAGGACATGTGGGCTTGAACGATTTCTGTAAATTCATTTGGCCACATGCACTGTCAAAAGTGTGAAAGAGTACATGTTCGCATTGTGTGTGAATGTGTGTGTTTGGAGGAGGGGGTGTAGGGTAAAGATGCGGTTACTTTGAGAAGATTGAGGCGCAAAAGCACTCAGATTTATTAAAAGCTGCCGCTCACGCCTGCCTCCCCTCTCTCTCTCCCTCCCGCTTATTCCGCACCATTGTTGCAATACCCCCTTCATTGTGTATACATTGTGGAGGGATATTAAATTTCTCCCTTCGAACCCAACTGTAACCACTACACAGCCATGGGGAAGGGCAGCACGTCCCTGAGGTCCAAACACACACACGTGCTCATTTTCATACAGCTTGTCCATCAAATTAAAGCGGGTGGTCAAAAACCCACCCAAAAAAGGGACACTCTCAGTCCAGGAGCTGATATGAAATGCAGGGGAGGGGGACAAATTCAATCAAACAAGCTCTGCTTGTTACAAGTCCAAGTTATTACTTAAATGGCCACATCACAGGCAGCCGGTCGAATGTAGATACTTGTGAAAGACACGCGTCGACACTCTGAAACCTGCACGGTGAGACTGGGCCGATCGATAAAAGTTTAAAAGCGAATATTAATTCAAGCAAGTTGAAATTAAAAATCAATGTGAATGTGTACCTGATTGTTTTACGCTCCTCTTTACACTCTTGGTCTCCATCTAACACGTTTATTCTTTCTTCCACTCAACAGCCAACAATTTCTGTTCTACATGGCGCGTAGCTGACCAGAGGGCTACGGTCTCTTTCTCCCCATAATAAAACGTGTGAACCCTGACTCTTTTTCTTCAAAAGAGCGGGGTTTCCTTTGATAGGGGCTCTAACAGTGGGAAAGACAGTGAGAGAGAAAGCTGGATGCCACAATAAGAATCTTGTATAGGTGTAAATGTATGTGGTTTTACAATGGGTGTGAGTGTGTGTTGAAATCTAATTCCTGAGCTTAATTAAGAGGCGGTAAGACCCTGACCTCGATGACGAGCCCTACGGCTATTCACACGCCACTTCCAGTAAAAGAAAGAGATTTACAACCTGGATATAAGGCAAATGTATTTGATATTTGTGTACATGCTGTACAAACAACTAGTGTATAAGTGAAAGGGGGATGAAGGGGTTTCTAAATGGTCTAAGACCTTGTTTTCAACTGGGTAAACCATCTTGGTCATGCTTATTTGGCTTGGTGATCCACCTTAGGCCAGAAACATACTTTATGCAAGAGCCAAGATGCGAATGCATGGGCAATGCATTGCAAGCACAATACATACTTAATGTGCATAGAAATATTGCAAAACCTACTGTTTTATGTCATTATATTTGTTAGAAAATGTTCAAAATCAATGTTTAAATGGAAAACAAATTACACATTTTCAGTGTCGACAACCAATGTATTTGCATTGGATTATGAAAAGAGTTCAGACAAAGTAGCATTCATACACAAAGTTTAATATATTTGTGGACCACAAAACTTAAGTAGCATGGGTATATTTGTAGCAATATTTGTAGCAAAATTATAAATTGTTCTGCTTTTTTATGCCAAAAATCCTTAGGATATTGAGTAAAGATCATGTTCCTTTAAAATATTTTGTCAATTTTCTTCTGTAAATATCTCAAAACTTTTTGGATTAGTAATATGCATTGCTAAGAGTTTGATTTAGACAACTTTAAACGCGATTTTCTCAATATTTAGATTTTTTGCACACACAGATTCTAGATTTTCAAAAAGTTGAATCTCAGTCAAATATTGTCTTATCCTAACAAACCATACATCAGTGACATCTTATTTATTCACCTTTCTGATGATGTGTAAATCTAAATTTTGAAAAATAAATCCTTATGACTGGTTTTGATGTCCAGGGTCACATTTCACACACAAAAGTCAAAGTCAAAGTCAACTTTATTGTCAATTCTGCCACATAACAGAGAATTTAAATTGCGTTACTCTCAGACCCATGGTGCACACAAATTATGTTTCAGGCTTTGAAATAGTTATAAAAATAAAGGTTCTATATTGGCATCAATGGTTCTAATGGTCCTTTTAAATGCAGAAACTTTACAGTTGAAAAAGGTTCTTTAGATTTTTTAAAATATTGTTCAAATGAAGAATATTCTAAATAACCTTTTTTGACTATGAAAGTTTCAAAAGCTTCCATGGACCTTAAAGGTTCTTCATAGAACCATCAATGCTAATAAGGAACCTTTAGATATATTAGATAAGATAGATAGATTAGATGATAGATAGATAGATAGATAGATAGATAGATAGATAGATAGATAGATAGATAGATAGATAGATAGATAGATAGATAGATAGATAGAGCGATAGAACAATAGATAGAACGATAGATAGATAGAAAGATAGAAAGATAGAATGATAGAACGATAGATAGATAGATAGATAGATAGATAGATAGATAGATAGATAGATAGATAGATAGATAGATAGATAGATAGATAGATAGATAAGATTTTCTTTTTTTATTCAGGCTGTTCCTCACATCATGTGGTTTTAGATGACATGAAACTTCTACGAAGCTTATACTATTGATATCCTATTCGAGCAGTTTTTGGTCACCATCCACTATTACTGTAGAGAAAAAGCAGCGTGAACGCTCTTCAAAAACTCTTTTTGCATTCCAAGAAAAAATAAAGTCATTCAGGTTGGAACGACATATGTGTAACTTAAATTTAAATGTGAACTATTTTTTTTTTTTTTCAAATGGCATGAGCTGGTTTTCCAACGAGAGGAGCATGGAAACATAAAGCCACTGGTCACAGTTGACCAGCGAGAGTGTATTAACATGGCCACAGCGTGTAATTTGGTTTATGAGTCTGATAAAGGTCCATCGAGAGAAAAAGAGAGATTGCGATGTCTTGCTCCGTCTGTACAATATGACCACCAGATCCCATTTCACACGGTTGGGCCATAATAGCGCTCAGTGTGTTAAGAGCTATCAGAAATCGGCCAACACACTGTCCCTCCAGCGATCATTACGCATACGTCCTCACCTACACACCAGGTAACGCAAACACACACCAGAGCAAGGAAAAAAACCACTTGGCCCTGTCAGATATGGGGTATTGGAGTCCGAATGAGGTCCATTTAGTCGGCAGTGGTCTTGATGGTGGTCTCCATCGCAGAGGTGAGGGCCGGCGCAGGGGAGAGAGTGTTTACCTACATCCCTTTATTACCATCTGCTTAATGGCCTATGAATGTCTCCATGGATACTCAGAGATGGATGGAGGGACAGAGATGGCTCCGATCGGAAAGGTAGGCTCTCAGCGGGGAACTCTCCTGCGCGTGTGAGTGCGTTTGGCTTAATGCGCGTGTGTGTATGTGTTCAGAGATACTTAGTGCAATGAGTGCAGTACTTCAAATGATTTCAGTTTCCTGTAAGTGCAACATCAAAAAAGAAAAAAAAAAGACGCAAACTGGTGGATGTGTGTGTGTTGGCGTGCGCATGTGTGCAGAGGGTAAGCCTAGGTGTCGGGATGGGGAAGAGAGAGGTGGTTTAATGCAATAAAGCATGTTGTATTGACATCTCTGTTGTGTCTATTGATTCCCCATTATGTCCCTAACAAACCCGGGTGGACATTTTGTCATTCGCAATCACGTTAGCACTGAGACTCGCCGACGTTCCCGCTCAAATCCGATCTATATACACACACACACACACACATACATACATACACACTCGCGCTCTCTGGCTGCGGACGGCAGGGCTGATCTTCCTTAATCAATACCTGTTTGAGGTTAAAACACTTTGCGGCGCATCAAACTGTAAATTTGTATCAGTGTAAACACAGCTCGCCTGCGCAGACAGACCCGATCGCATTTGACCTTTAACCTCAAGCACACCCCTGTATTCTCCTAAAGAGCAGCATGAAACTATTTTGTGGTTTCGCCGCAGTGATTAGGCTGTGGAAATATTTATTGTGTAAGACTCCTGAAAAGCAACACTAAAAGGGGTTTAGAGACTGCACAAATACAACAATGTGGTTCCTAATTACAGCACAAGGGAAATAAGGCCTAAAAGTAATGGTGGACCTGTTAAACATCTCTAAAAGCGTTCACTCCCTAAAGCTAAAAACACACAATACAGCTGTGTAGTTTGAGACAACTAGTGAAATATATAGTGAAATCTAATTATAGCATAATATGAGTGCCAAATTAATTGCTTTAGTATTTTGAATGTTATAGACCTAAGCTTGCAATGGCATCATGAATTTCTAATATTTTTAACAATAGTACAGAATATTTAGTTCTTTATTTGTTATCTCAGACTTTTGGGCTGAACCATACATCTCGTCCAGCTAATGTGAATATAGATGCTTAGTAAGGGCTACTACTTAGATATTGAGGGCATTGGTTTTATTAGCTACATTTAACTAAAGCTTAGCTGACATTTGTGACCCTGGACCACAAAACCAGTCATCGAAGGTATATTTGTAGCAATAGCCAACAATACATTGTATAGTTCAAATTAATAGTTTTTCTTTTAATGCGAAAAACATTATAGGATATTAAGTAAATCAAAACTTAATTTTTGATTAGGAATATGCATTGCTAAGAACT
Source organism: Garra rufa (assembly GCF_049309525.1). Taxonomy (NCBI): domain Eukaryota; kingdom Metazoa; phylum Chordata; class Actinopteri; order Cypriniformes; family Cyprinidae; genus Garra; species Garra rufa. Next base: position 38,219,010 of record NC_133377.1, read on the forward strand.
TCATTCAGACAACTTTTAAGGCAATTTTCTCAATATTTAGATTTTTTTGGCACTCTCTAGATATTCAAATAGTTGTATCTTGGCCAAATATTGTCCTAACAAAGCTTATTTATTCAGCTTTCAGATGGTGTATAAATCTCAATTTTAAAAAATTAACCCTTATGACTGGTTTTGTGGTCCAGGGTCACATTTGGTGATCTGTATAGCATTTCTTTGTGAGTGTGTGTTACACAATGTGATAAAAAGGTGTGAAATATCTAATACATAAATTTATGGGCAGATTGTCAAATTAGCCATTTAAAGATAATGTTTGCAATATTAACTTTAGCTATTTGCTAAAACAAATGCTGATGCATCAATAGCAGTGCAGAATTTGCTAGAAAATAAATGCTTCCCAGCAGCCTAAGCACTCAAAGCTACATTATAAATATAGTGTGCAGACTATTCCAATCTCCCTGACGCCAAGATTCTACAGTAAACACACAGGGTGAAAACTGTTAGATATCTTCACGGTCATCGCAGAGGAAAAACCTAGTAAAAAACTTTGAACCAATGCCCTCGATAGTGTCTATCATCTGTAAATAAGGTTGAACATAAATGTAGTTTCCCTCACCCAACATAAAGATCCTTACTGGCTGCTCTGCTTGTCACTCTGACCTCTGCAGCATTTAATGTCAGCTGTGGCGCCTGGTGTCCATTTTGAGTCTTATATTATCAAAGAAGCGAAAGGTTTAACCTTTGGCATAATTTTAAAAGGTTAAAATCTTAAAACCAAGCGGCAGCCAAACGGCAAATACATTCAGCTCATTTTTTTTTTCTATTTAGTGGGAAAAAGTCAGTTTAAATATAAGAACATACAGAATGTGACGCATCAAGTGACAATGTTATTTCGTCACCAAACACTAAAATGCTAACGCACAGAACAGACAAAACAAACAAATGTCAGCAAACACTGAACACAAGTACACACACGATCAATAATGCATCCGTCAATAAAAACATGAAAACACCATTAGTACCTGTTCAAAATGAACTTGTTGCACAATTAATTGACTTATTTTTTTAACATTTTTAAAAGTAAATTTAAGAATCAATGTCATTTTCAGAAATGGCATTGTCCCCTCCCTTTTCCACCCTCAATACCCTCCAGTTAAGTTCTGACCTAAAAGACAAATCCTAACCAAACAAGCAGGCCAATCCAATTTTAACACTACCTGCATTTCAAGAAAGCACATCACCATGTGGGCCCATTATGTGGTGCAGCTGATGAAAGCTTAACGTCTGGCTCTTTGCTCACTTAGGCGCCAGTAAGTAATTAAAGACTCTTGCTCTCATTTCTTGAGGTGTAAACCTTATTCAGGCAGACACCATATTTACCTTTTGGTTTTTTAATTGTTTTTTAAATTTTTTTTAATTTTTAACTTTGCCGCCAATCATTCAGATGCAACACCGAAAACAAAAAAATCCACAAAACTCTGTGATGTGAAAATTAAACTTTACCTATATAGGCATAACCTTATAACCGTGTCCCCCAGCATTTTTCAAGAACAAAAAAATAAATATGGTGTCCACTTTCAAAAAGGTCTACAGTGTATCCATTTTTAGTATTTAGCTCTTATTAAACAGCTAAAGTTCAAGACAGTGGTGTCAATGCGAAGTTTTTCATTTCCTTATTTACATTTTAGTCCTTGTGAGCTGGTGTATGACATGTGTTTAAGGTGACACATGATCTATAAGTGGCGCATACGTTTAAATCCATCTGCTGGTTGGAAAATTTCCGCTTCGTTGAACGCCAGACGCTGCGCGCACACATTGCGCGCCCCCGCCCCCTCACTAATGCAGTACTTCAAAACCAACACTCCTTATACAAGTAAAAATAAACGATGTTCTTTCTTTTCAAACCGACAAAGCAGCATTCTTGGAAACACCTCTCATTACAGAGTTCACGCAAACACAATTAATTAGGCCTACTATAATTAATTGAAAAGATTTAGCAAAAATTTAGCATTTAGCAAAAATAAGTCAATTAAAATACAAACAGCGCCTCAAAACATAAACAACTGCACATATGATGTTTATTTGCAACACGAATACAACTATGCAAAGTCTATTAAAAACTCTTGACTAAAAATAAGTTCTAAAGCTAATATCTTCTTTGCTAAACGAGAGTCAGGCATGGCCTATTGATGAGTGGAATTTAAAATTAAATCAAGCTAATTAGGTTATTTACGCCTAAAGTAAAAGCACTTAAAATCGACAAACACATCAACAAATAAAGTGACATTCAGTCTCATCATTCTCAAACTTGTCGTTAAATTCACACACTCGCTCCGTCTTTTTCCCCCGCTGTCTGCGTGTATCGATCTCGGCGGAATCGATAAATTACCATGAATATTCCCTGAACCGGCCGTGAGAAGAGAGTCAGACGGCAGATGGAGAAGCAGATACGGGGAGGACAGAAGGATGAAAGAAGCCAAAAGAGGCCGAGACGAACCATTCAAACAAGGGCAATTATGGGCAGACGTCTTTTCAACTCAAGCCTTCATTAATGCACACTCAAAGTGGCACATTTTATAAATATAAATATACACACACAAAGGAAAACTAAAAGGATCTGAACGTATTTTGTGAGAAATTCAAAAATATGGATTTCACTCAGACGGTTGACTAAGGCTGAACAGGTGTTTCAGCTCCACGTTTAGCTTTTTTTTTTTTTTTTTTTTACTCTTTTCAGTGGCGAGGAAAAAATAGAAAAGCTGTTACCGACATTAACCAGAAGGAGGTAAAGGTATCTCTTACCGGAGTTACCGGAGCGCAGAGGCAGCGGAGACTTGAGTCGCCAGGCGCTGAAATCAGGAGCGGTTCTCTGAAACACCAACGGCACCGGCAAGGGAACAAACATGATCCGTTGTCGTCTGGGCTTTTCTTGTATTTGGCGCTTGTCTTGAGTTGTTTTTTCTTTGGTTGCTTTTGTCAAGTAGACTGTGTTTTGAGGTTGTTTCTTTTGTCTTTTTGGTAATAGTTAGCCTAGTATTTGGTTTAAAATGTATAGGTAAATTTCTCAAGCTATCTTTACATTTTTGGTATATTGTGCCTCTCAGTCATTACGTTTTTCCCTCAGGGATACTCTATCTCGGACTTGACACACAGACGGATAGTCGGGATCTATCAAGCCGTCTAAATTTATATTAAACGTGTTTTGCGGTCACTTAACGTTTGTTTGGTCTTGGCTGAAATATCCGTTAAACTAACCTACAAATTAGAATAACGGAACATTTAGACCTCCTCTTTCAAATGTCGAACCGTTGGTTGAACTATGACTTTTTAAAAATCAGTGACTTTTTAAAATTCAAAACTCACTTGTTGTCCTAACCGTCATAACGTTTCCTGGGTTTTGCTTATCCCGCGCTAGACCAGGTGTGCGGCCGGTAAAACGTCACAATGGCCTTGCGCGCTTCGCAATCCGGTTCCACTTTGGTTTCGCTTTTTAAACAAATCTCGAGTCGTGCTCACTTTAGTAGCCTACAAAAACTATTTGGTTCATTACAATCAAGTCGCGGTTGCTGGCTTTAAAACGGTTTAAAAAGGTTAAACAGGAATATTTGGTTTCTAGCTCTCCTACTGTGTGGTTTATCTCGCGCACATTGCATGCATCTCAAGCAGCATTTTAATTTTTGTATAAAATATAACAGAATCGCTTAGTATATTTAAATAATCACGCACGTATAAGGCGACGCAGCGGCTCGATACGCTCCCCTTCGCTTCCACTCACTAGCCGGTAATTAAAACGCAATCAATCGATAAATAAATTAAGGAGCAACACTGCCTGTGCGCGAAATGTTAAAACTGAACGAAAAGAAAACAACACGGTACCCGTCAAGCGGAATTCAGCTCTTTGGCTCTGTCCCACCACCATCCGTCTGTGTGTGCGTGTGTGTCCGTTACGATAGTCCCGTTATCTGGGAACCCCGGTAGCTTGCGAGCTCTGTCCGCCTCCCGGTACGAAAGCAACACTGAAACGAGAGGAGCAGCCGCTATACTCCCCCCGCCCCCCTTCCTCTCCCTCCATCCATACCTCCCCCTCTCCCCTTCCCTTTTTTTACTAATCCCATATAAGGCAAGCTATCCTGCGTATTGATCGCTTGATTACTCTTCATTATGATGACTCTGATGATCGCGGTGGGCCGCTGATCGATAGGCTTACACACATTCACCGAGTGGCTTACATCAGGTGATTATATCCTCATCTACATTCAGGTATATGTATGTGGAAAAGAGACGGACGATATAAACGACCAACCAACGGAGTAGCCATTGATAAAATATGGTGATTATTTAACGTGGCGGATTAAGCTGTGAATAAGCAACAAACAGAAACCCGATTATCGCTACCTCACAAAAGTTTCATTTGGTCTATTGCTAGTCTAGGGTATCTTTCTCCCTTTCCCATTCTGGCTTTCATTCCCTCTTTCCGACACATTGAATGCTGTCAGTAATAAAGCTACAATCTATGCCGCGCACTTACACTCCAGATTATTGCCGACATAGATTTTTTAAATAGAAAAATCTATACGCTAAACATCGCAGTCAATACGGGAAAAATCGAAAGCTCAGCGCCTGATCCCCCCACCACCCTCACCCCAACTCACATCCGCCCCAATCTTCCCGTCTCTCTCTATCTATCCCTCTATCTATTTTACTATATCCGAGGTGATATAGATCAATTATTGGCCAGCGTATAAAAAAAAATAATTATAAGAAAATTACTTGGTTAACTGTTCTGAAACATGCCATAAACATATAAAGCGAAACACACGCATATTTTATTTATTTGTTTAAAAAAATTACTGCAACACAACAGACTCACAATGGTTCCTTGAGCTTTATTGTCCCCAAGCACCCCCTCCATTTGACAGATGACATCCGCGTGTCCAACTAGCGAGAGGGGGGAACTGAAGAAAAAAAAAAAAAAGAAGCGACAAGTTGTCCTTCACGAATCCCCCTCGCCTGAAAGGGCACGCGTTGCGAACCCCCCCATCCAAACTCCTTCCAGACAAAAGCAATTATTTCTTGTAGAATATAGTGTGTTTTGCGCGTCTATAGCGCGGAGAAGGAAGAAAGGTGTGCAGACTGAAACACAGTTTCCAAATATGACATTTCCATTTGGTTACATTCAATGGTCACCACATAGTCCACTACAGGCATAGTGACTGACATGCCATCATTTAAAAAAAGTGGGATAAATCAAATGCACAAAAACTACTGTGGTTAAAACAGTTGAGCCGCATAATGTATTAAGTGCAAACTAAATAAAGTCACATTATGCACGATATTAATGTTACTTGTTATTTACGTTTCTGTTGTGTTAAATAAAAAATAAAATAAAATAAAGAACTGTGCGATCAATAGAAATAATCATTACCCAGTGCACACATAAAAAGAAACTTCCTCCTGTGTGTGTCTGGGTGGGTGAAGCAGACAGCGATAGTGAAAGAGTTCATCGTTAAATGGCAATGTCATGTTGACAAATGCGTTGGTTGAATTAAATTCTCTCTCATCAATAACAAGGCGCCCCAATCAATACCAGCTTACAATTATATCAACACCCCCTCTTGCTGTAACAAGCAGCTAATACCGCGGCTAGGACACATTCTCACTGTTGTATACAACATCATTCTCACAAACACAGACAGGTACAAAACAACTTTCTTACACAACCACATACAGAACATAATGTACTTACTATACTCAATCTTCATGCATGTTATATAGACACTTTTGAATGCAATTAAAAGATCTATAAAACAATCAACCTTTACGGTACGTCAGCCAATGTCTACTCAATTGCTGAACGATGGAGTTAGAAGTGATTCAAGCAGGGACTCGCACACTTTCTCTCTTCAGCTGATCTAATGATCAGTGCTGACATATTGTCAATATCCAGCTCAAGTCTGCCAATACCCCTAATACAAATCCATCCTCTGTGCCGTAGCTCTCTTTTAACACACATGCGGTTGGGTAATAATTGCACCGTGCTAATGTTGTCTTCTCTTTATCACCAATCGACATCAGATCTTGTCTTATTGACAGATAGTCTTCTCATCAATGCAAGGGAATGTTGGGATTTGTAGTTCTTGTTTAAAGGATCTACCACTGCACCTTTAACATCCGGGATGAGGGGAGAAGAATAAGATATTCAATTACTGATCAACAGTGACTTTAAATGAATAATACCACAACAAATGTCCTTTTTGA